>NC_088791.1:172275997-172592151 GCF_011386835.1 Chrysemys picta bellii | reverse complement strand
AATAACAGTTTATAAATATGGAGAATCAACATTAATCCAAATTTAGAGTTAGACTATGTACAGAAGTTTGTGAGCGACCCATTGTGGTCCAGAAGATAAGACACACTGATCTGTTTCCTCAGAACTATTTCCTCAGAACGAAGGTTCTTTCCCTGTCTGCCACAAACTTTCTGTATAATTTTTGCCAAGTCAATTAAACTCTCTTTTATTTATTTGTCTGGAAAAATGAATCTGTGCAGACTGTCCTCTAGGACACATGGTCATTTCAGGGGGGAATGCAGAATGGGGTTAAAAGTTGAGTTTGAAAAGCAAATCTAAACACGAGTAACTCAAGTAACAATTTTCATAGATCAGGGTCCCAGTTCAGGAAGGAACTGAAGCACATGCTTGAGTCCATCTCTATTCAACCAATGGGGTTTAAAGGTACGATTAAGTGCTTTCTTGAGTAAGGATTATTTCTTTAATAAGGATGTTTGTCTGGCTATGCCGAAAGAATTACAGGAGACATTAGATATGGGTTTAATCAGGCAGCAACTTTATTATTAGACAGATGTCTGGGACTAACCCGGCGGATAAAATGTGTGCAGTGCAGGTGCAAAATTTATGTCCCTCCAGCAGATTCCATGGCAGGACCGTACCAATTTCAGCCAATTTTTTGGGGGGGGCTTCCACAGCTCCCCCGTTTTCATCCGGGTCCCTCCAGCAATTCCTTACTGACCTTACTGACCTTACTGACCACGCCCACTCGTAGGAGGGGTTAAGGTGGACTGTAATGATGGGGGGTTGGCTTCCTGCTGTACCAATCATAGGAGTCCCCAACTGCCCCTACCTTGCTCAATTACCAAGCACCATTCCTTAATTCCTTTTCCAAGCCATTTTTTCATTTCTTTTGTGCCTTAATTTATGGAGTACCTGCACTGAACATCTGCAACAAGGAGGCACCAGCCATTAGCGTGGCTGCCTCCTCCCCACACCCAGCCAGGTTCGCAGGCATCTCCAAATGGCCTTTTGCCTAGCAGCCCTACTGGGAGTAAAGGACCCATTGTCTCATGTCTGATCGTTGAGAGGCACCAGCAGCTGCATTGTCCTTGACCTGGTACTGCGACAACCGCCCTCCACGGAGGGCCGCATCGGCGACCCATTCTCTGGATTCTAGAATTGACAAGACTCCTTAAAAGAAAATGAAATAAACAACTTGTAAGCTTGAACCAAAAATCTCCATTCCGCCGACCAAATCAATGGAGCTTAAAGGTATGATTAAGTGCTTTCTTGAGTAAGGATTATTTCTTGAATAAGGATGTTTTTGTGAGTTGAGAATTAAAAGGGGAAAGTTCATTCAATTATTTTTAACAATATAACAAAACCCAAGAAAGCTTACACTGACCATTTTCATTGGAAGAACACTAGGATTTTAATTTAAAAACCCACCTAAATCAAAGAAATTTTATTTTAAGTGAGAAAGTTACAATGTCATACAAGTGACATAAATGGTACATCTTCCGCCATTAAGAGTTGGATGCTTCCAATCACTAACTTGTTTGGCATAATAGTGATGGAGTAAAAATAAAATGACTTTAGGACCATAGCCATAGATAAGTTGACTTTTAAATAGTCTTAAAGTATGTCATGCTTTTCAGTGCATTATATTGCAAAATTTATAATGGCAATATCTAAGGCCCTTATGCTGCAGAAATTACACTCAACCTTATCTTTACATATGTAAATAGTTCCAGTGCCTTCAAAAGTGACAACTCACAAGGAAAAATAAATAAGCATATTTGTAAATGTTTTAGGGTTGTGCCATAAGTTTCTTGAATGTCAGAATGACTATGAGTAAGTACAGAGTGATTGGCATTTTGAGGTATTGCTCTTACTGTCAGAAGTATGTGACAACATATATGTGGTATTCTGTGTCATGTGCATTGTAAATATATAGGGCCGTAGGCATGGGAAATAGGAGTGCAGGGGGTGCTGTAGCACCCCCAGCTTTTACACTGGACTACGCTCCCAGCCCCCCCACATGGGGTCCTGCCTGCCAACGCTTGTGCCTGACCCCAGCTGTGGCCCAAGCCTCAGCCCCCTTACCCCATTTGAGTTAGGGTTACCATATGTCTGGATTTTCCCAGACATGTCTGGCTTTTTGGGCCTCAAATCCCCATCCAGGAGGAAATCCCAAAAAGCCGGAAATGTCCGGGAAAATAGGGAGGGAGGGGTCGTGGGACTTGGGTCTGGGCTGGAGCTGCTGGGGCCGGAGCCGCTGGGGCTGGCGGTGCTCGGCCTCCGGCCGGCGGTGCTCAGCCAGAGCCGATGCCGGTGCCGGGAGGGAGCCGCTCGGTCGGAACCGGGGCCCGAGTCGAGCTGGGCCGGAGCCGCTGGGACTGGGGTCAGGGGTGCCCGAGCTGCTGGGGCCGGCGGTGCTCTGCCAGGGCCGGTGCCAAGCCGGAGCCACCGGTGCTCGGCTGCCAGTGCTCGGCCAGGGCCAGTGCCGGGCCAGAGCCGCCGGCTGCGGTGCTCGGCCAGGGCCAGTGCTGGGCCGGAGCCGCTCGGCCGGAACCGGGGCCCGCACCGAGCTGGGCCGGAGCCACCCGGGCCAGGGCGGGCCGGAGCCGCTCGGCTGGAACCAGGGCCGGTGCCCCAGGGCCCGAGCCTAGCCGGGCAGGAGACGCCGGGGCCAGAGCCTCTTGGCCGGGGCCGGCCGGCCGCCAGAGGGAGCCGCTTGGCTGGGGGGGGCCGGACTGGGCCATGCCCCAGCCCCAGCCCCAGCCCCAGCCCCAGCTTACCTGCTGCCTCCCTGTTTCAAGCTTCCCACAAACATTTGATTCGTGGGAAGCAGGGGATGGGGAGGAGCAGGGGGGTGGAGCGTTCAGGGGAGGGGGCGGAGTTGGGGGGGACTTTGGGGAAGGGACGGGGTGGGGAATGGGTGGAGTTGGGGCAGGGCTGGGGCCCCGTGGAGTGTCCTCCTTTTTTTAAATTAAAATATGGTAACCCCAATTTGAGTACTGTAAAGTTGTTACTACTGTAGTGCTACTTGGTGGCACCCTTTGAGGTATTATGTATCTCTGTAAGTGCTCAAAATGTTTGTATTAACATTTGGTAGCATATTTTTAAAACTGTGCACTAAGTTTTTGCTCTGAGATTTAATTGATTTTAAATTCTAGTCATAGAGCTGAAGGCCTGAGCTCTTTGAAAATACTGCGATGAAAGTTTTGACCAAGAGCTTGCTGCATGTACACTCTTTTAATAGTGCGACTCTAAGTAGTCTTCTTTTCTAATTTAGTACTTGCGTATAAATCCCACACTAGAACTGAAGGGGTTAAGGTGACAGTCCTCTACCCAACACTTGCAGAGCCTGCTCCAACTGAAGGAGGAGCTTAAAAGGAAGCCAGACAGCTCAGATGGGGGCAGACAAGGTGGGAGGACGAAACTACTCTGATAGATCCTCAACAAGAGTGCTGCTGAAGCCTTCACTGCAAGGAAGGGGCTAGCAGCTGGGCTGAACTTTCAGTAGTTGTAGTTATTATTATTTAATAATTTTCTAACTTAGGTTAGACTTTTAGAGGAAGTGAATGGTACAAAGTGGTCCAGGGAGGTAGCCTCGAGGCACTCTAAGGGACTTGATATTGTTGTCTCGTATAGGGCCCTAAGACGGAGCCCAGAAGTGGGATACCCCACCAACCCGTGTTGTGGAGGGGGCAAAAATCTACCTTCCATCTATCCTCTCCAAAGTAAGGAGATGATAGAGATGTTGAGAGCCTTGTAGTGAGGGTGTGCAACCTGCAAGTGTCTGGACGCTGGTACAATATATATTTCTCTGGACTCTGTTACCCAAGAAGAAAGTGACCTAAATGAGTGATGCAGCTGGAGGTCCGAGTCGCCACCCACCAGAAGGAGGCAATCATAGTATTGGAGTAGTTGCTGGTGGGAGGCACGGGAGACAGGGGAAAGTGGAAGCCCAGCAACCTAACCACTAGGGGATGGCATCGTTAAGCCCATTCCCCCTCTCCACCCTCCTGCCCTCCATCACAAGGACATATGCAGTTGCTTTTTTAGATAAACATTTACATTAATTCCCAAATAGTGTAAACCACTGTGGCTCTGCTGACTTAAATGGAGGTGCTTGATTTACACCAGCTGAGAATCTGACCCATCCTGTTCAATAGAATCTTTCTGAGTGTCTTGCTTACAGTTTGCACCTATTTTTGAGTTTAAAGAGGACCATTTGGTACCGCTACCTTTAGTGTATTGGTTGACAGAATTTTGAAGAAAAAGCTTCAAGAAAAAAGTTTGTTTAAACATAATTTCTTTATAAACTGCCCCTCTTAGGAAAACAATAGGAGTTTGGCATCTTCCATTAAATTCTGAAGATTAATCAGACACCAGTTGTGAGTTGTGTTGGGTGCAGTTCCAATGATCTGTTTAGTATGCTGCTGAAAGATGGGTCTGTCTGAGTGCTCTCTATCAATAACAAAGGTTCAGTTGTTTTATTTGCTTTGCAGTTTGCACCAGCTTTAGTCAGCACATTGAAATCTACATTTTGAGTGCTTTTTTTGAAACATTTGTTAAATAGTTTTTTGCATTCTGTTGATGATTAAGGTAACATATATTATTAGTCTGTTATAAAGAACACTGGATTTTATCTGTGATTAAATACATTGCAAATATACATACATTTTGCTTCCATTTAGATTTAAATGGTGGGGGGTCTATGGAAATAGTGCTAGAATAGTGCTAGAATTTGCACATAAAAAGCCAGACTTGAAATTAAGTATTGATGAGAAAATAGTGTTCTCTTTGGGCTTTATATGTGTGTATTACTATTGTACTCTCCAATTTTTTAAATTTATATTTTCTGTACTTTAATTTATTAAAGCCTGAAATATCCTCTATCTTCCTTGTAAGGTTAATAAACAAATATGGTCCATTAAATAAGCAATAAAACAATCAACGTTAACCTTTGCAAATTCCCTTGTAAATTATGAGCAAAAATGTTTAGCCACTTTTCACCTTTTAAACATTTTACAGACATTAACTAACTTACTCTACACCCATGAAGAAGCTAAATGTTGTTATCCCAATGTTATAGATGGGAAAATATGACAAAGAGATTAAGAAAAGAGAAGAGTATTGCAGAGAAATATATTCTTTACCAATATGTTTGTTGTTGTTTTTTATAATATATGTATACCAAATACATTTATCAACATACCATAGATGTTTGAACTGTTATGATTAACTAAATTGCAGTTGACAAAATAAATGAACAAGATCAAAAGTATGATACATTATTATTGATCTTTGTTTTCTCACTTACTAATATACACAATTTAGTTCATTCTCTTCTTTTTCCATTGATAGTGGTAGAATATTTTAAATGGTACACTTTATGATGTTTTCCTTTCAACAAATACAATTCATAAGAATGTATTTATCAAAGAATACTACCCATCTAGGTCCCAGTGAGCTACTATGGAGTTGCAGAGTTAGGGCTAAAATTCACAACCTAACTTTGCTATCGGGTCTGGAGGATGGTAAACTGATGATCAGATGTTAAATGGTTGGAGAAGTGATGAAGATTAAACTAATTTAAGCTAAAGTACAGGTGCAAGATACACAAAGAGGAAAAGGAAACACGAGGCTAGTATTGGTGAATTTTATCTCCATCCTTAGTGGAGAATGGATGGCCAAGCTTATGCCCAAGAAAGAAGAGAATTATTTGTTTTCTGTTTGCCACATGAAAAGATAAGAACTTTGTAGTCATTTTTTGTTCCCCCCCCCCCCCCCCCTTGGATGCTGTGGATGGGGAAATCTTGTTTGTTTTTATTTAAACAAAATTAAACCTCAAAAAGGGAAAAGTGGTATGTGTGTTTGGGAAACCACCCTCCTTGAAGGTGAAGGGAAGTGCACACTATGACACAAAACTAAAGCATTTCTTCCCCTACTTATCTCCTGAAAGTTCTAGTATTAGGTATTGCCTTCACAAATCTATTGTTGCTAATTTGAACACTTATTTCCTACTGTAGTCCAAGCTGTAGGTCGGTATAACTATTGCTCAGGTATGTGAAAAATCCAAACCCCTAAGAGATGCAGTTAAACCGATCTAACCCCCAGTGTAGATAGTGCTACCGCTTGTTGTAGGGGTAGAGTACTTATGCTGATGGAAGAAGCCATGCCATTGGTGTAGGTGGTGTCTTTACTGCAATGGTGTGACTGCGCTGCTGTAGCGTGTTAAGTGTACACAAGCCCTTGATCTACAATTCCAGAGATTTCAGGCTGTATTTTGTTTTTTAGGAATGTCTATCATTTATCCATAGTACAAGAAGTGTGTTGCTGTTTTGAAGAAGTTATAACAGTTACTAATATTTTATTATCATTGAAAGTATTGTGTAGCATAAGAATACATCATATTCCATGGCTTAATTTTCTGTCATTAGACATTTACCACATCCTATTGAAGAAAGGCTGAAAAAAATTAGCTAAAAATAGTATACATGAGTTGAAAATATTACAAATTGCTTTCTCAGTCCAAAAATGGTAATCCGTTTTAAACAACTAAAACAACTTTTATTGAATTGTGATATTAACCTTATAACATAAATGCAGATCAATAGAGCTGCATTTACAAAAAAAGTTTAATGGGTCTTAACATACAGTGGTTGGGAGCCAATAATTATGATAAAGAAGATTTATGAAAGTAGTTGTTGAGGTTTATGCATGTCAATGCATTACTTCATTATATTTTGCTCCTACCTGCGAAATAAAAAGATTTTCTATATCATCTGCGTCTATTGATATTTACAGCCTTGAATTTAGTAGGTAATAGAATATTTTCACATAGCTACAAAAGACATATGGAATCATTTTCAAAAAGTGTGCAGCCAAGTCATTCTTTTCCCCAGAGATTTTCTAATGCACATTTAATCATTGGATGTATGACTTTATTTTTAAAATGAATAAATCTTGCAAAGATTTTGTTTACGTTAATGTTCTCAAAGATGGAAAATCTTGTAGTCTGGACATATTGCTGGTTTACAATGCCTGCTAATGCTACAAAAACAGCCACTGGTAGAATTCTTCATGCCTTCTGGTCTACTCGCATATAATCTTGGGAATTATATCACAACCCCATTACTCTACTTTTATCACAGCAGTTTCTTTCGGCCTATATAAAAGTCTACTTCTAAACAACTATATTTGTACCTTGCCACATCCTCAATGAAATTCAATAAGCTTGCATGCCGTTTCAAGAATCAGTACTTAAATTATCTTTCATTAAATATAAAAGTCTACCGCTAAACAATGTGTTTGGCAGTTTCAATGTCTGCCCAACCAAAAAGAACCTGAGGAATCCTAAACTAATCATTTTCTCTCTTTCGCCTCTTCCCCTTGCCATTGGAGGTACCATAATGGTCTAATGCATAATGGCTGCAGGATTCTCTCCAGAGGGCACCAAAGGACTTGTATACCTTGTCATAATAAATTTCAAACTTGATGTTATAGTTAAATACTCATTTGATTAACTATATAATCATTTTATGTCTATATTACTGATGTCCTGTATTCTATTAAGTGTACTGGATATTTAAAATAGGTTAGATCTAAAATTTGACTGTATTGACCTTATTCTAGTTAGGTGACTGTTGTAAAACTTAGTTATGTGTGTGTGGGGGGGTGGGGAGTGTCAAAGTTTGGTTGATGTTCACTTGCACTTGGGTAGATCATGTGCATTTAGCCCAGTAATCCACCCTTACTGTGTAATACTGAAAGTAAAAGGCAAAATGAGTGGGATGTAGATATGACCTGTACAAAGTTGGTTCCTAATACCTGAGGACTATAGGGTCTGAAGTTACATAGATGCTGATTCAATTTGCATGAAATACAATGTGTCAGAAAATTCCTCATGGCAAATTTTTGTGCCCAAAGTGTTTTATGGCCTTATGTAAATAAAATTGAACATATGATACATATAGGTCTAAAGTAAACGTATGGAGCCTGACATTCTTTTTCTCCTATTCTGTAATTGTTTGCTTGCTTAAACTCCATTATGCACTGGTATTGTACACTCGTACCATTTTTAATATTTTTTTAATTTTATAGATTTGGCAAGCCAACTTTATTTTCATAATTTGTGTACAATATGACCTGACCTGTTAAATATTCCATGAGTTAGGCTGGAATTCTCATTTAGCTCTAAGGAATCCTCTCAAAAGCCGCTTTTCTAATGTGTGTTGTGCTAAATGTAAGCCTTTGATCAGGAAGTACATGAATAAGGAATGCTGTTTTTCTGAATTAAGTGGAAATGAAGCTGAAGGCAGCATACTATCAGGATCATAAGTACTAAATAAAATATAACTTGTTAAACTTTCTGATCTCCAAGGATAAGGATACTGTAGTTCTTATTTGAGTGCTGTCCCTGTGGGTGCTCCACTTCAGGTGGAGATTTTAGATTTAGAAAGGACTCCGTTTGACAGAGAAAATTTATTTTCTGTGAAGACTGATGAAGGCCTACACTCAATGAAGGACTCTTGAATGATGCTCCGAACCCTGGGCATATATACGCCTCCTAATAGATGTGGGAGATACCAACCTTATAACTGAAACAGGGACACATTTGCTCACTGACAGAGACCTTTCGACAATTCACGCCAAAGACATCAGCCACAGGCATCCCTGGTCAAGATGCAATTTTGAAGATTTGGTCGAGGGTCTGATCGACCTCACCCCACAACCAGCACATATTACACAACTTACCCAGATGTTTGGCCACCGACTATGGCCATTTGACTGAGCATGGGCATCCATCACCACAGATCACTAGGTCCTGGAGATAGTACAATCTGGTTACACCATCCCCTTCATCTCCATCCCTCCTACCCATCCTCCTTTCCCGTCCCTCTTCAAGGCCCCTTTTCACAAGCATCTTTTGCAGCAAAAGGTAACACTGGTTTACAATTTTTGACAAGTCGTCTGCTTCAGAGATAAAATGTGCTATTTATTATGTATTTTGATGTGCTGAATTCAAATATGACAATTAAAACAACTGATTGGCTACTGTTTCTAAGATATTTAAGTTTTTACATTTTATGTCTATGTATATTGTGTAGATAGCAGAGTTTTAATCATAAATTGTAAACCTAGGTCTTTTCATGTGTTTATGGTTGCTTTACATGATAATATTTCACCTGTCCTGTTTATGTAACACTTTAAAAATCAGCAAAAGGGTTATATAAATGTATTATGAAAAAAAGGCAAAAAAATATTATGTACATAGTTTAGTCCGATTCAGTGTCTACTCGGCGCTTCTTGGCTTGTCTCTCGTATTCATTAAATGGAGCATCTCTTGTCACTGTCCAGCAATAGTCTGCAAGCATTGATGGGTTCCATTTGCCCTGATAGCGTTTCTCCATTGTTGCAATGTCCTGGTGAAATTACTCGCTGTGCTCATCGCTCACTGCTCTGCAGTTTGGTGGAAAAAAATCTAGATGAGAGTGCCAAAAATGTATCTTTAGTGACATGTTGCAACCAAGGCTTTTGTATGCCTTGAGGAGGTTTTCCACCAACAACCTGTAGTTGTCTGCCTTGTTGTTTCCGAGAAAATTTATTGCCACTAACTGGAAGGCTTTGCATGCCGTCTTGTCCTTGCCACGCAGTGCATGGTCAAATGCATCATCTCGAAGAAGTTCACGAATCTGAGGACCAACAAAGACACCTTCCTTAACTTAGCTTCACTTAACCTTGGAAATTTTCCATGGAGGTACTTGAAAAAGCTGCTTGTGTTTTGTCAATGGCCTTGACAAAGTTCTTCATCAGACCCAGCTTGATGTGTAAGGGTGGTAACAAAATCTTCCTTGATTCAACAAGTGGTGGATGTTGAACACTTTTTCTCCCAGGCTCCAATGACTGTCGGAGTGGCCAATCTTTCTTGATGTAGTGGGAATCTCTTGCACGACTATCCCATTTGCAGAGAAAACAGCAGTATTTTGTGTATCCAGTCTGCAGACCAAGCAAGAGAGCTACAAGCTTCAAATTGCCACAAAGCTGCCACTGATGTTGGTTATAGTTTATGCACCTCAAAAGTTGTTTTCATGTTGTCATAGGTTTCCTTCATATGGACTGCATGACCAACTGGAATTGATGGCAAAACATTGCCATTATGCAGTAAGACAGCTTTAAAACTCATCTTCGATGAATCAATGAACAGTCTCCACTCATCTGGATTGTGAACGATGTTGAGGCCTGCCATCACACCATCGATGTTGTTGCAGGCTACAAGATCACCTTCCATGAAGAAGAATGGGACAAGATCCTTTTGACGGTCACGGAACATGGAAACCCTAACATCACCTGGCAGGAGATTCCACTGCTGAAGGCTGGAGCCCAACAGCTCTGCCTTACTCTTGAGTAGTTCCAAATCCCTGACAAGTTCACCTTGTGTTATGAGGTATGGTTCAGAGGAGGAGGATGGGAGAAAATGTGGGTCCTGTGACATTGATGGTTCAGGACCAGAAGTTTCATCCTCTGCCTCGTCTGACTCAAGTGAGAATGATTCTGGTGCATCAGGAACCGGCAGTCCTTCTCCATGGGGTACTGGGCGTATAGCTGATGGAATGTTTGGATAATGCACAGTCCACTTTTTCTTTTTTGACACACCTTTCCCAACTGGAGGCACCATGCAGAAGTAACAATTGCTGGTATGATCTGTTGGCTCTCTCCAAATCATTGGCACTGCAAAAGGCATAGATTTCCTTTTCCTGTTCAACCACTGGCGAAGATTTGTTGCACAAGTGTTGCAGCATATGTGTGGGGCCCACCTCTTGTCCTGATCTCCAATGTTGCAGCCAAAATAAAGGTGATAGGCTTTCTTAACCATAGTGGTTATACTGTGCTTTTGTGATGCAAAAGTCATTTCACCACAAACATAGCAGAAGTTATCTGCACTGTTCACACAAGTACGAGGCATCTCTGCTCACTTTGGCTAAACAGAAATGTGTCCCTTTGCAAAATCAAACACTGACAAATAAGAGAGCACGACACTGTCTGATTTCTACAGCTGATATAGGGCAATTTGTTCAGCAGAGTGATGTAAGCTTCGTTATGATTGCATCAGCGATGACTTCTAGGAATAACATGATGCAATTCATATCATGTATGATGCAATGTCAGCTTCAGATTGCATCATTCATTGTTTTGCCTAAAAAGCAAGTACTGTCCAAACCCAGTCATAGATTTATTCATAGATCCAGTCAAAGATGTATTTTAGTCATTTCTTGTTTAAATTGAGATCCCTTCCCTTTATAACTCACTTATCCTCTGCCATTCCCAAGTCAAGGGTCGTATATACTGACCCAATAGCATATCTTGAAAACTAGAGCTAATCAACAATTTTAAGCATCATTTTCGTTCTCAGTGACCCAGAATTAGTAAAGTTTGACTACATTTATTTCAGAAGCATTTTGGCTGTAGAGCAGAGTAATCCATCTTGTACATCTAAGTGCCATGGAACACGTTCCAGGACAATAAAGTGGGAAGGGGTTCTACTCCCATTATTTCTTAACCCCCCACCCCCTCCAAAAAATGGAGGCTGGAGACCCATTCGTGATCTCAGGAAACTCAACAAATGTATCCATACTCTCAGATTCAAAGTGGTCACTCTGTACTCTATCATCCTTGCGCTGGAGGAGGGGGACTGGTTCTCAGCCCTATACAGACAAGATGCATATTTTCACATTACCATCCATCCCGTTCACAGAAGATTCCTATGATTCACAGGATCAGGATGATTTGCAATACAGGATCATTTCCAATACAGAGTACTACCATTCAGACTATTGATAGTTCCACGAAACCCTGGCAGTGGTAGCTGCTTATTTGTGCAGACAGGAAATATTGATATTCCCATATGTAGACAATTGCCTGTTAAAAGGCCCTACCTGGACAGAAACAGGATACATTACTCGATTGCTTCGATTCACAGCAATGACCTCCCTCTTATCGGTGGTCTCAGATAGCCAGTGGGTGTCTGCATGCACCTGCCTACAACTCTTGGAACATATAGCGGCCACTGCTTTCGTTGTAAAGACTACACATGCACTGTCTTCAAGGATGTCTGAGCTTGGTATACATCCCAGGGAAGCACAGTCTGAACAAGACTTTCACTGACCCCAGAGGTCATACATTCACTATGATGGTGGACAAACCCAATAAACATTTGTTCAGGCAACCTGTTTCAACAAGATCCCCCATCCATACAAATCAAGGAGATGCTTCACTGATTGTATGGGGAGCTCACCTGCACCAACATACAACCCAAGGTAAATGGTCACCCACAGAAACTCACTTACACATCAACCTGCTCGAATTATGCACTGTCCTCAACCTGTGCCTACATTTCCTCCCTATTATACATGGTAAAACAATAAGAGTCTTGATGGACAACATTGCGTGTATGTTCTATAAACCAACAGGGTGGAGCATGATCCCACTCCTTATGCACAGAAGCCTTAAAACTATGCAACTGGTGCATAAAACAATACATCACTATTACGGCAGCATACCTCCCAGGTCGACTGAACATAATGATGGACACATTAAGCAGACGGTTTTCCCAAGAACATGAATAGGAAATGAACGATGACCTATTACAACACATTTCACATGTAGGTATCCCCGCACATAGATCTCTTCGACATTAGTAAACACAAAATGCCCAAAGTTTTGCTCATGAGCGGGACTAAGAGCACGATCCCTAGGAGATGCCTTTCTCATCAAATGGAATGCTCCTCTTCCGTATGCATTCCCACCAATACCTCTGATCTCCAGAGTAATACACAAAATACGAACCGACAAGGCCAAACCAATCCTCATAGTACTGATATTGCCCAGACCGACTTGGTTCCCTTACCTGTCACACGTGGCTTCACCTGTGTTGTTCACTGCACAACATTGAACCCCTCTCCCGCCCCCAGCATCAGAACCCACTGAACAAGAGCATTATCTACCCCCATAGCATTCCTCTGGAACGTTCCCATTCTAGACATATGCAGGGCGGCCACCTGGGCCTCCAACATGCATTCATGAACCACTATGCAATTAATCTTGATTCAAGCTCAGACACCTCAGACACAAGACTAGGCCTCAAGGTAATAATCTCAGCAATGAACCGCAATCCGAAATCCCTTCCATCCTTATGAGGGCACTGATCCATATTCACTTGAAGTGGAGCATCCACAGGGACAGCACTCGAAGAAGAAGAGAAGGTTACTCACCCTATGCAGTAACAGAGGTTCTTTGAGATGTGAGTCCCTGTGGGTGCTCCACTACCCAACCTCCTCCCTTCTACTTCAGAGTTTGCTTTAAGGACTCTACAGTAGAGGAGGAACTGAGGGGGTCTGGATACATGAGCGCTAAATGAAGCGCCAGTGGCACCATGAGATGGCTACTGTGAACAGACGCCCCGACCAGGCACTGCTACTAAACATCTCCAATCAGCGGCTCCAGGATGCACCAACACCTGAAGTGGATCACCCGTAGGGACACACATCTTGAAGAACCTCAGTTACTGCACAAGGTGAGTAACTTTCTCATATTGAAATAAATCTTACACACTACAATGGGAAGTGATTTATTTATAACAGATGTGTAACAGATGTGTGGTTGGTTACAGTTTTAGATAAAAGTGTTGTATGTTAAAGGTTAGCTACCCCAAATGTGGGAGTTTATTGAAGGAATCTGTCTTTCTCTGGTATATATTCCTTACTCAATACCATACTATATTTGCACCTTTTAAATTAATAAACCCAGAAAAATCTAACATAAATTTGACTTGTTCTATTATTTTTCTTGCTAACAGGAGCATCTAGTAAAATATCCTTCTTCTTCTTCTAAATTATTTATCAGGTCATTATTTTTCTAGAAGATCATTATTGTGAGGCAAAGTGATGGATCTTACATTATTTCTGGAGGTGAAATGATCAAAAACAAACAAATTCATAATATTTTAACTGTCTTGAAAAAAGGTTATTTCCAGTGTTTTGAGTTAATACACACTGTGTTGTAGTATATATTTTTTGATGAAAGAGGACCATATCCAAGTATTATTTTGTATTGTATTCTTGACTTCTTTCATGTTACAGTAGTCACTCATTTCTGTAAATGTATGTTCCTTTTTTGTGAAGAGATCTGATATTTCAACTCTAATCATTTCCATTTTAAATTTGATACATTGGTTATGTTCTGTGCACCTGATGCTGGTCATATGCACAAAGGAAGGCTATCTCTGTGGTAGAAGGTACATTAGGTCAGTAGCTTTCATTGCAGAGTGCTAGTTTGGACTCTAGCATTAAGGTCATTCATGTGATGTGCCTGATCCAAAAGGAATATTTCTATTGACTTCAGAAGGCTTTGGATCAAGCCCCCAAACTTTTTCTTAACCTGGATTAATGGGCTCTGATCCTTCATTGTGATCTGCATAGGTAGACTACTGCAACTTCACGAGGTACCACTGAAGTCAGTAAGTAAGTAATCACCCCTGCTTTGTATGCAGAACAGATGAGTACACAACACATTATTACCAAAAAAATTATCTGCTTCACCACACCTCTTTTTTTGTTGTTGTTATTATAGCTTCATTGCATTCTGTCTCTTTAGTTTGGTGCTTTCCCCTGACACAACACAAGTATAGTATTGTTTGTTGCTTGCATTTCAACAATTATGCTGAATTTATTAATCTTTCATTAAAAACATTTCATTCTTACTACAGACTTATATGTTACAGCTTTATATGCACCACCACTGGTTTTCTGTACATCTCAAATGAGGAATTTAAGTGGGAATAGTTGTAGTTTGGTACTTGCGGTCATTTTAGATGTTACCAAAAATATATATATCCATAGGTATTTTTCTTTGACAGTATATGCAATATTTTTAGTTGAATTTGTCTACAATTTTACTTTAATATCACGTTTCCATTTCAAAATGCAGCTTTTAATTATTAACTTTTGTTTTCAACAATTGCAGGCCTCTTTTAAAAAAAATGTTAGTCATACTTTGTAAAAATAAAACACAACTTGCTTTAGTATTTACATTATACAATGGCAAACAGAGCTATTGAAATGTTTGGTCTGTACAGAAGCACTGCTTTTCCATTCTATTGTTGTCTCCTTTAATCAAAAGCAGTTAGCTAAAGTTTGGGGCCCTGCAGGTTGTTTCAGTTAGAAGAAAAAATTGATGATAGAATCAGGTATCTTCGATGCGAACTTGTTTATTTACAAAGAATGCACAAAAAACCCTTTTCCCGAAACCAGGAGGAATCAAACAGGAAACAATTTCTTTGCTCACAGCTCCAAGCTATATAGAGTCCAAAACGGTCTCAAGTGCTTGTTCAGACTGTCTGGTCCTTGATTTCTGCCTTCTCTTGTCTGGTTTTTGTGGGGTTTCTGCTACTTTTCTCTCAGACCCACATACATCTCTATACTGAAACCAGTGCCCAGCAAAACACCTTTGTGTACATGAGCATTTATTTTGGGTGCTGATGTCTGTATGTTAGGTGGAGGCTTGTTGTTGTTTCATAAAGGAGCTTAACTGTTTGAACTGCTTTCTTGAATTAAGGTTGATGGTTTTGCCCACCAGCTTCAATGATATTTTGCCCAACCTACAATACCATTATTTCCTCTAATCCAAAATTCAGGAAAATTTGGTGTAGGGCTTGGTTTCTTGAAGGGAAAGAACAAGAAAGTTTGGATAATAATAATAATAATTAATAATAATAAATAATTAGAATTATCATCATCATTTTACAGAGTTGCAAATAAAGCTGTAAAATTAATACGGATTACATTACTATTTTTCAGTGTGGTTGCAATACATATAATTGTATAATTTTTGAAAATTAATATTTCTGAGAAATTATTTTGCTTCAATTTATATTTTTATCGCCCTCAAACCTATCCAAGGATTCTTTAAAATGCTTTTGACGTATTAAATTAACTTGCTGGAGCATTGTAAGTGAGTAACTCGTATTGGCCAGTAGTGGAAACCCTACTGAGAGTGTCACTGTGTCTTGTTATATTGGAAGGAACAAATACTGTCAGAGCTGCAGCAGCTGGTGAGGGTGATCAGTAAATACTAGGCACAGGATTGTCAGTAGCCTTATATTTCAATAGTATTATACAAGATGTCAAATTGGGAAAATAACACTGTTGCCTGACCTTATTGTCAATGTCTGACCTGATTATTTAATCTCTTGCCACCCTTTCACTTCCATTATCTACTCCTCTACCTATCCAGTTTACTATACAGACAGTATTTCCTTGTGGATGGAGCATAGGATTTGGATCTTCGAACCCCCAAATTCCAGTTCTAGATTTTATACTGATTTGTTCTAGTCTTAGGCAAGCCACTTAACACTGTCTCTTTTCTCAGCAGTAAAATGGGATAAGGAAATACTTACCTATTAAAAAAAGTTACTGTGAGGGTCAATTAGTTATCTGTACAATACTTAGAGGATATAAAGGTCTCTATGTAAGTGTTACAGTGATTAATAGTAACAACTCAGGACCAGTAACAAATGTGTGAAGGAGAATGGAGACTTGGGGAGGCAAAGTAGGTTCAAGCAGTTGTGACAGTTGATTCCTGCATATGTTTTGTTTCTTATTTTAAGACATGCATTTTTATGGCAGATAATTCTATTAGAAATTCATGTATTGATATGATTACATATTATTTGGTGTATATGATTCTTAATTGAAATGGATCCTATCCATATTATTAATCATGCTAAAAAAATCTTTAGCTGTTAGATTCATGTGTGCGGACGATAAAAGCCAAGAAATTGCAAGTGAAGATTATTTGGGGTTCAAGACAATATCATAGAGCCATTTTTTTTCCATCCAAGTAATCATAAGGAAAAAGCACAATGGGTTCAGAGTTAAGGAGGCAAGTTCCTTGGCTTTCGTTGACTTGCGTCATAAAGTTACCATTCATTTAACATAGCCACCTCTTTAGTAGAGTGTTTGTTTGAAATATGTAAACATTTTTTGAACTATTAGGTCAGTTTTTTAAAGGAGCTGTATAATTCTGGAATGATTTTTTTTTCTTCTGTGCCAAGCATAACCCATTCTGAACAACTGCTAGACTACAAATTGGCAATGCTGTGAGAAGAAGAAAAAAAATCAATACAACTTTATCTTGAGTTTATCATCATTATGATAGGAAAAGTATCAATGCATTTACTTGGCATCAACATGGATTTTAAATGTGTTTTAATAGGTGATAATTGTAATGAAGTTTCATTAAACAGAGCAAAAAGATTTATTTATAGGACACAAACTGTTAGTGCTTAAATACTTCATGATCGAATAAAATTATTGTAACTGCACTAAATATATTTAAAGATAATGCAGTTCTTTGATGTTTTAGGTTTCTTTGTTGAAGATCATCCGAAAAATTAAAGTGCCTTCTATGAACAGAACATATGAATGTTAAATATATCTATTTGGCCATATAATCTTTAGATAGTATCAGGGGTAGCCGTGTTGGTCTGTATCCACAAAAACAATAAAGAGTCCGGTGGCATCTTTAAGGTGCCACCGGACTCCTTAATCTTTAGATAGTTACTAGTGTCTCCTGGATAGCATAGATCTTAGAAAGCAAGATAGCTCCCTCCCCTACATAATTGCATGTACATAATTGCATGTACATATACAAATGGTGTGCTTCATACATATAATGTATACAATACATAATAGTCACTAATGACATCTCTGTATAATTCTGGAATGATTTTTTTTCTTCTGTAGTTCAGTTTGCATTGAATTTCTCATTTAAAGCAGGTTTTCAATTTTCTATTAGTTGCAGATTTTTTTTAAAAAAGTTTGTCGTAATTAAATTATTCTTAAGATGAAATCCTGGCCACACTGAAGACAATGGGAGATCCACCATTTTCTTGTGTGGCCAGGATTTCACTCTTAGTGTGCCGATGGAATTTTCTGGAAAGTTGCTAGTAAGTACATTTGGTAGCTGAAGTGTTTAGTAGTATTTAAATTTACTCATTTTTGAAGTTTTAGGTCTGGCGTCTAATGTTCTTATTCTCAAGCTTTCAAATACCTTTAGCACATACAATTTGATATTAGCGTAGCAGGTTTTGCTAGATGATATTGTTACACATAGTCTTCCAAGTTCATTTTATTAGTGTGCAAGCAAGTTTTTAGTCTTTGAAGAAATGCTGTACTCTTGTTAGTTTGTTTATACAGGAGGGCTTTGAGAGAAGGTGCAGCGAACAGTGAGAAGGTTTGCTATCTGCTAGCAAGAGCTCTCAGTTGAGTTGTTTCCTGGGAACTGAGTATTTGTGGAATGGCTCAGATTTCTGGAAGAGGTGGTTTCCTGCATACTGTTTGTGACTTCATCTGTTCCAGACTGGTGTATTTGTGTAAATAAATTAAGTTACACTTAGAGTACATCCGTGTTACTGATTTCTACTTCACTGAGAAACCTCAGAATCTTGCTGCTGCTCAGCAGAGGGTTGACAATAGAAAGAGGCAAAAGAAAGGGGCAACGATATAAAATTAATAATTTCTTGCATAGACTACCATAATATTAATATTTATACTAACTGTTTATATTTACTTCAGAGGAGCAGCCATTACAAACTATTCATTAAATTCTGACATGTAATATTTTAATATATCAGAAGTCTTTTGTTTAAAATTTGGTTGGCTCTTATGAAGAGCCAAGATGACTGCTTGGAAGCTACACTGGCCAGGCACTTTATTCAGTGGCTCATCACAGAAGCCCAATGGCAGTCAGGTTCTTCTCCCCCAATTTTTTTGAAGGATAATATTTTTAATAAAATACAAATGCCAAAAAGTATGGAAATGATCTATTTAAGTATTGAGATAAGATGATAATGACCCCAGAGTTTAGACATTCTCTTAAGGGAAAAAGGAAATGTACATGAGAAAATTCACATTAGATATTTTAATCTATACTATTCTATCAACAACTTTGGGAGAAGTCTGAGGAGAGGGCTTTTTTATTATTTAAGTATGGACATATTATTTAGTATTTGTATTATGGCAGCTCCTAGAGGGTCCAATGATCATGGAGCACCATTGTATTAGGCACTGTATTAGGCTGTATTTAGCCCTGCCGCCAAAGATCTTATGATCTGAAAATGAGCTGGGCACATAAAAAATGGCAGAGAGAACAGAGGCACAGAGAACTTTAGGTCTTGATCCTGCAATTCTAATTTGTACGGGTAAACAGGTAAATGAGGCTACATCAGTTGGCTGTCCATGCAAAATCAGGGAATTTGCTTTGTACCACTTTTCATTGTTTTAATTGGAAACCATTATGATCACATGTACATGACTAATAATTTGAAAGACTGTTTTGTTATTTGACATTGTTGCTTTGGTTATACTTGGGACACATTCAATCTTTTCTTTGAAAACAAGAGTGGTTGTTTTGTTTTTTACATGTGAGCTAAGATTCTGGCATCATCATGGAACCATGGGAGCTGGAACCCTAGACACATGCCAATTCCTTAATCCCGTCCTGCCAGTGGGTTGAATCAACCTCCTGAAGGAGAGTCAACCCTGAGAAAACAAAACATGTATTTTGAACATCTGCATAATGTGTTGAGTGGCATCTCATTTTTGAACAGCTTTGGCTTGTGATCAGAGCTTTAGACATTAGTACTACAAATTAAAGCTATTTTCCTTTGGGTTGATTAATAGAAGGTACCCTGATTTCCATGCTGCCTCTAGTAATTAGGTTCATCATAGGGATGGTAAACCTGCTATCATGGTACCTGTAGTGTCATGGAATATTAACTTTATGCTGTCTAAGCTTACGGGACCCTCTTTGGTGCAGGGACATCAACAGATTAAATTGCCATCTCCAGAAAAACTACATCAAAATGGCTGTTTTCACATATTTTGTATTGTTATTTCTCAGCTGAACAGATACTCAGGGGTCAGATTAGAGTTCATTCAACCAGAGATTTTGCAGAGATGATAGCCAGCCTCAGGATACTCTTTTAAGTTGAGATTTGCGGAGCAGCCACTTGGAGTTCATTTGACACTTCTGCAAAATGTTATTGCTTCAACATTGTTTCACAGAGGGAAATAAAATGTGTATTGACTATGTTACAAAGGTGGATGCCCAGATTTTCCCCTTCTCTTAACCTTTTTAAAATATTTTCTCTAGCGTGCATGTATTGCTGCTTTTACTATTGCTGCTTGTACCACTATTCTGAAAAGTATGTGGCTAGGTTTCTCTTCAAATTTATTTGTCTGTTCATTTTTTTTTTTTTTTTGCTTTTTCACCTTTTTCTCAGTCTTTCAGATTTAAGGGTACATTACAATCCCATCAGAAAAAAAAAGTTAGCTGTTTCGCTATTGGCCCCTGCTGTTTTCCATTCTCTGCTGCAGTGAACATTTTGTTTTGTTTTTAAATACTGTTTCTCTTATAGCAATCTCAATAGATGAGTAAAGCAACACAACTTCAGAAAGAAAAAGAACCCACACCAATGGTATAAACTACACTTTACCAAGTTTACATTTGTTATAATAGTGAATATTAATAGATGGGAATAAATAGTGATACTTATCATTATATTTTTGATGATATTTTAAAGTCAGCTTCTTTAATTAAAGGACAGAACAAAAGGCTTACATAATTACAAAATCAAGGATACCAGAGATGAGTGGCTATTTCGCATATGTAGCAATGCCCAGTTATGCAGGTGCACTATGGGCATTGGGTAGTACCTGTAATATGATGTGGCTGATGACACTACAGGGCACACTATTACCTGCTGTCACCAGGGTTTCTGACTTGGGCTGCATCTATTTCAATGAGAGCTGGCATGAGTATGTGTATATGAGCCGTGGAATCACACCCCTACCTTGTAGTGTAGACATACCCTATAAGGATAGTTTAAGTACTGGAATTAGGTTACCAAGATTGTGGAATCCCTGTCAGGGATGGTCTAGATATAATTGGTCCTGTCTCAGTGTGGGTTTATGGATTAGATGACCTCTTCAGGTCCCTTCCAACCCTACATTTCTGTGATTCTGTGTTAAATATCAGCACTACCTGTGGTGCAACTATAAACTACAAAAGAAAATCTTGGGTGGTCTGGGGGGAATTCAATTTCTGTTATCACTGAACTCTTTGTACATATATAATATAAAAGTATTTGTATGTATATGTTAATGCAAGACTTTTACAGTGAAACAGCCTGGCAAGTATGCAGGGGTTGACTTCAGAGGCTTTCTGTTGGATAGCTAATTACTACTTTCATCAATTTGAACATTAAGGGAAGTAGTTAATGTTCTAAATATGTAGGCTAGTCAGAAGTAACAGGCAAAATGAGTACTGTTGTGGAATTTTCAGTTTTGCTTGGATTTGTTCTTGACATAGCAAAAACTTTCTATGTAACTGAGTTACATTTGACCATCATTTTTTGGTCAAATCTCTAAGAGCAGAAACAAGGGGAATCATATACTTTATCCATGTTACTGAGAGAGTTTTGGTATCTGGGTTGTTAAGTAACAAATTAAAACCAGTATTGCATCATTAATACTAATTGTGGAGGTTTTTTTCAGTTTATAAAATGAAATGACTTTAAAATCTATCATGATAATACCTGAGCATCTTTCATGTAAAATTAATAGCAACATTGAAGTCCCTAGTGGACTTCGTGGTGTCTCAATCACTCCTTTCTTTTCAGGGTAAAAACTCTGCTTGGGTAAAAGAGTTTTAGTTTTTGATTTTTGTTTGTTTGTTTAAGATTTCTTTTTTCTTTCTTTTGAATCAGAGGTTGGTTATGGGGAGTTGGGTAGGAAGGGCTGTCAATGTTGAGTGTCATTCTTTAAAAGGACTTTTTGAAGAGGAAAGTGTTCAGTGTTTCCTTGACACTGTCAGACTGGACTTGCCTAATGTCCTCTGACTATTTGGACAGAGGGGTTGACTACTTGATTTTGTTACAGAAAATAATGCATAGCATCAACAGAAAAGGTCAATTAACATGCTAAATGAAAAAGAGAAAAAAGACATGATCTCAGTGAATCAATGTTAGTAAATGTGCTATGGTGTATCACATTTGTGGTGCATGTGTGGGATTGAATAGCATCTAATTTGTTAGATAAATGATAAATATTTGTATGTTGTTGCGACCGAATGCACCCCTGTGTTCACACCCTACTCACTATTGTAATAACCTTTGTACAAAATATGCCATGTGCGGTATCATTTAAAAACTAATAACTCTCTAGTCAATAATATCATGGTGAAATTCATGTAACAATATTTCATGTAAAGTTATGAACATAATCTGAAATTATGACTGAAATGTGTTTATCAGACATGTCTGGGGAGTGGGTAAACCAGTTCCTCAAAGTCAAAGGACAAGTTGATGTCTCTAGTCAGGTGTTATCAAAGTTGATTGGCAATAAGAGGTGAACTGGTGATTCTTTGACAGTGAAGGGTGGCAGGAACAGATTGATTTTCATTTTAACAAATAACAACATAGAACCTCTTTCACCATGAGATCCCATGTCTCCATCCTCACGGCTGGAAAGAATTTTGTCTAGGGGTAACCCTCAGAATAATGTAATTACAAATTTATGATTGGACTAAAACATCCCAGGTATTCTCTTTCTCTCTTGCTTGCTCTTTCACCTCAGAAGGCAAAGGAACTAGCCCTTTGGGGGCAGATCCTGACTAGAGAATTTGGTCAGCTATGTTGCTGGGAACCTGTCATGAGAATTTTACCTGGAACCAAGTCTAGTTTAAGTTGAGTCACTAGAAAGCATTTTATCTTTATTTCTTTTGCAACTATTTCTGACTTTAATATCTTGTTCTTGTACTCACTTAAAAGCTATCTCTTTGTAGTTAAATAAACTTGTATCCTTTACTCAAAACTAATCCAGTATAGTGTTTTAACTGAAATGTTTGATAACTCCAGTTCAAGTAGCAAATGGTTGTACATTTACCCCTTCCAGGAGCAAAAGCTCTCCACTATCTGGACAATCCAGAACATATGTTTTTGGAGGAAAATCCAGGGGTGGGAGTGTTGGGGTCACCCTGCAAGTGGTGGTACCCAAGGCTGGTGGCAGCCAGAGTGTGACTGGAATGTGCTGGCAAGCTGCAGCTATACACATACACTCAGCGTGTGACCTGCATGCTGTTTGTGAGGGGCCCGGGTTGGGAGCTACAGCAGCAAAATATTGCTAGGCACCCAAGGTTGCAGGGCAGACAGTGACACAGCCCCTCACTAGTCTGGATTGCACCCAGAATGTGTTCGTGATGCTTCTGTGTTTTGCTAAAATACAGTATAATTTGCTTATATTTGGAGAGGTGGGACAAAAATTGAAATGGCTTGGATAAAGATACATTAGCTTTCTGTTTTGAGGTAACCTGGGAGAAATGTAGTATCACATTCCATAAGGTACTCATAAATGCAGTTTCCAGCTAGCACATTTTCTTGTATAACTATTTTACTTCCCTTAGATTTCACCGTTTTCCTTGGCATTGTCCATTGTTTCTTTCAAACAGTGTTGAATGCCCTCATAGGACATTTCAATTGTTTTAAATGATTCAGCGTGACAGGACCATCTCATGACAGGGATTTTGGTGAAGGAGTGTATCTTCTTCACTCTTGGTAAGATTGTTCCACAGAAGCTGCCATTGCCTGGGCCATGCTGAAAAAAACAACACACACAAGTTTCTGAACAAATCTGAAAATGTTTACGGCTTCCATGCAAGAATCAATGCTTCAAGGTCCAACTAAGTTCAGTGGTGCATGGCCTTACACAACTAGTGGGTTTAGTCTTCTGATCTGAACTTGAAGACCTTCATACTTTTCAGACATGTTCCTTGCTTTATCACAGATGATCTCTGTGCTTTTCAATAGCAATGTCATTTGTGTTCAATAAAGACTTCCTGGTCTGGAAGAGTGACTTGTCCATGTGGCATTCAATTGGTATAAACCCAATGAAACACTCGTATATGGCACCATGTAAGAAGTATCATCAAACAACAGATAACTGATCAACATGAGCAATATCTGGAGTTGAATTTACTATCTAAGAGTAGTATTTCACATGTTTCACTTCAGTTACTATGACAGGTTTCAGAGTAGCAGCCGTGTTAGTCTGTATCCACAAAAAGAAGAACAGGAGTACTTGTGGCACCTTAGAGACTAACAAATTTATTAGAGCATAAGCTTTCGTGGACTACAGCATCCGAAGAAGTGGGCTGTAGTCCACAAAAGCTTATGCTCTAATAAATTTGTTAGTCTCTAAGGTGCCACAAGTACTCCTGTTCTTCTTTTTTCAGTTACTATGAATTTCAATACCTTATGTCCCATTAGCTCAATGAACTCATCACAGATTGTTTTTGATAAGCGGATGTGTGACCTTTCCCTTTGTTTCCATAGTGTTTCACTTAGAAATGGGTCAAATTTGGTGATGGCTTCAAGAATACCTAGAGAATTTCCATTCTCAGAAGAGCCAATAACTTATGCTAAATGGTAAACCACATTCAGTGAGAAGCTTATCTGTCACTGTCACAATATATCTTAGAATTTCCTTCCAGTAAGCAGTTTGCATTAAAAGGAGCTGTTGATGTGATTCTTGCCTTCTGAATCAGCTATCCATGAAGCTGTGGGTTTGCATTGTTTCACACTGTTTTCATGAGAACAGGTCTTCTCCTCTGCCATCAGAAATGCCTGGGGGGTGGAGTGGGGGAGGGTGGAGGGGGTTACAGTGACCTTAAAAATGCCTCAGTGTCAACTAGCAAAGGGTTCACTATTCTATGTCAGCATATCCTAATGGGCCTGACAAACTCACTGCACCCAACACATTGCCTGTGATAATGCTCTCCATTTGGTAGTTTTCATTCAAAAAGAACAGGTAAGAGGTACCATTTCTGACATTTGCATTGTCACTCGGAAGCTATAATTTTGTCATTGTGATCCTGAGAATAGAGTGTATCTTTCTTAATGCACTGGATGTTAAACTCTTCTGGTATAAAGGAGGCCATTTACCTGGATCTTATTTGACACTTATGGCAATGTTATCCTTTTCATCACCACTATTCTCTCCACCTTCCTTATGGACAGGTGGTAGGAAAACTGGGTTATTTCTTTCATCATCACTTTTGTCCTGAATTTCAGGAATGCTTGCCTTTTCTTTTGCCCTCTCCTGAGGGAACAAGGGAAAGGTATATCTATATATATATCTTTACTTTATCATTTTCTGGAAGATGATTCTGAAGCAATACCACAGAGAAACAGTAAGTTTGGAGAACTTGCTTACAATTCTCTCTCTTTCTTTCTAACTTACCTTTCCTTTTCACTGCTCCACTTGGAAACTGTTGACCGGACATCTTGTTGATATGAGATTAAAACAATACTAAAGTAGGACTGTGCAGTGCTGTCATTAGCAATTGTCACCAGCAACTGAGTATGAAAAAAATTAGACTTCAACTGTAAAAGCTTAAGAACCAGGGACAAAATCAGTGTCAGGAGGGGGCACAAATTATTTTTGATTGTTCTTTTTAGTGTCCCCTTAACCCTCTTAATCCAGCATTGTTTCTCACAATATATTAGCAATATCTCTTCTTCTTCGAGTGATTGTTCACGTCCATTACACATTAGGTGTACGCGCGCCGCGTGCACGGACGTCGGAAACTTTTTCCCTTAGCGGCTCCCGTCGGGCCGGCAGGGCCCCCTCCCTCCCGCCAGAGTGGCGCCCCGCTCTAGGGTATATATATCCCTGCTGACCCGACCCCTTCAGTTCCTTCTTACCGTCCGTGGCGGCGTTGGAACAACTCTGTCTCTCGTCTGAGAGTGTCCCTTAGCATAGTCATTAGTGTTATCTTCAACAGTTATCAGTTATTTAGTAGTTAGTGTTAAGCTTAGTAGTTAACAGCTCATTAGGTACTTAAAGTTCCTGCTGTGGTTGTTTGGTCAACCCCGGCACCGGCCCAGGGCGGCGGGGCATGCCGCACGCACAAGGCTTCAAGGCTTGTGCCACGTGCCGCAAGTCTATGCCATTGAGCGACCCCCACGACTCGTGTCTCCGCTGCCTGGGGGAAGCTCACCAGAAAGAGCGCTGCAAGATCTGCAAAGCCTTTAAGCCCAGAACTAAAAAAGAAAGAGACTTTCGCCTCAAGCAGCTGCTCATGGAGACGGCGTTACAGCCCTCCACTTCGGCGGCACCGTCTGCCTCAGTGCGGAGCGCCCCGGCATCAGTGCGGGAACCGGCGCCGGCGGGTCACTCGAAGCCCACGGCACCGTCCCAACGGGGGCATGTACGGCACCGGTCGTCTTCGCCGACAAAATCGAAGGGCCAACCCAAGGCCCGAGGACGCTCCCCGCATAAGAGGGCAGCGCCGGCGAAGACCTCGAGTGCACCTAAGGCCGGCACGGCCCCGGCACAGGCCCCGGTAGTGGCTCCGGCGCCGAAAGGCCCGTCGAGCCTCGGGATAGGCGTGTCGAGTGAGGAAGAAGGGCTGGAGGAGCTCTTGGAACAGCCCTCCACTCCGGACACATTTGAGGCAGCAAAGGACCTCATTGCATTGTCTGTTGAGGGCCCTCCACAAACTGAGGGCGCTCCGCCGAGACTGCCACACAGAGGCGAGCCGGCGATGGTGCGCCCATCACGGTCGCCATCTCGGCACCGTTCAAGGCACCGGTCCCGGTCGAGCTCCGCCTCGGTGGACTCCCGGTTACCCTCTGTGCAGAAAGCGCCACAGCAGTCGGGCCTCAGTAAGCGGTCGGCACCGACTCAGCAGCCATACGCGAGTCGGCACCGGGATGCGTCGGCGGTACGTTCCCCGAGACCGACCACCAGTAGTCGTTCCCGGTCCCGTGGTCACCGGTACCGATCCAGGTCCAGGTCAGCGAGACGCTGCTCCAGGTCCTGGTCGCGGAGGCACTACTCCCCAAACCCGGACCGGCACCATTCCACGGCTCCGCGGTGGCCTTCCAGATCACCGTCCATGGTGTCGGAGACTGACTCGGGCCGGTACGGCGGGTATGCCCATAGGGCACAGGCTAGTAGAGACTACGAAGCCTCTGGCCATCCCCAATGGGGCCAACCAAGCCAATGGCCATTCTGGACACCCTGGGCCTACCACCAGCAAGGGCCCCCATCTAGGACCTCGAGATCAAGGCCATCAGGGCACCGATCCTGCTCTCCGCGGTACTGCCCGCCCTCTCACAAGGAGGCAATGATCTCTAGACCGCAGGAGCGGGAGGGAGTGGACTCGGCACCGAGCACGGTACCGTCCCAGTCCCACACTGTGGGACAGGCCCCAGAGGAACAACCAGCCGATGACGGGTTGCAGGTTGATGACGGGTTGTGAGGATGGGCAAAAGGCCCCGACCTCTTCCTCCTCGCCGGACGAGGCAGTAGCGGGCACGACAGTGTCTGGCCCTCCCCCGATTGATCATCAGGCGCACCAGGACCTGCTTCGTTGGGTAGCCCTCAATCTGGGCTTGCAAGCGGAGGAGACTGTAGAGCAGGAGGACCCCATGGTCGACATCCTGAGCCGGGAGGGCCCCTCCAGAGTCGCTCTCCCGATTATATGGACAGTCCAGTCCAACTATAAGACGGTGTGGCAAACGCCTGCCTCCAGTGCACCAACTGCAAGAGGCGTAGAGAGAAAATACTTTGCCCCATCTAGAGGGTTTGACTTCCTCTTTTTGCACCCGTCTCCTTGTTCGCTGGTGGTCTCTGCGGTCAACGAGCGAGAGCGTCATGGCCAACAAGCCCCTGCGCCCAAGGGCAAGGAGGCAAAACGATTGGACTTGTTCGAAAGGAAAGTCTATTCATCTGGGGGCCTCCAGAGTTCACAGCCCTGGTGGATGAGGGGATGGCGGTGGCCAAGACCTCATTGCAGGCCTCCCTCGATTCAGCCGATGCAGCGGCTAGGACAATCACGTCAGGGGTAGTGATGAGGCGTTCGGCATGGTTACAGGCTTCAGGCCTTCCGCCAGAGGTGCAGACCACCCTGCAGGACCTCCCGTTTGAAGGTTCGGGCTTGTTCTCAGACCAAACGGACGCCAGACTACATAGCCTCAAGGACTCACGAGCAACCCTAAAGTCATTAGGAATGCATACCTCGGTGACACAGCGCAAGCCCTTTAAGCCTCAACCACCACAGAGGCAGTACCACCCTCGCCCTCGGCACGAACCATACCGCCGTCGTGGCAGGGATAACAGGCGGAGATGTAACAATACGCCTAACCAAGGCCAAGGTCACGGCCAGGGCAAACCGCAGCCAGGAATAAACCAGGCTTTTGAAGTTACGCTCGAGGACAGCGTACCACATTCCATGCCGGATCCTCCTCTAAGTTTCAAGGACCGCCTGACCCATTTCTACCGGGCATGGTCGCGCATAACATCGGACCGCTGGGTCCTGCGCACAGTGAAGGCGGGCTATACCCTCCAGTTTTCTTCGCTCCCTCCCTTCCATCCCCCTTCCCCGTCCCTCTTCAGGGACCCCTCTCATGAGCAACTTCTCATGCAGGAGGTACAGACCCTTCTCACAGTGGGAGCAGTGGAAGAGGTCCCACCAGACCTAAGGGGAAAAGGATTCTACTCCAGGTACTTCCTGATTCCCAAGGCAAAAGGGGGCCTCCGTCCTATTTTGGACCTGCGCGAACTAAACAAATTTCTGGTCAGAACGCGCTTCCGTATGGTCTCCCTTGGAACTATTATCCCATCCCTGGATCCGGGGGATTGGTACGCTGCCCTCGATATGAAAGATGCGTATTTTCACATCGCCATCAATCCGGCCCACCGGCGGTTCCTGCGCTTCACCGTCAACCAGTGCCACTTCCAATTTACGGTCCTGCCCTTTGGCCTGGCATCAGCACCATGAGTGTTCATGAAATGCATGTCCGTGGTAGCAGCCTTCCTTCGGAAAAGAAGGATGCGCGTTTTCCCGTACTTGGACGACTGGCTCCTCGTGGGCAGGTCGGAGGCCGAGGTCCGCTCTCACGTGACGCTGGCCTTACAGATGTTCGGCAGGCTCGGCCTCCTGGTCAACGTGCCCAAGTCCACGTTAGCTCCCACACGAAGACTGGACTTCATAGGTGCAGTCCTGGACTCGGTGACCGCGCGGGCAAGCCTCCCAGAGTCGCGGTTCTTGACAATTCAAAGGGCCGTAAGCTCCGTCCAGAAATTTCCCATGACAACGGCAAGGTGTTGCATGCAGCTCCTGGGACACATGGCAGCCTGCACACACGTAGTCAGACATGCCCGCCTAAGGCTCCGGCCCTTGCAGTTGTGGTTTACCCAAACGTACCGCCCCAACAGAGACCCCTTGGATCTGGTGGTGACGATCCCAGCTCGGGTGTTGGGCTCGCTCCGCTGGTGGCTCGATCAACAGCAGGTCTGCGAAGGGATCCCCTTCGCTGCCCCACAACCCACTCTGACGTTAGTAACAGATGCATCGGACCTGGGTTGGGGGGCGCACCTGGGGGAACTGCGGACCCAAGGCTTGTGGTCCAGGGAAGACAGGTTGCTTCACATCAATCTGAAGGAGCTGAGGGCGGTTCGCCTCGCCTGTCAGACCTTCCACGCCACCATAGAAGGTCACAGCGTGGCAGTCCTGACGGACAACACTACCGCCATGTTCTATATAAACAAGCAGGGCGGGTCTCGGTCCTCTCCCCTCTGTCGCGAGGCACTCCAATTATGGGACTTCTGTATAGCCCATGCGATCCATCTGATTGCAACGTATCTCCCAGGGATCCAAAACGGGTTAGCAGACCGCCTCAGCCAATCCTACCACATGCACGAATGGGCATTGAGGCGGGACGTCCTGCATTCAATCTTCCGGAGGTGGGGCTTTCCCCGGGTGGATCTTTTCGCCACCAAGGACAACAGTCAATGCCCTCAGTTTTGCTCATTCCAGAACCTCAGCCCGGGATCATTGGCAGATGCCTTCACGATTCCGTGGGGAGGGAGCCTGAGGTATGCCTTCCCTCCATTCCCACTCATCCACAAGGTCCTCCTCAAGACCCGCAGGGACAGGGCGACAATTATACTCATCGCTCCGGCCTGGCCACGACAGCATTGGTTCACGACCCTGCTGGAATTATCCATAGCCGACCCGATCACCCTCCCCCTCCATCGCGACCTAGTCACACAAGACAAGGGTCGCCTGCTCCACCCGAACCTGTCGTCGCTACATCTCACGGCGTGGTATCTCTCTGGCTGAACGATGCGGAACACAGGTGCTCTCACCAGGTTCAGCAAATTCTCCTTAGTAGTAGGAAGCCCTCCACAAGAGCAACCTACCTGGCCAAATGGAAGAGGTTCTCCCACTGGTGCGAGCCTCAGCACATACAGCCTCTGCAGGCCTCAGTTCCATCGATCCTGGACTACTTACTGCACTTCAAGCATCAGGGGCTCGCCCCCGCCTCGATTAAAGTGCATTTGACTGCCATATCGGCATTCCATCCGGGGGAGTTGGGAGTGTCAGTGTTCTCCAACCCCACAGTAGCCCGATTCCTCAAGGGGCTGGAGAGGGTGTTTCCCTACTCGCGCCCACCGGTCCCGGCGTGGAGTCTGAACCTAGTCCTAACTAAGCTCATGGGGCCCCCCTTTGAACCCCTAGCCACTTGCTCCCTCATGCACCTCTCGTAGAAGGTGGCGTTTCTCGTGGCCATCACATCAGCCAGGAGGGTATCGGAATTGAGGGCCCTCACTTCAGAACCCCCTTATACAGTTTTTCATAAGGACAAGGTGCAACGGAGGCCGCACCCCAAATTCCTCCCAAAAGTGGTCTCGCAGTTTCACATGAGGCAGGACACTTGTCTACCGGTGTTCTTCCCTAAACCCCATATGGACCCTTGTCACCGCAGCCTCCATACCCTCGATGTTCGAAGGGCATTGGCGTTCTACCTGGAGCGGACCAGGTCGTTCCGCAGAACACCTCAGCTGTTTATTGCCATTGCGGAACGTATGAGAGCCCTGCCTATCTCGACACAGCGCTTATCGGCATGGATTGTGCATTGTATACGCACATGTTATGAGCTCGCCAACGTTCCGGCCCCAGAGATCCGGGCCCACTCGACTAGGGCCCAAGCATCCTCGACGGCCTTCTTGGCGCAGGTTCCTATCCAGGAAATCTGTAAAGCGGCCACCTGGTCGTCCGTACATACGTTCACAGCCCACTACGCGATCCACCATCAGACCAGAGAGGACACGATGGTCGGACAGGCTGTGCTACAGTCAGTTGTACCTTGACTCCTACCCACCTCCAATGGTAAGCTTGGGAGTCACCTAATGTGTAATGGACATGAACAATCACTCGAAGAAGAAAGAACGGTTACTTACCTTCTGTAACTGTTGTTCTTCGAGATGTGTTGTTCACGTCCATTACACTTCCCACCCTCCTTCCCCTCTGTCGGAGTCTCCGGCAAGAAGGAACCGAAGGGGTCGGGTCGGCACGGATATATATACCCTAGAGCGGGGCGCCGCTCTGGCGGGAGGGAGGGGGCCCTGCCGGCCCGACGGGAGCCGCTAAGGGAAAAAGTTTCCGACGTCCGTGCAGGCGGCGCGCGTACACCTAATGTGTAATGGACGTGAACAACACATCTCGAAGAACAACAGTTACAGAAGGTAAGTAACCGTTCTTTATCCAACTATTCATAGAAGCCAAGAACTACTGCAAGTTACACTTAAGTTGGGTCTGCAAAAATTATGTATGCTATTTGACATGTAAATAAGAACAAGCTGAGAAAGAAACAGAACTACAAACCTGTTGATCAATGAATGAAATAAAGGAAAACAGAAGCAAAGCAAAACTTTACATTTTTTGATGGTGTGGTGGGTTTTTTTATTCTACTATAAAACAATTCAGCTTCTTGTACTTCCATTCCTCTTTGATAAATGAAATATAAGGTGACCTTTTACATGAAGAATAAACTTCAAAATTGCATTAGTTTCAGTCATCGGTCTTTTTTGTTACAATTTCTGTACGTACTGTATCTAATTATTATGACTTGTTAGGTTTGTAATTTAAGTAACCTCTCAAAACATACCAAGTGCAGGTCTGAAACGCATTTCTTTATTGTTTTTCAGAGCTACTTAAGATTGCTAGTACCATATATAAGTTTTTAAGTTAGACCATTGTGGTGGACTTTTATTTTCATAGAGAAGCCTCACAGAATGCAAATGTATATCGTATAGGGACAGTCATTTACAGTGCTGTGCAAATGAACACCTGTACTGCAATTAGTATGTTAGTATTGTCATTCAAAGCATTATATTATTCTGTCCATAATTGTCAACTATGTAGATTTATGAAAAGAGCTATTAAGAGACATTAGCATCTGCTGTCAGATTGAATTAACTGTGTCTGCTTGGAGTCGTTTAGTGTAATGCACCTTCCCCTCATGATAATGTCCTGATCTTCAAGTCCTGTTTGTTTGTTTCTTTTCTTCTCCAAGAAGTGTGACATTAAAGAATGGTTGTATTTATTTTATTACTGATCCTCATTTTGGGGGGAAAAGTGTCAGGCTTGGTCTACACTACAGAGATAGAAGTGACATGAGGCAGGTTTATCAGTGTCTACACTACAGTCTTGCTCCCGCCAGTGTAAATGCCTCACCCTTGTGATGGAGACACTTACTTGGGTAGGGCTTGTACCTGAAAATAGGAGGAGAAAAGAGATGGTCAGCCAAGCAGGCCCAAAAGCTGGAACATTCATGTAAAAATAATCAAACAAAACTGATTGATTGATTGTTTATTCGTCTTGACATTCACTCTTTAAAAAATTATAGTTTTGGGTGGAACCACATTTCGACCCTGATTGTTTAAGAAGTTTGTAACCAACAATAGGTTGCAGAGAAGCCATTGCAGTTAATAAGATATATTTATATGTCTGTTGTTCCTTTCATGTATTCTGTCCCTTGTACCTCACATGATTCTGTGACCTTCACTGGTGTATAATGGTGAACCATAATACTTATGTGTCACAGTGTATGTAATGTTCCTTATAGCCTTCTGACAAGCCAACAAACATATAGCCTACCAGATGTAATGTTGAATTAGTACTTAATCCAGTGGTGGCCAAAGGAAAGTGCAGTTTTTCTGTCAATTCTGTGAAATCCCTCTCTGCATGAACTGCAATGCATAATGGGTTATAAAGCAAATTTCTTACAAAAAACACAAATCCCTCCCAGCAGGGATTACACTGCCTGTAGTCTCCCATATAATATACCATAATTGAAAGACAGTCTTAGTCAAATTTTCCTCCAAATTATTGTTTGTTTCATATAGAACCATGCTTCCTGAATATGAAGTATTCATGCTTCACGTATACACATGTATTCAGAGAATCAGAAAATTCGAGTTATTTTCTCACCTTTTTTCCCTCCAAATCCAAAATACGTTCTCACAAAGTTACTGCTTAATCACCAACTTTTATATCAGTAGGTTGTTTGATGTAGTATACTGGGATTCTAACGTAGTCTAAAGACAACAATAATATGAAAAAAATAGGCACTGCAAATGAGAGGAAACAAATGGAACATCAACTGTATACTTTTTCAGTAAAATATGAGTTTAAAAGTAAGAAAAAGACCTCTTATCATGAATTGTATATGTAGTTGAGACATGGACTAAGTTATGCAGTGTAATATGGCACTACAAACCAAAATGTGAGTTGTTATACTTGAGTGCAAATTACACAAGTGTCTCAAAAAATAGCTACATTACATGACTGTTTTGTAAATATTATCCTGAAGTGGGTGAGATGGACTTGCACTTTAGAACCTTAGGATGTTTATGATGGTAATGGACATTTTGGTAGCTACTGTTCAGACTGGATACTTCCAGGCTTTTGGTGCATACACTCATAGTGTGTGAGATGGGATTATTTTGAATAGCAGTATCTGTTGGGGCCATAACTGCGCCCTGTTAGCCCTCACAACCACTGTGGCTGAGAGTGTAAGGAAAGAGGTGGCCTTGGTTGCCTTTCATTTCCTTCTTACTGCCCGTGGCTGTGAGATAGAATCCTGCCATATATGTGTCTCTTCACCTACAGAGAGTTAGTTAGTTCATAGTTATTTAGATAAGCTTAGTTTAGCTGTTGGTAGTAAAATAAATAGATACATTTTTAAAAAGTTAGGTTTAGGGCATTGATATGGTTTTTCTATCCCACCCCATCCCTTTACAAGGTTAGAACTTGTCATACAAAGGCCTAAAATGGCTGAAGAGAACCATTAAGCTGGCAGCTGTGCCCTCCTCTCTCTCTGCTCCCCTACCAGCTCTGTCCCTATTGGTCCTCTTGGAGTATCAAACCCAGGCATTAGGAAACTGGCTTCCTCAATAGTTTCCAGCCCAAGATCACCCTTTCAAAAACAACTAATCAAGCCAGCTCCAGTACACCAGCAACTGTTGTGGAAAGAACAAGAGCTGAATGGAGATGATCTCTTCCCTGGATATTTCTTCCTCATCCCTTTATGAGCGAGCAACCAACCCACTCTCTACAGCCTCTTCAGATGAACTAAAAGTACTTCACAGTCTGATGGGCAAGTTAGCAGGTACTCTGGAATCCCTCTGGAAGTAACCCAAGAAAATCAGCATAAGCTTTTGGATATCCTGCAACCCTCAGCATCAGATAGAATGACGTCACCAATCAATGAGGGGTTTTCGGAACCAGCAAAGACTACATGGCACATTTCTGAGTTCATCCCTGCCATCTCCAAGTGTGCATACAGGAGATACTGCGTGCCCACTAAGGAATGTGAATATTTTTTCCAGCATCCTGCCTCAGGGACTTCAGTATCCAGGGTCTCTAGGAGAGAGAGAAGCAATAGAGTATAAAAAATATCCAAAGAAGCTGGCTCTTTTTTAGAAGAAATATTTACTCCTTGGCAATGTTCAAATAAGTCACCAATTATCCAGTGCTTCTTGTGACTTCCTGTTTTGGGACAGATTCTTCATGATAGACAAGCTCCCTGAAAGCCGTGGGCTGGAGGCCTCTGGGCTCCAGCGGGGAAAGGGGGTGGGAGGGGCGGGGCCTCGGGCAGAAGAGGCAGGCCTGGAGCTAGCCTCCCCAAGCCAGCGGTTCACCCACCGCCCATTAGTGCCACTAACTTAATTTTGACCCTGCAGTTCCCCCCTCTCCTATCATGGGAGAGGTTGGGAGACCAAACCTGAATGGATACACTGCACAGTGAGGTGCATGCATCCCTGAAGAGTGTACAAATCTCTACTAGGGGTGGCTAGTGCTGCTCCTCCACAGTGCTATCATAAGGCCAGCTTCTGCACCGCCTTGCTTCCGCATCCTGTGTCCCCTCTCAGAGTTGGGGAATGACACTGCACATGCACAGGCCAGGCTGGAAAGCAGAGGCTGACTATGTTATGGACTCAGTGGTGTTGTGCTGGGGCCAGATGCTGCACCCGGGATGGTTCCTTGTACAAGGGGCACACCCCTGTGTGCAGGGTAGAATTAGTGACCTATCCTACATGCAACTTTTGGGTCATGTTGAAGAATAGAGCTGCCATAGATGTAATATACATGCTTACCATGTCTTTCTCTAGTCCCAAAACCCCCCAGATAAATAACAACAACAAAAACAACTGCCCAATAACATCTGAGGTATAAACAAGCCTTCTAGTCCACCACTACAAGCCAGGTTGATTATTTAGTGAACAAGTGGTCAGACATCATTAGCTAGCTCAATTCTTTTTTATGAGCATAAAGTAGAGAAAAGTAAATAACAAAGATAAAAAAAGCAGAAACCTTAGAGCAGTGGTTCTCAAACTAGGGCCACCGCTTATTCGGGGAAAGCCGCTGGCGGGCCGGAGCGGTTTGTTTACCTCCTGCATCCCCAGGTTCGGCCAATTGTGGCTCCCACTGGCTGCGATTTGCCGCTGCAGGCCAATGGGGGCTGCGGGAAGGACAGCAGAGGGCTGGCCCGCCAGAGGGCTTACCCTGAACAAGTGGCAGCCCTAGTTTGAGAACCACTTCCTTAGAGAAAAGAAGAATGAACAGCTTTTACAAATAAACTCTCTTCCAAACCCACCATAAAACACAGTTAGTATCTCCATATAATGGAAAGGACTCAGTAATGAAATACATACAGGTGCAATTATGAACATATTTCTCAAACATTTATTTGCTTTTCTGTTCACAAGTTACAGTACCTATCAAAAGGAAGATATTTTGGGAGACTTGTCAAGGTTGCATCACATAGAAGAGGGTAAGAATTCACAGAATCCTGTCAGCTTACTACCTTCTACAGCATACTTCATTATGATCAGAGCGTTTATTCATTTTCCCAGTCCTTCCCCAAACTGACTCAATAATTATTCTCAACCTTGTTCTGAAAGTGGGAAGAAAATGGTATTAAATTTACGTCTGCTTTCATATAGTGCAGTTTAGTACTTCTGTAAACTATCTACTGAAAACTCCCTGCCCCCAGACCAAAGTCTATAGGTCTTCCAGTAGCTTATTTAGTGGAGGAGGAAGCAGAAGAATAGTGGTTGCTTTATTATGCAACCATTATGTTGTTTAGTATTAATGAATTGTTTCCCCTTCCATTGTAATTCAGCACTGTCATATCAGGTTCCTAAGTTTTCTTTGCTGGACAGTTCCCTGGTGACACTGCTGGATGAAAAACAGCAGAGGAATATGATGACATTTGGCTAGAGTTTGAACTAAATTTTGTGTAGTTATGATGTGAATTTTTTTTCTATTGTTAAAATATGTGCTATGTGTGGAAAAGTAATACTTGCAATATTTGGACACTTTATTAATAAATAAATAACTTTGTAAATTCACTTATTGAATAAATCATCTTATTTATCGGAATCTTGCGGAAGCAATGTGTAGCTCTGGCCTAGTTCTCTATTATGCAGTATATCTTGATTTGATTAAATGTTATCTTACTATATCATGTAGCCTTCTATTTAATCAGTTACTCAAAATGTCTTGAGGACTTGACTGAAAAGTTGTTCATTTTATTATATATTATGGTTATAATTTTTGAAATTATTTTGAGTTCTGAAAGTATAAATATTTATACATAATAAATATTTGTTTTCAAATTATAAAGGAATATGATAGGCCAATAAAATACACACACTTTATGTCTCCTGCTACGAGTGAAACTTAGCTGGAAAAAACAAAGACTACCTGTTACATCACTGGCTGTGTTCCCCCCTTGTGGTTGGTGTCACAGATCCACAAGATTGGTGCTACACCCCTGGCTTTGGAACAGTCCCTAGGAGATACCCCTTCAGTGTGTCTGACTCCAAAGGGTTCTCACTCTTCCTGCACAGGGTAGGCCCCACAGCCTCACCTCAGACTGAACCTCTGGGGCTCGACACTCCTGCTTCACAGCACGAGATAGGCTTCTGGTAGAGATTTGTACACTCTTCAGGGATTAATACATGCATCTCATCAAGCATTTGCAGCTACACTCAAACTGCATTGTCAAGCAGTGGTGTTTATTAGTCAACTAGAACACAGCATAGGAAGTCCTCAGATTAGCACAGAGAAAGGAAAGTTTAAAGCATAACCCAAGTCCCTTTTGGTTAGTCCAAAGCTCAGCCAAGCTGTAGTGAACCCTGTCTTTCTCAGTCTGACCTCTTTGGTCAGTACCCAGGTGACTTCCAGCAGCCAACTCTTATCCTTCCTTAATAAAGAAATAACTTTTTAAATGCATTTATTGCATAAATTATCATAGTTTATTAGAATCTTGAGGACCCAACATATAATTCTGGCCTACTTCTCTATTATGCAGTATATCTTGATTTGATGAAATGGTATCCTACTATATTATGACATTGATTCTTGAGCTGGGAAATGTTGCTCAGCTTCCCTGCTGAGAAATGGGAAAATCCATCTCCCTGTGGGTTGTTGGTTAGTAGGTGTCAATATCTTGGTGACTGGATTTGCCATTGTCTTCTCAGGTTCTCCCATGACATGGGCTCTGCCTTGGACTGCCCTTTTTAATGACCCATTCCAAATCAGGCAGCTAAGTGGCAGTCATATGTATGTCTCTTAGCCTTCACTGAGAGCAAACAATCCTTTACTACCCACTGGGTAACAATTCAGCCTACAGGGGAAATTGAAGCACACATTGGTTTCATAAAAAATTACAGAAAATTCCCACTTCATCAAGGTTGGTCACCAGGCTGCCATAGTGGACCCAACCTATGGATCATATGTGCTTTCAAGCGTTCTTGGTCTTAGTAGCATCAAGTTACTGTCTCAAGTACAGTCTATGTCTAGTATCCCTTCTTCAGATGTGGGGCGTTGCAGCCCTAGGGTGTAAGAGCAGTGCTGGTCCTCCAAGTCTCCCTTTCCCAGAGCTTCACCCACATGGACACTCCAGTTTACAGTTTAAGTCTTTGGAGACCATGTGACAGTTAAAGCAATGAGCATGTGGACTTTGCACTGGATATTATATATAGAGAGAGAAAAGCACAAGAGGTTGGAAAAATAACAGCCATCTGACCACAACCTCCTTCCTCCAGTGTCCTCAGCACTTGAGAGCCTTTTGGGTTTTGATCAGTGTCCTCTAGGATTCTTGGGATCCTCTTGATTAGTTTTCTTTTCCTGGTGATGGTCTGTCTCTTGCTACAGAGCATGTCTCCTTTTAAAAGCACTTTCTAAAACCTCTTCCTGACCTTCACCTAGTGACTTTCCATTCTCCAATTCTTTGTGGGTTGCTGAGCATAAAGGGTTGTGAACAGTTAATGTTTCTGCTGGTAACCTCCATCATCCTGCCACACTGAAGGTTATAGTTAGAAATGGAGTTAATAAAATCAAATGGAATTCATAAATTTACATAGACAGATTCCCTAAACTGTCATACCACCCATTATACGTACCCATGTTACAAAAGAATGTCTAAAATCATGACATGACTAAAAAGTGCATCAGTAGAAGTGAATCTTCAGTTTATTTACTTTGTCAATCAACATTGTGTCTTGTGAATAAGTGAAAGTTAATTACCACACAAAGAATCTACTCTTTCCAGAAATTGCTAGTGTACTCTCTTTAGATTAACTGTTGATATATTGTGGCAGCCACAAAGAGAAGAGAAGCACAACCTCACTGGAGTTTGGAGAATGTTTTTCTTTTTGAAAGTTTCTGCTAAACTTCTCAGAACTTTTTACTCTACTATAAAATTCATCATCATATATAGTACTGATTTATCCATTTCTTTTTTTATGGCTCTTGTGATCTTCAGCTATCCTTCTTCTATATCTCCTGGTTGGTGCAGAGCCCTTTTAAAAACAAAAAGCCCTTTTTAGTGTTATATAATTTTCTGGATTACCCCAGTATTAGCCCTTGATTACTGAGTTTGTTGCTTTGCAGAGATATTTTCTATATATTTAAAATGTACATATGAGTATACTGTATGTCTTCCTGTTGCTATTTCAGTCTCTCTCTTCCCTCCTCCATCTGTGCCACACACACACTCGGGTGATTTGTTGCGTTGGTGGCAAAATACAAAATTTCAGCTTCTATAAAGCCTAGTGCTGTCCTGTCACAACCGTGTTGCTATCAGTTCCTTGTCCTTGGTAGTATTCTATTTCAATCCTAGGAATTGCTCTTTAAAAATCTTATTAAAGTCTGAACAAACAGTATGAAATGAAAAATCTTGGCCCAGGGCACGCAGAGTATAGACAATGCTGTGTTACAGTGCTGGCTAGGTTGTGTGATATTACACACCCAGCAATGAATCATGTGTGAGATACAGAATCTAGAAAACTGTAACAAATAAGGTCAAGAAAATTGTCCCTCTTGCTGGTATTTAAGTATTAAATATAATTCACAGCTTTCAACATGCCTTAGGTGTGCATAGAGTTTTCTTTTCCCCCCAGATCTTGGGCAGCCATAATTCAAGATTGATAATAACTCTTCATAGACACATTAGCATTTAATTTACAGATCTCCACAAGAATAAGGATACATACAAAAGCGAGAATATTAAAGAAAACAAGCTCAAACAAATACATAGGCACATACATCTGCTTTGTAGAAGCACTATAACCAGGGGTTTTGAGAATTTCAGTGGGGCCTAAATGTTGGACTTTGGTACTAACTGTCACTTTAGGATTCTAAGTCCTTTTGTAGCTCTAGTCCTAATGAATTATTGTCCAAGAGTCCTTTTGACTGCTGGGTTTTGTCTGGCTTACTCTTATTCAATGTTTATAAGAGATTAAGAGCATTTACTTTTTTGTTCCAGAAGTTCACAACCTTGGTCTTGTGGGATTCCTAGCTGCTTCTGAATGACCAGATAACAGTAGTGTTCAGGCTTGTTTATTTTTTCTATCTATATTTGGCTGGAAGGGTGTGTCTTTCTTTTTTTCTTTTGGATGCAGACCTCATTACAGGTATCCATGCCTCTGTCACCTTCATTTAGAATCTACCCTCCTCTCTTAGCCACACACACACACCGTGCAGACCTCCAGGGAAAGTAATTTTATTTAATAGAAACTGCCCTTGAATTAAAGCCGCAAAGGGAGGTAATTAATGATAATGAAATCCATGGCTTCTAAACAAAGATACAAAGTAACTTGTTTTTGTATATATTGGACTGCCAGGTTTGATGTTTGTGGTCTTAGAACTGGTCCTGCCAGTATCAAAATCGAACTAAAGGATGACTACTGAGATCTCTTTAAAATAACAAAGGGATTGTTGAGGTTTCGCTTTCTGAGATGTAGACATTGACAATTAATACAAATAGTCATTGGTTGGTGGGCAGTGCAGAGAAAGTAATTACCCTAATGAATTGTCCACACATTGATTTAATTGCTTTAGCTAATTTCCAGGGAAACAGGAATTGAGTGGTATAGTTTGTCTGCTCATTGAAGGTAATCTGCAAACTTTTATTTTAAAATCCCTTTCTTGCTTTTAGAGATATATAAAGAAAGTCTGAAAGAGTTCTTGTTTGTGGGTTTTTAAAGTTTGTTTCTTCCTGATTGTTTGTTATCATAGAAATAGGTGGCGTATCAAGTCTGACTTTCCTTGGTGGTTCTTCGAGGTCCCTATATGTAGTCTACTGGAGGAGCTCATGGTCTCCATGCATCTGAGACCAGACTTTTTGTTACCAGTGTCTGTGAATCCTCTTCTGTGCTCATCATCATCTTGTGCTCTGAACTGAGGGTATAACATATGGTGCAGACCAACTGCCTACCCAGTTCCTTTCTACTTCCTGTGGTCTGAGATGGTGTAATGAAGTGGGAATTTTTTGTAAAATATTTTTGTCTGGTTTGTGCCTCAATTTCCCATGTGTGCTGCATTGTTGCCTAGTGGGTGAAAAGGCACTGTTTGCTCTTGGGGCAGGCTAAGACTCAGGTGTGAATGGTACCTACCTGTTTGGGGCCTTAGGTCCCACATCAATGGAGTGCTTAAGAATACAATGGCAGATCCAATTACTTGGACATGGACACCTAGCAAAAAGAGATGGACTGCTTTGTCTCTCAGCCGGGGACAGAGCAGCATCTCCCAAGCTTGGAAGCAAAGAATGGGTGAGATAAGTGTTGGGTGATGGAGGAGTCCAAGAGCACACTTGGGAGTCTGAGAAAGGAGATCAGATGGATGGGGAGACAGAACTTGAACAATGGGGTTCACTACAGCTTGGCTCAGCTCTGGCTACCCAGAATGGTCTATGCTTTAACCTTAGTTTATTAGTATAAATAGTTCTTCTGTCCTGATAAGTTTGATTTTAGTGATAGTGTTAGTTACCTTTATATATAAAATTGTTTGTTACCTTTATATATAAAATTGACTAATGGTCCGGTCCTAGCTGGTAACAATAAAATCATGAAATAGGAGCAATCAAGCTTCATTGCTTTTACTAATTAATAAAGTTGACTTCATTTTTTAAGAATTTCACATAAGAAGGAGAGATATGATACCCATTCCTCATGGAACCAAAGCTTACAGCTGATGACACAAATGATAGCCTGGTCCCAGTACTGTCTGGTTCAGTCGATAACTGAAACTTTCATTTTTTTATAAACAGAGTTGACAATCTATAACTTTCCTTTTTAAACATATGACAATTACACATATGCCCTTTTGTCTGGTATGTGTTGCAAATTTCCAAGCATGCATTGCAGTATCCAAACTTTCCATCCTAATGCAGTTAAACACTTGTTCCAATAATCAGGATATTATGCTAAACATTAAGCAGCTAAACTTTCTATTCTCATTAGTTAAGTTTTTCCACTCTTAATAAAAGTTACACAACTTAACATTATTAGTACATAATGTTCAGGAAGCTCTGAAGGAGACGAATCTGGGTTTGAACATTCCCAATAATAACATTCCCCTCAGTAAACACAAGAGCAAAGTACTTCACTTAAGAAGGAAAAATCAAATGCACAACTACAAAGTGGGGAGTAACTGGCTAGGTGGCGGTACTGCTAAAAAGGATCTTGGGGTTATAGTGGATCACAAATTGAATACAAGTAAACAATGTGATGCAGTTGTGAAAAAGGCTAATAACATTCCGGATATATTAACAGGAGTGTTGTATGTAGGACACAGGAGGTAATTGTCCCATTCTGCTTATCACTGGTCAGCCCTAAGCAGGAGCACTATGTCCAGTTCTGGGTGGCCCATTTCATGGAAGATATGGACAAATTGTATATAGTCTAGAGGAGAGCAACAAAAATGATAAGGTTTAGAAAACCCTACCTGTGGAAAGGTTAAAAAATAAAGCAAAACTGTGCATGTTTAGTATTGAGAAAAGAAGGCTGAGGTGGGGACCATATAGTCTTCAAATATGTTAAGGGTTGTTAGAAAGGGGATGGTGATCAACTGTTCTCCATGTCCACTAAAGGTAGGATAAGAAGTAATCAGCTTAATCTGCAGTGTGGGAGATTTAGGTTAGATATTAGAAAAAACTGTTTAACTATAAATGTAGTTAAGCTCTGGAATAGGCTTCCAAGGGAGGTTGGGGAATCCCCATCATTGAGATTTTTTAAGAACTTGTTGGACAAATATTTGTCAGGGATGGTCTAGGTTTACTTGGTCCTGCCCCAGAACAGGGATCTGTATTTGATGACTTCTTAAGGTCCCTTCCAGCTCTGCCTTTCTAGATTCAGTGATAACTGAATCCTGAATGGATATCATCTGCCTGACTGACAGAAGACAAGAATATTCTTGTTGACCTGTATCAACTTGGTCATGCTATGGAAAAAAAAAGTAATGAGTAAAATATTTCATTTTATCTAGGCTTAGGCTTACTCTGTGATATACAGAAATATTATCTCTAACCTTTGCATGCACCAAGAGACAGTACATATAACTCTTTTGTAGATCAAATACCTCTCTGGCTAAAGGTACTAATAGCTGCCAGACAGAGGTCATCTGTGTATAAGGACCCAGGTGCAACTTTCTATAGAGTTCAAGATGCCATGTTGTAACTGCATGAAGGGTATTCTGTGGGTAAAAGCACTCTACTTGATCTAGGCTGTCAGACCTTTCTGAGCTTCCTTGGTGTTGCAGAGCAGCTGCACAGAAGGAGGGAAGACACCCAAAGCAAGATTTTAAAATGTATTTAGATGCCTAAATATTTAGCTAGGTGCTTAGGGAGATTTTTAAAATTCTAGATGCTTTTGAAAATCCCAATAGGAAACTATCTGCATCTTTAGATGCCTATGTTTCTTTGAAAATCTGTACCAAAGACAATCTCTCCTGGCTATATAGTCTCCTGAGCCAATTGGGCTAGGGTTTTCCCAGGTGAAAAGTGACTAAGGTCATGTGTACATTAAAAAATTATATTGATCTAACTTACGTTGATCCACAGTTTTTAAACTGCTTGTGTGTCTGCACAGTTGGCTGCTTGTGTTGGTGATGCACATCATCACCAGAAGCACTTCTATCAATTATATTGTCAATGGGGGCATTGTGGGATTGCTCCTGAAGGCCTGTAATAGTCAACATAAGTAATACAGTGTCTACAGTGAAACTGCATCCATCTAATTACAGTGACAGTGACCCTGCGCCAATCAGAGAGGTGGTGTTACTAAATTGACATAAAGAGAGAGCCTTCTCTTCATGTGCCTTCATGAGCCTTCTTTTCATGTGCCAATATATATTTATGCCTGTATCTGTAATTTTCATTCCATACATCTGAAGAAGTGGGTTTTTTACCCACAAAATTTTATGCCCAAATAAATCTGTTAGTCTTTTAGGTGCCACCGGACTCCTCTTTGTTTTTGTGGATACAGACTAACACAGCTATCCCTCTGATACTTTAATTTATTGTCAGTTAATTTGTGGTAATTAACACCTTTATAAATGCTAGTCTTGACATTCCATAAGAGTTTGTTCCCAAAATGAGGTGTTAACTACCTCAAATTGATTAACTGCCCATTAATTCAAATGCAGTTATATCCCTATTGGTCTGAAGATATTAGCGAGACAAGGTGGGTGAGGTAATATATCCAATAAAAGATATTACCTTACCCAGCCTGTCTCTCCATTAATTCAAGGTATTAGAGAGATAAAATAACATTAACTCAAGGTAAACATTCTAGAGAAGACAAGCCTACACAGGCTTCTGCTTCTGGAGACAGGATGATAGTGCCTTACCTATTTCTGCAATAGAGAGTTGACTTTGTGCAATGTGTTACCACCCTTTTACAGGCAAACAGGACTTGTGTGTATTTTGTACCCAAACATATTACAATGAAAAAATATCAGATTCCACATAATCAATTTCTGCATCAGATAAGAAACTGACTTCCAGAGCTCCTAAAATCTGCTACTGCTTGAAAAGGCACAACAATCTATTTTTATATGTTGCTCAGATAGCTAAGAAATAGTGTACCTTAGGCCATGTCTACACTACTGCTTATGTTGCTTGGGGTGTGAAAAAAAAACCAACCCTCCGAGCAACATAACTTTTGTTGGCATAAGTGCTCATGTGCACAGCACTATGTTGGCAGGAGAGCTTCTCCTACCAACATAGCTACTACTGCTTGTTTAGGTTGTTTTATTATGTCATGGGAGGGGTCTGTCCCGTCGGCATAGAGCAGCTACATGAATGATCTTACAGCAGTGCAGATGCATCAATACAGCTGTGCCACTGTAAGTTTTCTAGTATAGACATGGCCTAAGTTTGCTGTTGAATGTTGTTGATATTTCTTATTGAATCATGCCTTTATCATCCTAAGAACAATCCTAGGTTACATTTTAAGTTTTAAGTTTCTTTGAATAACTATATTTCATGTTTATTCAATTAAAAAAATCAGTATTCAAAAGTCATGTAAAAAACTCTCACCTTATAGTGCTAGCCAGAAATAAGAAGATGATAAACTATGGAAACTGATTCCATAGCTAAATAATTCTTCCTTTTTAAAATTTTATCAATATAAAAAAAATGCTAAAATTCCTGATAAAATACTTTAAAATGAATCTGGATTTTTCATAAAAGAAATAGGAAAAGAATACTGTTAATGAAAATATTAAATACAGCCCAGTAACTTTTCTGTTGAGTAATGAATGATTTTACAGTGTTCAAATGTATTTTGTATTTCATTTCTGATAACTTTGTGATATTAGAATATATTCATTTTATGTCAGTGAAACTTTTACAAAAAATCTCCAGGGAAACACAAATGGGTTTGTTTTCAGTGTAATTTTATTTCTCTTAATATTTTGGTACATATTAAAATAATAGACACAGTTTCCCCACACAGCTATGGTTGTGCTTCCCTTGCTTTTGCAGTCATTGGTTTCTCTTGATTGAAAACTGCCAGATGGACCATGGGTATGTCTATGCTACAGCAGCACAGCTGCAGCGCTCTGACTATGCTGCTGTAGACCCTTCCTCCCTCAACAGACAGGTTTTTCTGTTGATGTAATTCATACACCCATCTGAGATGTCGACAGAAAACTTCTACCACCTATCTGCATGTACATCAGGGGTTAGGCTGACCTAACTAGAGCACTCAAGGCTTGAAATTTGTCACAGCCCTGAGCAATGTACCTAGGTTGATCTAGCATTTAAGTGTAGAATAGGACTATGATTTAATGTTGTCCCTGCTCACCTGGATACATGATCTTTAAGATCTAGACAGAGTTTACCAAACCTTTCAGTCTGGGTTCCCTACAGCAAGTAACCTTCATCACACCATTAAAAAAATAAAGCATAATTTCTTCAAGACCCATCAACATTAATCCCTCAAACAAAGGCCATGTCTATAGTATGGGCACAATAGTGGCATAGCTACAGTGCCATAGCTATGTCACTATAACTCCATAGTGTAAACACGAACTACATCGACGGAGGCTCCCCAAGTGACAGTAGCTAGGTAGATGGATACATTCTTCAGTCAACCTAGCTGTATCTAAACTGGGACTTTGGTAGGCATAGCTCCAGCACTCAGGTATGGTATGGATTTTTCAACCCTCTGAACAAAATAGCTATATCAACCTAAGATTTAAGTGTAGACCAAGCCAAATAAGTAATTAAAAACACAACAAAACAGTCTTCTGGTTACTTCGTGAATGGTTATGCCTCTGTAATTACTTGCTTGTTTTGGCATGGTCTACATTTAAAAATTAGATCAACATAGCTACCGCACTCCTGAGTGATATACTTATGCCCATCTAACACCCAGTGTCCACCCAGCTGTGTTGATGAAACAGTGTTTCCATTGATGTGGCTCTCGTTGCTCGGGGAGATGGTCTTCCTACCCTGATAGAAAAAACAACAACCCTGCCATCTGTGTAGGCTGCATCTATACTATGGGGCTATGCTGTCATAGGTTGCCAGTATATTCTCTGTAGTGTAGACATACCCATAAGCTACATGTGAGAAGACCATGCATTTTGCTTTATTTATTTTATTCAGCACAAAGCACACTGCCAGTGCACAATAAGTACCTAGCAATGATACCAGATCTGAGCTCACTACATGGGAAAGCTTCAGAGTTTTTATTATTTTTAAAATTCACCACAGTTAATATGGATGTGAAAGCAATGCAATTATATTTTCTGTTGCTCCTCTTTAATATTGTCATGATCAAATAAAACACAGGTGTGTACATAACTTCTATTTGTTGACCAGCTATTAGTTATTTATAGGAACTTCACTTTTAAAAAAAAATCTAGATGAAAAATCAAGCAAAATAATGCAAAATCAATTTTTGAAAGCTTTTGGCTTTTAATTATGTTTTAAAACTAAGGCATTTGGAGTATAATTGGTGAGAAGAAAATGGAATTGATTTTTGTAATTACTTAGATATATTGTTGAAATGAGTTGACATGCCCCATTAGGCACATCTTCAGTGACTGCTCAGGTATGCTGCTTCATTCCAGAGTCTGGACATGACACACAGGAAAGAGTGTTGTGTGATATAGAATAATATACAGCAACTGGATCGAGCTTCAGGGAATTGTTCATTCTCACTTTTCATCAGCATTGATCAAGATGCAGAATTCAAATATAAATAAAAGTTAACATCTTTTAAAAATAACAGCAAAAAACAAGTGGCAGTTTAATTGAGTGTAATGAGTTTAACCCCAAAAATATTGTCCTTGATTATTTCACAGTTAACTATTATATCCAATATGCTGTCATTATGATCCCACATATAAATAATGCTAGTAGAGACTGCAGACCCCTCTGTTAAGATGCTCGCCAAATTCTTACAGATGGTCCTGAGCACCCTGCCAGGGCAAACCTATCTGTATCGAGCAGTGTTGGGGAAGTGGGCTAGAAGGGGGAAATAGGCATTCCTTTTATTCTCTGAAATGATTTTGTCTTTGGAATTTGACCATTTAAAATGTAATAATTTTAAGTGACTCCTCACTTTCATATATTAAAACAACAATTCAGCAATGTCTGTATTCAGGTAATGTTTATGTGTGGATGCTAATTGTGATATTAGGCTCCTCATGTATGCAGGGATATTGTATCTAACTCTTTAAAATATTCGATAGTTGACAAGTTTTTGTAATGAGACTCCTGAACATTGGTAAAATGAGTCATAATTTTAATTAAAAAGGTATTTTGTAGGGGGAAAAAGAGTAAAAAGCTTTAATATTATACTGTATTAAAAACACATTAACACTAAGCTGGACTATCATCCAGTGCCCTGTACGTTCCAGATGTGCACAGGATATTCTGAAAAATACAGGCCCTGGTTTTCTGCTCCAATTAAGCAGATATGTGCATCCAGCATTGCATATACTTAACCAGCTCTGTATGGCAATACCCTGGTTTGCACATGGGTAAACAGATGTGCATTTAGTCATTTGTTAAATGGAAGCTGAAACTCAGATTCATAATTTAGTAGAAAATATTCTGTTCCAGTAGTCTGTGTTCATCTCCCATTAAAAGGAAGGGAAAAAATTCTATACCACAATGTTGGAGAAAATACGTTACCCTCTGTGTTGTTCTAATATCTTCTTTTGCAGCCAGGGCCAGCTCCAGGCACCAGCCTACCAAGCATGTGCTTGGGGCAGCACCTGGAGGGGGGCGGCACTCCAGCCAGTCGGGGAGAGCAGAGCCGCAGCGGGCTCGCCGCCCTCCTCCCGGCCCTCTGTCCAGTCGGGGAGAGTGTGGCTGCGGCCGGGCTCGCTGCCCTCCGGCCGGTCGGGGAGAGCGGGGCCCATGGCCGGGCTCGCCGCCCTCCCTGCGGCGCTCTGGCCGGCCGGGGAGAGTGGGGCCGCGGCCGGGCTCACCACCCTCCCCTGCCGCACTCCCCGCCGGGGGGCAGCGGGAGGCTTTTTTGCCTGGGGCAGCAAAAAAGCCAGAGCAGGCCCTGTTTTCAGCAGGCCTGTGTATACACTGAAAAGTGTGAGGCATCAATATTCAAATTAAATTGAGGTTTCAAAAGTTAAAACATCACACACTATTGCTTGCAGGCTGAAGTTCAGTGGCAACATGGAAGATATTTAATATCCTGTCCTTTTTATATTATCAACTAGATTGTTCCATATTTTGCAGTGTTACTTAGCATGGATTCTATTCTATAAGCCTTTGTCAAGATGTTCTTAAAGTAGTCATTAGCTCTAGTGTTCTAAATGGTATCTTATCTCCCACTCAGAGACAAAACATTGTTTCAATTGCTCACTTAGAGCCAAGAGATTGTCTTCTATTCATACATGCAGTCGTGTTTATTAGTGGTTCAATGTCCACAGGTTTAAAAATAATGAGAAAGATAGAAGGAATGAAGCTGTTTTCTCGCCTAAGACAGGCTGTGTTACAGTTTTCCCTTTTAATTTATTTTGTTGTTTAAAATGTTCATATTGAATATATGTTTTAAAATGCTACTTTTAAGAAGATTTGCTAAGAGCTGGAGCTGATGAGGCAGAACAATATAAAAAGACTGTTGCAGATGGCATTCACTGCAGAGAGAGGAGTTATTGTTTCAACAGTGGTGAAAGGAGAAAGAGGAAATGACTGTGAAGGGAAATGGGAGTAGCTGTGAGTAGGCTGGAGCTACTCTATGGAGAGTTCTAAAAACAAGGCCAATTTTGGACTGGATTATGAAATAAATGGGTAGCCATTGGGGTTTAAAAAGGGGGATTACATGGTTGTATACTGCATTTGTGAGGTGATGAACAATAGTATTCTGGACAGATGGTACTTGGGAAGAATATAGAAACATAATTGCAGTAGACAAGGAAGGAAAGTATGAATCAGAGTAGAGTCAAAGCAGCAGCTAGCATAAATAAAATTGCAGAATTGGTAGCAGGCAAGCATGGACTGGGGGCATAATAGGCTGGAGAGGCCTGAAATGGTGCAGCAGTTGCCATACGCCTGGGCCGTGGTGCCTGGCTACTCTCCACCAGTTCCTCTCTTTGTGCCGCCCCTTCCTCGAGGCTCCCACTGTCTGCCTCTGCCTAGTGAGTCTGTCCCTCTTTTTTCTTCCACTCCCAACAGCCCTCTCTGGAGGTCCCCACCACTCACTGCGTCCTTCCTCACCCCCTGTCCTTCCTCACCCCCTGTCCACTGTGTCCCTCCTTACTCCCATCTCCTTGGAAGCCGGTGGGGGCTCAGTTCCAGCTGGCAGCCTGGAGCTCAGGACAGCAGGTAGCCCAGAGTTTGGGACTTGGGCCGGTAGGGGGTGTCAGATGAGTGCTCGGGCTGGTGCTTGGGCTGGCCAGAGGGTCAGGGGGGTTGGCTAGGGCTCCTCCAGGTGCAGTGGGGGGGAGGGGGTCCAGGGCTCTAGTCGTTGAGGAGTGGAAGGGGGCCGGCTAGGGGCAGGGCCAGAGGTTAGCCTCCCCAAAGTGGGGTTTCACCCACTGCCCATGCAGGGATATTTACAAATATAAGAGATGTGGGAGGAGATGAATTTATAGTCAAGGATGATTTCAAGGTTATGGATAGTAGAGACAGGAAAGTCATTGATATGGATGGAAAATAGAAGAATTGAACTTGTATTGGCCACAGCTTTCAGTACCAAATTTGATGGACCAACTGTCCAGTCTAGGATGGCACTTTCCATTTACATTTGAGGATGCTCTTCTTGTCCAGGAGAAGCATTCTATTGTCAAGGCAGTCAAGATGAAGTAACAGCTTTACATATGATTAACTACAGTCCAGACTTTAATTCAGACAAAATATGGGAAAACTTTTCTTCACCAAATTCAAAAGTGTCTTGTTGACTAAATCTAACAGTGTCTGACTAAACTGATAAGTCTGTACAGACCACCTGCTACTTTAAATTGTTGCTTGCACAATGACAATCTTTTAAATTTTATGAGTATATAATCCAGACAAAACTATAGTAGACTTAAAAAAAACCAAAGCAAAACAAGGAAGACGTGCTCTTTAATTGAGAACAAATAGCAGCTGCTACCTTACATTGTTGAATTAATTGATTAATGGCTAATTACCGTGCTGTTTGTTTGCTAGTTTTTTAGACTCCTTAACCTTAAATCTCCTTCAGATTGTTTATGGAATTTTCAGCCTATTTTTTTTCAACACCGAAGATGACCTAAAAAGTACTAGGCCATGCCAACACACAAGTGGAGAGTTTTTTCTTCAAGTGTGTAATGACTTCACGTATCCCCTAAAGCAGGTACAGGAATCCTAGTCTGTGATCTGATTTAGGTGTTGGTAATATCACTCACAACAGCATGAAAACAGAAATGTTCATCTTAGGTTTTGACAGCTAAATAAAGGAGAAAAGAATTTTCAGTTATGAAAAAAATCTGCATTTGCTTTCATGTTTGTGTGTGTGTGTGTGTGAGAGAGAGAGAGGGTAATCTCCGTGGTGTCCCCTTGTGGCCTCAGGATGGTCCTGCAAGCAGCCCTCTGCCTCAATTTCCCTCTTCCAGTGTTACCTTTTTCCAGGGCCAATTGCCTGCCTCCATTCTCCACCAAATGTAATAAGGTGAACCCTGCCTGGTATATTCTCCTGCATCAGGTAGTGTCACAACAGGTGTTCCTGCCTTAGTTTCCCCTTTCTTCTAAAGACCCCACTAACTCCATGCAAGCTTTTTTTGGAGGGTGGTTTATTACAAAAGTCCTACTCCTGTAATCCAGAATTCCCCAGTACTGTCTGAACAGTACATTCAGTCTTTCAGATCACAGAAGTGCATCAACACACCCAGTACAGCCGTGGCATCTATGCTCCGGATCTCCAGTACAGCTCTACATTCTTACCACTCCTCACCACAGCCACTTTATCTGTGGTGCTTCTCAACACTTTCCTATGTATGGTTCAGCTCTTGCCTGGAGATATCAGACATGAACCCTCCATCATTCCCCAGACTTCTGTGCAACTCTGGATACATCTACACTGCAAGAAAAGACCCACAGCACAGCTGTGGCTGGCCTTGGTCAGATGACTCTGCCTATGGGGCTATACAAATGCCCTGTAGACATTTGGGCTCAGACTGAAGCCCAAGTTCTGAGGCTACCATGGGTACGGCTTTCAATTCACAGCAATGTAAACTGTGGGACCTAAATTACTATCCTTCATTGTACAAGAAAGACAGAGCTACCCCCTTCAAAAGAACTTACTAATATGGACTTGTAATGTCTAACTTTTACACTCTTTTCACTCTGTATTTCAGTAAAATGTAATCTCTCCAATCACTGCTGTAGGCTAATAGCTTGTTGTACAGCATAATGTCAAACATGTCAAACATAAGGGGGGTGGGGAGGGAGATCATGAGAGTGGGATAAAACCTCTTTTGTGGCTGATACTGTACTTCCACAGGCTGTGCATTTTCTTCACCAGAGTCTTCAGATTTAGTCATTAACCAACTCTGAATAAAAGGGCAAGTTGGTTCCACTTTCAGTGTTACACTGACTAGTGCCTCCAACAGCATTGTATACCTAAAGAATATATTCTGCAGAACAGAAAATTTTTCAAGCAGGAACTCTTCATTGTATCAGATGTTAAGACCAGATGTTAAGCCTTTGAAAAAAAATTAAAAAATTAAAAAAAAATATTTGCAGCAGCTATTTTTCCTGGACCAAATGATTTGAAGAAAAGTGAAAAATCTGGTTGTGAACTTAAAAATACAGTAGTGAGAGAGGAGGTAGTCTAGCTACGGTATTGATGCTCTTTCAGGAGAAGAAATATTGTTTTAGTTAGAGCCAATGGACATAAATTAACTGCCAGACTTTCTCATATATGATTGTGATGATTTGGGGAAACAGTCTGTATATAACTTATGAGTTCTGGTTGAGGTTATGAAGTTATTATTTGAAATTGTTGTATCATAGAATGCCTCTGTGTGGAATCCCCCGTTTGCTGAGAGGAACTGAACTATATAGCTCCCAGATGAAGAACAATGGAAAGTTATTAACTTTAATGACCATACTCTGGATCTAACAATGGGTATGCTACAGGGGTTGCCTAAGTGAGGAAACCAGTTTGACCAAGTTTCTGCACAGGGGACTGGTGAAGTGGGGAGTGGAAAATTTCCAAATAAAACAAAGGGACAGAAGTGACAAAGTAGGGACTGAAAAAGGACTCACGGGGGGAAACAAGAGGGTAGAGCTGGTCCAAAATTTTCAGATGAAATATTTTGTGGAAACACGTATTGGTGTTTTCCGAAGGATTTTTTTGGTGGGGATTTCTGGTTCACGAGGAAAAAAAAGTATTTTTTTCCCAATTTGGAATTAAACCAAGTTTTGAAAAAACAAAATATCTGGTGAACTGGAAAACCCATGTTTCAGCCAGCTCTACAGAGGTGAATGCTATTGGAGGGGCAGGAGATGGAAAGAGATAGGCAGGCCTTTGTAGCAAGGGGTGGAGGGTCCATATTAACTACAAAACCAGTCAAAGTCAGAGTAAGATGGCTGAGCTGGAAAGGCTCTGTGATTCTTAAGAGAAGTCCTGGGGAAAGAGCCTGGAGACCCCAGAGGACTCTGCCGTAAGTCCAAAGAATTCTCCAGCATGATGAGGAAACTGGGGCATGTATATGTTTATTATTTTTATAGAGCTGTATATTTCTTGCTAAGTAAAGAGTAATGGTGCTTTAGAATCCTGTGCAAAGTCTAGCATTGTGTCTGCTGACTTTAACTGTTTATACCTCTGAAGAGGTAAACTCTATACCAGAAGTCGCTCACTTTCTGGGGTACCTGCAAGAACTGCTGGGGAAGTTTGGGTGAGATGACGCTAGTTTCAGGGCCTGGCCAGTTGGAGCAATGGGGCTCTACTGCCAAGAGGAGTATCAGCTATGCAATGCATTCTAGAGATGCAAAGCTAGAAACAGTGACTAAACTCTGCCCAGTCCCCTATCAAGCTAAGGGCAAATGGGATTCAGCATTTGTGACCCCACACAGCAGGTTGGTGAATGTCAAGCAGCGGAAGCTTGACCATATCTGTGATGATGATAAACCACAAAATTCTCACAAGTGACTCAATAGCATATACCATCTGAAATGACTGGATGCCAAATATTCTGATACAATTGCATAACTCCCCTTAAACAGAGAGGTAATGGAAAGTCTGCAGCAATGATTTAACAACACTTTAGTTCTTCACTGTGGTCCTTCTATCTCTGCCATTAATATTTGTTTTGTTTCTCTCCTTCATGCTACAGCAATAATGATGAGGATGCAACCCCAGATGCTCATTTCTTGTGTTATAGCTTCAGGCTTGGAATGTTTGATTTGCCCTCATGATTGTGAGCATCATTTCCCAGGCCCATGTATATTAGAGTCCCAAGAATGAATCACGAAAACTGAGTTTTCTTAAACTTTTAGGGGAATGCCTTTCACTTCTAAATCTTCATCCCATACTTATCCATAGCTCCAGCTTCTTCATTAAGAATACCAGTGTTGTGCTTCCACTGCTTGTGAGCTCAACCGGCATACGGTCCACAGCTACTGCTGTGTTGTTTTACTTTTCACTTTTTGTAGTGATATGTACATAATATGTGGAGTGGAAAGGAGTGTGATGGGGAAGCAGTGCAGCAGTAATAGAAGTAGATACAGAACACAGTACTAGCAGATATTTGTTGTTTGATACCGTTTTATTTTGTTTTTGCTTGGAGTGACAGATAAACATAGGGAGGAGACAAAGGGAAAAATTGTTCCTCGTGGTCTATCACACACAAAAACAGGAAGGCGGTGGCAGAAACATAGTATATGACTAGGGATAAGGGCCTTGGGATTTTTAATTTTCTCTGGGCCTAGAAATACTTGTGGCAGCCTTGTAATTAGCTACTTAGTTACCAGGTAGGCTAGAATGTCTGATTACCTGTAAACTTTTTTTCTGCTTTTTGAAGATGCCCACAAAGGATGAGTATTGAAATATTAGTTCCTTTTTCTTGGTTCTATTTAGTGCTTTCCAACAGAAAGTTTGATCTGCTGTGTCACCCAGGTTTTAAATCTGTGCAAGTTTCTCTGAAATTTCAGAGCTTCTCTTTAAACCTTCTGGAATGTCATGACACAAGGTGATATATACTTAGCAAACATCTTTCCAGAAACTCCACAAATGTATTGGTACAAACTTATTTTGAGGCTAAACAACTCCAAATTTTTGTCCTTAGAATGAATTGCAAAACAACAACAACAAACCCATTTATAAAGGCTTAGAAAATTGAAGAATATGAAGGTGTTTTGCTTTTGTAAGCTGCAAAATCACATCTACTTCATATTAAAAGTGGTAGTTGGTGAAGGGGTAATTATTATGCAAAGTATTTCTGGATCACTGGAATAAGTATTATTAATTGTACATGGTAGAAGGATCTCATTTCTGGATCACTGGAATAAGTATCATTAATTGTACATGGTGGAAGGGTCTCATTTTAAATGTTGCAGCAATCCTGGGCCACAAGGTAGTATCCTGAAACCTATTCAAGATTAGCATAGAAACGTGTTTAATTATTTTCTATAATCACCTACTATTCTGTTAATTCTATACAAAGAATGGCCCTGATTCAGCAAGGTACTAAAGTGTATGCCTAACTGTAAGACCATGAGTAGTTTCCCTGACTTCAGTGGAATTACTTGTACTCACTGCTTAAAGTTAGGTGCACCCTTAAATGCCTGAATGATTCAGAGCCAGTAATACTGGGATTAGTTGCTTTTATGAAGATGTCAAGAAGACGTCAACATTTCCTGGATGTTGAGTGTGTTCCTCCATTCGCCAAAACAATAACTGTAGTCTGTTTCTTTTTGGGATACGTGGGTTCAACAATGTCTTTTTGGACGTTCATGTGCTTATAGCACCTTCCTGAACAACATACATACACAAAAGAAAAAGAGTAGGTAGTTTAATCTGTTTTGCCATAGTGATTTTCTCAATTGTAATCCCAGTCTTCTCTTTGGCGTACTTAGAAGTAACACCCTGTTGTACAGGATACTATTTCAGGAAAGTCTTGGGAGGAGAGTAATTGATTTATTTGTATATTTATTTCATTTAAAAAAAATCAAGTTAATGAGGTTGAAATACTTTGTCAAATAGGCCTAAGCATGGCAAAAACGAAGGCTAGACAAAAGAGATTTCTGTTATGTGACATTAAGAAAGTGGAAATAAGGATCTCTTTCCCTTTGACTTCAGTGGGTGATGGGATTGCTCGTTATCTCTGAAAAACAGACCTTTTTTGGGGGGTAGGGTGGAGGATCTTAAATATAAATAAAATAACCTAATTTAATGGAGCAAGATAAAATATGCTCAAGTCAAAATTTTCTAACTCTCTGTAACATGACATCCTGTATATGCTACAATATTTTACATGGAATATACTATTTCATAGAACAAAAGCAGACACTTTTAGTCCTCAAACACACAAAAGACCTGACATTACCCCACTGCAGCCTCCTCAGCCACCTTCTACACATACTTCAGAATTGTAATATCTTATGCTTCTTCCATTTCCTTCAATCCCTGCTTTAATTGTATATATCTTATCACTTTATTTTGAAGTAAAATGTTGGTGGCTTAATATGATGAGCTCCTTTTTTCTTCCATACTCTTTAGTACTATCTACCCTAAATGAGTGCACAAGGTGTCCCTTATGTTGGGTCTGCTTCTTAAGAGTAACTGGCATCAACATGATGGTAGCTTTGTCAGAAGAAGAAAAACCCAGTTATTAATGAGGCCTGATCTGATCTACACTAAAAAGTTAACTTGACCCAGCTATGTCATTGAGGGGTGCATAAAATTCACACCACTGAGAAATGTACATAAACCTGGTGTAGACAGTGTTAAGTTGATGGAAGAATTCTTCTACCTAGCTACCACCTCTCGGGGAGGTGGATTACCATGCTGATGGGAGAACCCGTCCCTTTGGCATAGGTGATGTCTACACTGAAGCACTTCAGTGGCACAACAGCACGGCAGCTGTACTGCTTTAGCATTTCAGGTGTAGACAAGCGCTGAGCTCCTATCAACCTCCTTGAGGTTGGTCAAGAATGTTCACCATATACTTTTTGCTCATGAGTGCCCTCTAATCCGTGAGTTAGTCAAGTTCAGGCATGTATCCTTGGTTTGACCTTAAACAACTACCATTATACTTCAGGAAAAATGTAACATATACACGTAATATATTTGTTAAACTCCTCTTTCACAATTATGAATTGTGATGTCACAACACCTGAATTGTGATACCAGCTAATGTACCCAGTAAAAGGAGCAAACTGACAGTGAAGGGTAAATCTGAATATGCACATGCATAGATAATTTATATTGTCAGTGATCATGTTGAAAAATAAAATTAAAAAAGAATATAATGAATATTGTAAAGATGTTATGTTTGTTTGGTTTTTGCAGTGTAGCAGTCATATTCTTGGTCAGAACATCTCAAGTTATGTTGGTAGCCATAAGAGGCTTTCAAAGCATGGAGGAAGAAACTAATTTTCTGTTAACATATATAATTTTTATAATCAGTATTTCTGAAATTAATTCTGTGAACGTTCCATGTATTGAATGTGTTTTCTTTTTTTAAAAAGCATGGAACTTGTAAGTGCTTTAGAAATACTTCATAATCTCCTTCTTGGAAGACGCATCTTATACATCTAGTGTTGCTACATTTGTTGAATAAATTAAAGTTTTTGAAGAGTGATTGAATTGCTTATGGATTTTTTTTTAAATATATCAAATAAGAAATACAATATGTAATTTGGATGTAAAAGGAGATCCAAATAATTTCCCTCTTAAATGCAGTTTTTCTCTTTCAGATGTGTGGTCAAGTCCACAAGCTACTATATCTATCTAGATATTGAAAAGGACCCTTAAGAATATTAAAATATTTACATAAAACACATCTATGCATAGATTTCAATACAAATAAATCGTAGACATTATTTATTGGTATTCTATTATCAATAAACACGGTGAATAAAATGTAACTGATCACATTACAATAAATAGCTAAATATTAAATATAAATTTCATAATAACAAGTGAAAGATAGCATGCATAGGAGCCAACTCTGTGGGTGCTTCAGGGCTGGAGCACCCAGAGGTAGAAAATGGTGGGTGCTCTGCACCCACCAGCAGCCCCTCTTTTAGGCCCCCTCTCTCCTCCGGCATTTCCTGCAAGCCGGTGGGCCCTGCCAATCAGCTCTTCCCCATCCCTCCCCATGCCCATTGCAGTCACCTGTTTCGCAGCATGCAGCAGGCTCTGACCGGAGGGGGAAGGAGCAAGAATGTGGCATGCTTGGGGGAGGGGGTGGAATGGGGTGGAAGGAGGTGGGGTGGGGACATGGGGGAAGGGATGGAATGGGGGCAGGGCCTGGTGCAGAGCCAGGGGTCGAGCACCCCCCAGCACATTGGAAAATCAGCGCCCGTGATAGCATGTTTCATTTTGGCAGTATGGCAGCTATATGTTTGTAATCCTAAATCACCTCACTGAAGATCCCCAATGTTGGGGAATCTTTGGGTGGTAGAGAAGAGGAATGTAGTTATTCCTTTTATGTCTCAAATCTCAACAGTTGGCAGAGGATATGTGACTAGGGTATCCTTATACCTGATGATCTGTGAATGCTGGAATGTCCCCTGGGAAGTGGTGGTAGGGTGTTCAGATCAGCTGAGGACCTGGACCCACAAAATTACTATTAATGAATGCAGCAGTTAATACTTAATATCAGTGGTCTCTGAGACCTCACCAGAAGATTCACTTGGTGATCCGCCCCCCCCATCCCCCACCCAAATGTAATAAAGTGACCAGGCTCAAACAATGAATAATATTTACTTTTATAAATAACTTGTCATTTAGGGGTCTGTCCTGCAAAGTAATGCATACGTTGGACCTGATCTCACAAAGCATTTAAATATGTACATAACTTTAAGCATGTGAACAGTACTATTGATTTCAATGAGGTTACTCAGATGCTTAAAGTTAAACACAAGCTTAAGTGCTTTGCTGGAGTAAGGGCAGAATACTCTGCAACTGGCAAGATCGATCCCTAATTCTTTTCCTGATCTTCAGTATTTTCTAATATTGCCCAAAAAGTAGAAGCTATTTAAAATAAAATTTGGGAACACTTTCTAGCAAGTTTATAAATCTATTTCAATCAGAAATAAATATGAAATTAATCGGTAATTTGCACTTTTGGTAGAGTAAATCCCGCTTGAATTTGCTTAAGATGCCATACTATGTTTAGGTCTTGCACTGGTCCTGACACTGAATTATCTTGAGCAAGAGATATTTTTTTTTTTAGATGAAATAAAATAAATTCTTGAGATCAGAAGGAATAATTCCTTCCCCGAACCCCCCTTAAGAATCTTTCCAAAAGGTGTCGTAGTAGAATGCAAATATTTATTTCTTGATATGGATATCCTGCCAGCCAGTCACAACTCAGATACCATATATAAAAAACATACACCCTGGTCAGAAAATAGTGGCTCACTTAATCTCTCGGTGCCTCAGTTTCCAATCTTTAAAACTGGGATAATAATCCTTCCTTACACATATATATTGGAAGGAAAATTTGCTTAATGTATGTGTGACACTCAGATAACATAATGAGGGCTACAGAAAACATGCAGTAAATAAAGAAATAAAGAAAAGAAATATAACAGGCATGCGGCCCGTCAGGGAAATCCGCTGGCGGGCCAGGATGGTTTGTTTACCTGCAGTGTCCGCAGGTTCAGCCGATCGCAGCTCCCCACTGGCCGCGGTTCACTGTGCCAGGCCAATGGGGGCTCCGGGAAGCAGCATGGGCTGAGGGATGTGCTGGGTTGCCGCTTCCCACAGCTCCTATTGTCCTGGAACGGTGAACCACGGCCACTGGGAGCTGCGACTGGCCGAACCTGCGGGCGCTGCAGGTAAACATACTGTCCCGGCCCGCCAGCGGATTTCCCTGACTGTCCGCGTGCCAAAGGTTGCCGATCCCTGAAATATAATATAAACATCCAGTAAAATGGAAGAAATAATAAGTAAAGATCTTATTTTGAGTGGGAAAATTATTTGAAATGACTCCACTGGTGGTGATATTGTAAGGGGCTCCTTCCACAAACCAAACAAATTATCCCACAATATGCTTAGTCTCTTTTTCTGTCCAACCCTCCCTCACCCCCCAAAGTACTGATTATTTTGGAAAGGTATCAGTGGTTTCCTAATTACAAGGGAATTTTAATGTGCTCACACCCTTTGCTGGTGGTGATATCATTTCTGGGTGAAGATATGAGTTGGCAAACCCAGCAGCAGTTCTCCTGACTAAGGTATTTATATCCCCATCTTCCAGTTGGAAACTTCTAAGATCAAAGAGCAGTAATGTATTTGGAAGGTTATGTAATTGAAAGGTGGATATAATTACTGATAAGTATTGTGAATAAAATGTAACTCATCACATTAGCATAAGTATCTAAATATTAAATATAATTTCATTATGACGAGTATGATATCATGTCTCATTCACGCCCCACTCCCAGTCAAACTTATTTTTTTATTGTGTTCAGACATATATTTTGTGCTTTTTTGTTTTGATTTTGGTGTTTTGGGGGTGGGAGGAGGTTTGGCAGTAACCAAGTTTCTCCAGAATTAGAATTCTTGATTTTTGTTAGCTATTCTTCAGAGCTAAATATTAAGTCACTCTACCCATTTCACAGTGCATTTCAGACCCAAAAGTTATATCTCATTAGCTGGACAAATGGGAATTTTGAATTGCAGCTCCAATGCCTAAGGGAACCCATATTTCAACGCATGACAAACCAGGAAAACTGTAACTTTATGGTTGAAATTTACCTGTTCACTTAAATTTTGTGCTGTTTGACATAGAAAGCAACATAAAATTTAACTGGATAGGTAAATTTCTAACACAGAGATAGCAGTGTTTGACATGAGATTGTGTGTAATAGCTGTACTGTCTCAGGACCACCGAGAGCAAAAAAATATTTTCGGGCCCCCAGGCAAGGGCGGACGGCTAATCAGGGCCGACGAGAGGGGAGGGAAGCCAAGGAAGCCGGGCCCGGAATTTTTTTGGGCCCCCCAGCAAGGACGGACCAGCTAAACAGGGCCGACGAAGGGGGGGGAAACCAGTCCCAGGGCCCCCTTCCGGACTGCCGAGCCCCGGTAATTTGTACCGGCTTCCCCCCCCCCTCCCCTCGTCGGCCCTGACTGTAGTATTGCATCTTCAGTAGGGAGAACAAAAACATCCAGAGTTGCAAGAGCAAGGATAAAACAATGAGAACAAAAGCCAACCTCTAACTAATGGGTGTTAGGAAGAAACTTGCTTCAAGAGCAGGATATTCCATAGCCATCTATTGCAAGGTGCTCTTTTCTCTGAAGCATCTGGCATTGACGACTGTTGGAGATGGGATACCAGTCCACAAAGACTACTAGTCTGATCCAGTATGGCAATTCCTATATTCCAATACCATAGTTTACGCTGAGATAGCAGTTCAATTTTTCTATTTTCAGTCATCTTGCTCAAAAATTGCCTTTTGGAGTAAAATTTTTGCATGCTTTTCTTTTTGTTTTTTTAATGTAAAGAAGTTTTTCAGGTGAGATTTTTTTCATATCTGTGTTTCCTTCATGAATTACTTTCAAAGAAATTTCTTAGAAAATGTCACATTTGATGTAAATGGCAATGAATGAGAAATATTTACTTTGTTTTCTTGAAGAAAGATGGTTTTGAAATAGTTATGGCTTATTAGAAATGTCATACTGAGTATGCACAGTGTGTTGTGTTTCTTAGCTATAGACTAAAGTGCAATGATATACATGTTTGCTGGTGGGGAGATGTGAAAGATCACATATGCATATTTGGAAGTGCAATCATTGCAAGGCCCAAGCCTCAAAATAATTTCAAATTGGGAGAGGGTTAACATTTTGAGAGTTTTTCTTACCTTTCACAAAGTAGGTTTATATTCCTTCCAAGGCATATGGAACTTTCTGTCTGGGTAATATAACTCAACATTCCTTCTTAGGACAAGAACTCTCCTAAATGTTTCTTCTTGCCACTTGTGATGCTGTTTTATATAAACAAATGCCTCATTTGTATTTGATTTCCTTCTTGTTGTTTTGTGTAGTGTTTTGTGTCATTCTGTAAATAATGATACATTACAGACACATAGAAAGGCAAGGTCTACACATATGGTCCCCAAACCTTTCACGGTTGCACCCTCCTCCCCTCCCCCCTTCCATCTACACCTCCCCCTGAGCCAGGGCTGGGAGTGGGGCCATGGCTCCCGGTGGGTCCGAGGCTGGTGCTGTAGCTGGGGGCGGACCTGAGGCCGGGGGCTGAGGCTGGGGCCGGGACTCGACACAGGGCTGGGATCTGGAGCCACAGTTGGGGGCAGGACTGGAGCAGAGATGGGGGCAGAGCAGGGCTAGGAGGCAGGGGGACTGAGTGACGCTTCCTCCCCGCCTCCCATGGTGGCTATCCTGGGGTCCCCCAAATGTTCCTGCACACCCCTCTAAAAGGGTGTGCCCCACAGTTTGGGGACCACTGGTCTATACTCTGAGGCGCTTGCAATATAGATGAGACTGTTACAACCCATACACTTAAAGCTAGGAAATGAGAGTAAAACTGCACTGGAAGGCCAAATGATAGGAATTAGTTTCGTGGAGGAATCTGAAGGAGGAAAAGCAGGTTGTATGGCAATTACAATATTCTATTTCATCCTATTCTGGCTTTCTAAGTTGTATGCATTATTTCTTCTTATGTATTTACTGATCAGCAATTTTTGTTTTAAATATAAGGGTTGCACACTAATAAAATAGCATCCAGAAGGTGGTATGATGAACAATTATAGAATTGTGTGTTAATGAAGAAAGATAACTGGACATAAGAATCAGTAAACATTGTTAGCTCTTCTTGAGTGCATTCCACTCCAGGTGTGCTTACAATTACAATTGTTAAGATAGCGGTATCCGTTCTGTCCACACATGCTCAGACAACCCTTGCAGTCCGTACGGAGAATATAAAGGTCAGAGCTGGCCGAACCACCACTTCACTTCACTTCATTCTCATTGCCCTATGTGTGAGAAAGAGTGCTTAGTGTCCACTTCCCTCCCAGCTATATTATCTCTAGGAAATAGTAAATAGATCTAACAGTTTATAATTGGTTTAGTAGATTTTGCCATTTGGCGGTCCTTTTTGTAGGTATACTTGCTAGTTTTCTCCTTTTTTATATATATTCTCTCCACCCCACCAGTGGAGACAGTATATTCTCTCCACCCAGCCTGCCTCCTCAAGCCTCTTTCCTTCCCTTCTTATTGTGAGGGAGTGGAAGATGGGAGGAATCCGCAAGGAAAGCTACCTTATTGAGGTCAGAACATGTAGGGATAAAGTGAGAAAGGCCAAAAGCCCTGTAGAGTTGGACCTTGCAAAGGGAATTAAAACCAATAGTAAAAGGTTCTATAGCCATATAAATAAGAAGAAAACAAAGAAAGAAGATGTGGAACCGCTAAACACTGAGGATGGAGTGGAGGTTAAGGAAAATCTAGGCATGGCCCAATATCTAAACAAATACTTTGCCTCAGTCTTTAATGAGGCTAATGAGGAGCTTAGGGATAATGGCAGGATGACAAATGGGAATGAAGCTATGGAGGTAGATATTACCACATCCGAGGTAGAAGCCAAACTCGAACAGCTTAATGGGACTAAATTGGGGGGCCCAGATAATCTTCATCCAAGAATATTAAAGGAACTGGCACATGAAATTGCAAGCCCATTAGCAAGAATTTTTAATGAATCTGTAAACTCAGGGGTTGTACCGTATGGCTGGAGAATTGCTAACATAATTCCAATTTTTAAGAAAGGGGGAAAAAAGGTGATCTGGGTAACTACAGGCCTGTTAGTTTGACATCTGTAGTATGCAAGGACTTAGAAAATTTTTTGAAGGAGAAAGTAGTTATGGACATAGAGGTCAATGGTAATTGGAACAAAATACAACATGGTTTTACAAGAGGTAGATCATGCCAAACCAACCTGATTTCCTTCATCGAGAAGGTAACAGGTTTTTTAGACAAAGGAAACGCAGTGGATCTAATTTACCTCGATTTCAGTAAGGTATTTGATACGGTCCCACATGGAGAATTATTGGTTAAATTGGAAAAGATGAGGATCAATATGAAAATTGAAAGGTGGATAAGGAACTGGTTAAAAGGGAGACTACAACGGGTCATACTGAAAGGTGAACTGTCAGGCTGGAGGTAGGTTATTAGTGGAGTTCCTCAGGGATCGGTTTTGGGACCAGTCTTATTTAATCTTTTTATTACTGACCTTGGCACAAAAAGGGGGAGTGTGCTAATAAAGTTTGCAGATGACACAAAACTGGGAGGTATTGGCAGTACAGACAGGGACCAGGATATCCTACAGGAAGATCTGGATGACCTTGTAAACTGGAATAATAGTAATAGGATGAAATTTAATAGTGAAAAGCGCAAGGTCATGCATTTAGAGATTAATAACAAGAATTTTTGTTATAAGCTGAGGACGCATCAGTTGGAAGTAACAGAGGAGGAGAAGGATCTCAGAGTATTGGGTGATCACAGGATTACTATAAGCTGCCAATGTGATATGGCCATGAAAAAAGCTAATGCGGTTTTGGGATGCATCAGTACCATTATACAAGGCACTGGTGAGACATCATCTGGAATATTGTGTGGAGTTTTGGTCTCCCATATTTAAGAGGGATGAATTAAAACTGGAACAGAATGGAGAGGGGTGACTAGTAGTGTTCCCCAAGGGTCAGTCCTAGGACCAATCCTATTCCACTTATTCATAAATGATCTAGAGAAAGGGGTAAAAAGTGAGGTGGCAAAGTTTGCAGATGATACTAAACTGCTCAAGATAGTTAAGACCAAAGTAGACTGTGAAGAACATCAAAAAGATCTCACAAAACTAAGTGATTGGGCAACAAAATGGCAAATGAAATGTAATGTGGATAAATGTAAAGTAATGCAGATTGGAAGAAATAACCCCAACTATATATAGAATATGATGGGGGTTAATTTAGCTACAACAAATCAGGAAAAAGATCTTGGAGTCATCATGGATAGTTCTCCGAAAATGTCCACGCAGTGTGCAGAGGCGGTCAAAAAAGCAAACAGGATGTTAGGAATCATTAAAAAGGGGATAGAGAATAAGACTGAGAATATATTATTTCCCTTATATAAATCGATGGTATGCCCACATCTGAATACTGCATACAGTTGTGGTCTCCTCATCTCAAAAAAGATATACTGGCACTAGAAAAGGTTCAGAGAAGGGCAACTAAAATAATTATGGGTTTGGAACGGGTCCCATATGAGGAGAGATGAAAGAGGCCAGAACTTTTCAGCTTGGAAAAGAGGAGACTAAGGGGGGATATGATAGAGGTATATAAAATCATGAGTGATGTGGAGAAAGTGGATAAGGAAAATTTATTTACTTATTCCCATAATACAAGAACTAGGGGTCATCAAATGAAATTAATAGGCAGCAGGTTTAAAACAAATAAAAGGAAGTTCTTCTTCATGCAGCGCACAGTCAACTTGTGGAACTCCTTACCTGAGGAGGTTGTGAACTATATGTGAGGACTATAACAGAGTTTAAAAGAGAACTGGATAAATTCCTGGTGGTTAAGTCCATTAATGGCTATTAGCCAGGACGGGTAAGGAATGGTGTCCCTAACCTCTGTCTGTGAGAGGGTGGAGATGGATGGCAGGAGAGAGATCACTTGATCATTGCCTGTTAGGTTCACTCCCTCTGGGGCACTTGGCATTGGCCACTGTCGGTAGACAGGATACTGGGCTAGATGGACCTTTGGTCTGACCCAGTATGGCCATTCTTATGTTCTTATGTACAGAGAAGGGCTATTAGTATGATCCGAGGAATGGAAAACCTGTCTTATGAAAGGAGACTCAAAGAGCTTGGCTTGTTTAGCCTAACCAAAAGAAGGCTGAGGAGAGATATGATTGCTCTCTATAAATATATCAGAGGGATAAATACCAGGAAGGGGGAGGAATTATTTAAATAAAGTACCACTGTGGACACATGAACAAATGGATATAATCTGGCCATCAGGAAGTTTAAACTTGAAATTAGATGAAGGTTTCTAACCATCAGAGGAGTGAAGTTCTGGAACAGCCTTCCAGGGGGAGCAGTGGGGGCAAAAGACATATCTGGCTTCAAGACTAAGCTTGATAAATTTATGGAAGGGATGGTATGATGGGATAGCCTAATTTGGGCAATTAATTGATCTTTGACTATTAGCGGTAAATAAGCCCAGTAGCCTATGATGGGATGTTAGATGGGGTGGGATCTGAGTTACTACAGAGAATTCTTTCCTGGGTGTCTGGCTGGTGAGTCTTGCCCACATGCTCAGGGTTTACCTGATCACCATATTTGGGGTCGGGAAGGAATTTTCCTCCAGGACAGATTGATAGAGGCCCTGGGGGTTTTTCGCGTTCCTCTGCAGTGTGGGGCATGGGACACTTGCTGGAGGATTCTCTGCACCTTGAAGTCTTTAAACCATGATTTGAGGACTTCAATAGCTCAGACATAGGTTAGAGGCTTATTACAAGAGTGGGTAGGTGAGATTCCGTGGCCTGCATTGTGCAGGAGGTCAGACTAGACAATCATAATGTTCCCTTCTGACCTTAAAGTCTATGACTCTATATTATTTTTCTTCTGTAGGGGATTATGTCTCTCTCAGCATCTTCTGGATTCAATTTCTGCATGTCTTGTGTATGAACTTTTCCTTCAGATGACAGACTGTCTATGTCTGTGAAATGTGGACTATGTAAATCTAATTTGAAAAGGAGAAGAAAATCTGGAGAAGTCAGATTTAATATTTATCTCATGGACTGTTTCATGAGGCAGCCTCATACCTGGGTCCATATGCAGCCATTAGCAGCAAAAAATGGTCTCTTCCAACTCTGCATTAGTAGGTGCGGCCAAAGAGATCTACCTCATCAAAAACCACTGGTAGGGATATTTAAAAAAGGTTGTTGGGGATAATACTGTCCACCCTGGTCAAGAATCCAGACAAACATGACCTCAAAAAGTGTCTGAAAGGAAAAGATCTAAATCTCTTACCTGCTCCAGGCTAAGGAGACTCCATGGCCTGGGGTGAGTACCAACAGAATTTCTGGGGAGCCTGGTATCAACTGCTCAGTACTGACATCTAGAACATCTGTGGCCCCCAGAGGGTACCACTTATGTGGTTGTCTTGCTCAGTTCTCTAAGGGGGCACCTACTGACTATTAGAGCTCACCACACATTTATAGAGTGAGTCTCTTTCCCCACCCCCATCCTACCATAACCAGATTTCTTAAGAGATTGGTGAGGGTATTTCTACCAGTAATGGAATCAACCCAAATAATATATTTAAATGTAGTTTTAACATGTCTTGTAGTCCATCCCTTCCAATTTTTGGATACTTGTCCTTTGATATATATATAATATGAAGACTTCCTTTTTTGTTGCTATGACATCAGCAAGGAGGTGGGAGAATTAGGAGCTTTTATGACTTGACCTCCTTACACAGGTTTTCATATAGATAAGATGTCTCTGAGTCCCAGGTTCACTCCCAAAATTGTGTCAGAGTTTTATTTAAATCAGGTCATTCATTTGCCCATATCTTCTTCCAAAAATCCATTCTAAACATGGTGAAGCTTCAGATAAATCCTTTAGATTTTAGTAGGGCCTTTTCCCTTCACAGAACCAAGTCCTCTAGATCATATCTGAGACTGTTTAGTTCCTTTGCTGGAAGGACAAAGGGAAATCTACATCCACCCAAATGCTGTCTAAATGGATGTCTATGCTATGAGTTGGTCAAATTAGTTCCTCCAAAAAATATTAGGGGACATTCCACCTGGTACAAAAAGTATTAGGGTACAGGGTATTAAAATATCCCTATAATTGACATCAGTAAAGCTATGACGGAGTCATCTATACACACCTTAACTAAACCTTATGCCATAACTTAGCATCTAGAGTAGATACTTCTTGTGGTAGAGTAATCTGTCAGTCTTTATTTAGATAAGACCCTGTGCCCCCACAAATTTACACAGATTATTGTTTGGAGTCATCTAGAGTGGGATATACATAGTCACAGTCACACTCAAAGAAAAAAAGAATTTACCTGTACAATAACTGGCATTCTTTGCGGTGTGTTCTCTGTATATGTATTCCTCATGACATGACCCACTCTTCTTCAGCATCCTACTACACCTTGGGATCTGTGGTAGAGAAGGAATTTGGAGGGTGGTTGCTATGGATCCACCCTATATGCCCTCAGTACTGAGCGAAAAGGGTGTTCAGGGTGCATGCTAATTAAAAATCTCTGAACGAGAGCGCATGGAGTGCATTCACACCTGGAGTGGAATACACTTATGGGCAACAAATCCTGAAGAGGTCCATTTACTCTGTAGATAAATAATTTTCTGTTGATATGTTCTCACTGGAGTTAGCAATGGAAGTGCACTTTTTCCTGTAATATAGATGGAAGTACTCATAAGTACCATCCTGAATTATGAAAATGACTGCATGATTCAGTGAGTGTCTAAATTTCTCATCTATATTGTTATACATTCTTGTGAAAATGAACATTTCTGGAAATGCATAGTCTCCATGCATAATGCGTGCATAACTTCAACAATAATCTTGTATTAAGAGAGAAACAATGGTACTAGACGAGTTTGGGTGAGGGAAAGGAGTGCAGTAGTACAGCTGCAAATTCAAAGGAGCTAGCGCTAGAAGAGATGTGCTTCATAAAAATTTCCATCAAAAAATTTCCTGTATGGATATGTATTACAGGAACAATTGTAGAATCTTTCAGATCTTAACTATAATTGCTAATCTGGCCTACAATAGATATAGCTAGAGACAAGGTTGTCCAGTGCTGACATCTGGAGAGCCTCTCAGGGACATTTAGACATTTAGAAGTCTTTTTAACCATCCCAAATCCATTTTTTCTAGTCACTTAGCTGATGTGAAAGCATATTCCAGAAGTCCCTTTTAAAAGAAATCACAATAGAAAAGAGGTCTGTGCTAAAGTTTAAGTATAGCATTGATGCTGGCTTTCTAATAACTTTGTCCAAAAACAAAGTAGTTTTGAAGTCCCTTATATAGATGTAGAACTTTTCCCATTCCACTTACCTTATTCTAAAGACCCTTTATTGACATTGAATCTACTACCCCGTTGGTTTTAATGAAAGATTGTATCCCCTGGCCACACATCACTGAACAAAAACACTGACCCAGGAACCTATCCTTGTAACAAAGCCCGATGCCAACTCTGTCCACATATCTATTCAAGTGACATCATCATAGGACCTAATCACATCAGCCATACCATCAGGGGCTCGTTCACCTGCACATCTACCAATGTGATGTATGCCATCATGTACCAGCAATGCCCCTCTGCCATGTACATTGGCCAAACCGGACAGTCTCTCCGCAAAAGAATTAATGGACACAAAGCTGACATCAGGAATCATAATACTCAAAAACCAGTGGGAGAACACTTTAACCTGTCTGGCCATTCAATGACAGACCTGCGGGTGGCTATCTTACAACAGAAAAACTTCAAAAACAGACTCCAACGAGAGACTGCTGAGCTGGAATTGATATGCAAACTAGATACAATCAACTCAGGATTGAATAAGGACTGGGAATGGCTGAGCCATTACAAAAATTGAATCTATCTCCCCTTGTAAGTATTCTCACACTTCTTATCAAACTGTCTGTACTGGGCTATCTTGATTATCACTTCAGAAGTTTTTTTTCACTTACTTAATTGGCCTCTCAGAGTTGGTAAGACAACTCCCACCTGTTCATGCTCTCTGTATGTGTGTATATATATCGCCTCAATATATGTTTCACTCTATATGCATCCGAAGAAGTGGGCTGTAGTCCACGAAAGCTTATGCTCTAATAAATTTGTTAGTCTCTAAGGTGCCACAAGTACTCCTGTTCTTTATCCCCTGGAATGAGTCTTTAAGTCTTTCTCCTTTTTTTATTTTTTTCTCCTCTTCCCCACTCCCCCCCCCCCCCACCCTCCCTGCTCCCCTTAATTCATTGTAGGTCAGTCTCTACATTAAAATGGCTGCTGTTGACTTGCTAAGGAATAACACGGAGAAAATCACGAGTGCTTGTTGAGTCCGATTAAAGATTGTTTCACTAGGGCTATAGTAGCCTTAGGTCAGCTCTTCTAGTTGAGATTTATAGGACAGATCTTTTGAGTTCACTGCATTCTTTCATTAAGCTTGCTGTACTGACATGGTATCATGGACAGAATCTAAATTTGGATGTATGAGATACAATAACTGTTTCCTGCCTAAATACACAAAATCTAGCTAACCCTTGTGTTTTTGTCCTGTGTTCATGGAGTTCCTGGGCTACATTTACAAAGTTCTGCACAGGAGGTTTAAGCCATAAAACTTGCTAGTCAAATAATTTTGACTTGGTTTTCTCTGTGCCTCTCTCATGCCCTGGTTTCAGAATGGAATCCTCCATCGCTTTATAGAACATAATTTTATATTCTATGTATAGACAGATAACTAATCAATTACCCAATTCAGAGTTGCAGACATGTAGGATGGGCAAATAGGACATCTTAAAAATTGAAACCTGCCAGGCTTCAAGGAAAAACACAAGTAGAATAAATCTGCAGACTTTATTACCGTATTGTGAACATCAGTTCTGGGTGGCCTACTTTTTGATTTTGTGAAACCATTCGTATTTTGGGGCACTGTACAAGAATCAACACTTCGCAAATTGGAGAAAAAGGCAACCCTTTCTAACAAAAGGAAATAAAATAAAATATCTCACTTTTTGTATTCTATTTGTAAAGATAAGATATAAATTAAGCAATATGAATTTCTTTTGTGTGTGTGTTATGAAAAGAGTCAAATATTTTAGTTTTACCAAGTCATTTTAAAATGGTGCTTTTTTATTATGCATTCTTATGTATGTTGGTGCCTTAGGCTTTATTCAACACATGCTGTTTTGTAGCTGTAATGTCATATCTGTAGAGGACAGTTACTTCTGGGGGGAGGAGGAGGAAATCATCTTGGTTTCTCTTTAGTAGTAATCCTTATAGAATCAAACTTGGCAAATGTACATTTCTATTTATAAAGCCAGTTTTTTTTGTTGTCGTTGCATTAAAAAGGGCCCAGACTTGAACTTAATGACATTGTACACTTCATATCTTAAATAAAATGCATGAATGAGCTCTGAGTAGATAAGGAGGGTTTAAGCTTGAATCAAGCTTGCATAATGAGCAACCCTGAGATGTCAGTATAAATATAGCCAAGAGTATGGTAAGATATAATATTACCAACAGAGAGTTCTAATTACTATAAGACTATTTTTCTACTTAGATCAAATTCATTATTTTTGCCACCTATATCTCTTCTAACAAATTGCTGTAAGCATTATAGTGCAAATGTGCAGTTATTTTATATTCTTCCATTTTGCATTAAAAAAAGCTCACAGTAGTTAAGTGTGAAGGTAAAAGCAAGTTGTATATTCAAGTCTTGCTTTTCCTTAGTAGATTTATGTCAATGGAAAACACAGATATCTATCAAAATGAAACTTATAAGGACAACTCATTAATAAATATTGATTATAATCTTCAGATAGCTTTACAGTTCTTTTTTTATAACACAGTAGAAGTTGATAAAGAAAATCACATATTGTATATTTACAATTTAGCAAATACGTTTTTCATTTCAATGAAATCTCTTCCCTCCTCCCACCACTCCCTTTTCTCACTCACTCTGAAAATAAGGCATCACTATATTGAAACCTTTGTTGTATTTTTTTTAAAATGTTAGAGTGGATGCATTTAGATAAGGTCACACAATCCACACTTTTAATACAGCAGCCAGGTAACTAATCTACAGATGTTGGAAAGAATGACTGCCACCTAACTGCTTGATGCTTAAGTTATTAATGTATGAAATATAAATACTTCAAAATATATGCCAAAGGGTTAATAATCATAGGAATTATTATTTCTAACTTCTACATCAAGGAAGGTTGGTGCCACTTTAATAGACATTTGAATAAATGTGTGTTCTAGGGCCCATATAATTACATCATGTTCTCATTACATGTCAGAAAGAATATGATGAGGTTATATTCTAAGAGGTAAAAACAAGTACACTTCTTCAAAAAAAACCACTACAGTGATCCATTTATGCCAATTTAAACATAGGGTTTGGGGAGAGGAAGGAAACTGAACATGGATTGCTCTTGAGTAATAAGCTCTGTGAAGAAAACTGGGCATGTCTTTCTGTAAAGGCCAAATACTTTTTCTCATAACAGTGCACTCCAGAAGCAACAGAAAAAAAATGGTCTAGGCAATAATTAGGTAATCATTTGTTTCCTTCCACCCACCTAGCTGTTAGTGATGCAATTATGTGGTTGTTACTGGATGGGAGAAACAGTGATGATGGGATTGTCAAATATTGTATTATCTGATCATTGAATCTATACTGCTTAAACTTTGTAATGCTTTTGGATATATACTTTTGGTGGCCAGCTTTGACTTACTAATTTTTTGAGTTTGCGTCGATCCATAACTGATCTCTTCTCAAAACGAATGATATTTGGTTACAATATGTGTATGATTTATTTTATAGATATTCTCTATGGCAATTGTTGATTATTAAACAATCTTGCCTTAATTTTATGGCACACTACAAACTTTTATTTCACATTCCAGATTCATAATGCTCTTTTCTTGCCATATGATACAGCAGAGCACTATGAAGGTTTATTTCTGATCATTGAAATGGCATGGGTTCAGTGAGAGATGGCAGCAGCTGATTTATATTAATGGAAAATTCGTAAACACATTGTGTACATGTATGTTCTTTATGTAAGATTGACATCCATGCCCTATACCTGCCTCCACAGCACTACTTGCTCTTAACCAAAGTTAGCTGTTTTTCCCCATTATGGTGAGATTTTTCCTGTACATTTTGCATTTACCTTGTATTCCTCCTACACTCTTTCCAGCCTTGTTCACGCCTGACCTGATAATATATTCTAACTTTCATTTTCTATTTGTTTAATATTAATGCAGTCTCTTTCACAGGGGTTAATTGCTATGGTTACCTGTGATCTATGTGATCTCCTAGAATTGTAAATGCAATTGATTTTAATGCATTTATATGTAATCATTGCCTTTCCTTATTTGGATAGTCTATGCTTCCTGTGACCACACCCACTGAGTGCTATTTGCATTATAAACTCATATAGGTTAGTAAAATGCTAGTATGCTTTTTCAAAGAGAATATGTACAATTATGAGTAAAAGACAATGATTTGTTCAATGCATTTCTCATGGGATGTGTTTCTGAATCTTACCTGAGTCTTGACATTGTTGATAACTTTTATTGTTGAATAAATCTTTCAATGAAACAAGATTAATTATGTTTCTATATGGTACTTGAAGAAATTATATAGTTTAGGACAACTCCAAAAATGGTAATTATATGCCACTGAAAGGATGGTTAAGGCAGTATTGTATCTCTCAGTAGCGCCTTTGCTTTCCTCTATAGAAAGGACCCGGTGTGGGATAGTGGGGGGAGGCAAAGGGAAGGGGACAGAAAGAAATTGAAATACAGGCAGAAGAGTTGGGTGAACTCTGTGATAGCCTTCTCCCACTCTTGAATTGTTGGCAGCTTGTTCACACACTTGAAGTTTCTTAAGAATTGTGTGCGAGAGAAACTCAGGAGCAGTCACTATAGAAGGCGTACATCTCTGAAATAAACAGGTATTAGTGCTTACAATTTTGCAAGAGATTAACTTTCCTCAGGACACCATTAACTTTCCGAGCTACAGATGTGGTGGGCTAATGGAAACCAGGGAAACAGTGCAAGCCTAAGCACTGAGCCAAACATGTTGGCTGGATGAGAGGGATGGGACAGTGTACACACAGTGTACCTTGCATGGTACACTCCAAGGTACATAGATTAGAGACTGGGACTTCCCTGAAATCAAAGTTATAATAGAGTCACACATTTTGTTTCTTCCAACTGCTTTCTTTAAATGTATAATTGGCCCCTGCATATTTTTTAAAGGAGGAAAGAGAAAACTAAATGTCTCTATGATCCAAAGCGTACCTAAAGAAATTCCAAGACTTTTATGACCTTACTGTATCCCAAATATTTAGACTATACGTTTTGATGAACTATTGTTACATTGTTAAATTACCCATGCCAGAGTGACTAACTTATGCTCTTTTTAATGGAAAGGTTAATTCCTAAAATATATTTTTGAGTTTTCTGTAGAACATGATTAGGTTGTCTTTTTATTTTGTTTTCATTGGGGTTTTTTTGTCCAAAGAGGTGGTATGAAATAGGATATTCTCATTCTTAGAATATATATGCTATTTTTATGGTTTTTGTTGATAGATTTGTAGATTCCAAGGCCAGAAGGGACAATTGTGATCATCTAGTCTGAGCTCTTGTATAACACAGGCCATGGCAAAATAAATCCTTGAGCATTTATTTTGTTTATGTAGTTATTCTAGCTATAAAGAACCTTCTTAGAGTTGAAATCATATTCTGAACTTTGACCCCGCTTCAGTAATTTCTTTATTAGTTTTGGGCAAGTAATCACAGAAGCAATTATGGATACTTGTCCACAGGCTGCCTTAGCACAGGTGTAACTGCCTGATTGCTCTATTTTAATTACTGTAGACCCCCAAGCCACTCATATGCATCTAGGTAAGTTATACAGTGTACTTCAAATAAGTGAAGTCCCCTTCCAAGTACAAGTAAATACTTAATTAGTTTAATTTGCTACACTGCACAGTAAGAAGAAGATATCACGACTACTAGTTATGTTATTCAGTGTGTTTGTGAAACTTAAAGCTAATAGAGATTTTTCATACAATTGGTTAAATTGCTGCATAAAAAAATGTTGAATAACAGTGCTGATTAAAACATTGAACTAGAGTTCCTTAAAATATTCAAAATATCTTCAATAATAGTAATTGCAGAGACAATGCCAACTTTAGGATTTTTGTTTTTGAAGTCTTTGAAGTCTGACTTTGCAGAACAGATTGTGAATCTCTGGCCCATTACACACCTGCAGAGATTTTGGTGTTTTATTTCTCTTGGGTGAAACAGCTGAAGCCCAAATCATGTTAATCACTGCCAGAACCAGTTGTATAAAATGCCAAAATGCAGTGAACCACTTGTTTTATAATAAATATGACAATACAGTTTAAAGAGTTGTTTTGTTAGGCTTGTAATTTGTTGTAATTTATGACTTATGAGAGTGCTTCAGAGGAAAATAATATCTGGGAACCTCCAAATGAGCCTTTCATTTGAAATAAAAAGTGTATTTATGTTTGTTTTATTTTAATATAAAGCAAATTTAATTACAAATATCCAAAAGTTATGAACCATTCTTTTCACTGTTTTCAACTAATGAAATTAAAATACATTAAACTATATGGCATGTAAATCCCACTAGTTTATATTCCATTATTTGAAAGAGAGATTTTACCCTGTGACTGTGCTTCAAACAGAGCTACTAATCTCAGGGACTCAAGTGGAAGAGGCTACCGTATGCCCACAGGAACCTTTATCTTTTTTGCAGAGGAAACTTCCTGGGAATTAGTCATTAGGATCCATTGAGAACAATTTAGGCAAGAATTTATCCGGAACCACCTTCTCCCCATCATGATGTGGAGATGAACTCCTGCTGCATTAAGAGTCATGGTTCTGTAGTAAATTAATGGCATGTGGTGTCTACATTTCCTGTCAAATCCAAGTCCAGTGTTTTGGACTTTCTGAATTAAGAAAGCATGTTCCTTGCCATTCTACTGCAGTTCCACATCAAGGGTAGTTCAGTTTAAAGACAAGAATATCTTAATAGCATTAGATTTCATTGTGAACATTTACAAATTTTATACTTTATACAGGTATTTCTCCTTATGGGTTCTGTACACTGGAGTCTTTCATCAAACATCCTCAGCCTGTTGTTGAGAGGGGTGGCTAGAGATTAAGGTCTTCTTTGTTCCCAGAAAATTTCCTCCTCCTGAAAGACACAGACTCCTGTGGGGATGCCTTGGCCTCCTCCACCTGAGACCCCTGGATTCATAGTTCTCCTGGAAGTACTTGCAGTAGAATCAGATTCTCTCTCAGTAGAGAGGATGTGCTGAGCTAAGTCTCAGGTACCCTCTTCTAACTCACCCCTGGATGAGGCTGTGACGCAGGCAGACCAAGTGCAAACTCATGCCAAGGCCCCTAGGTCTCACTGAATGAAACCCGTTTGACTTACCTCTTTGTTAGCATTGTTAAAATAGATGTTAAGTTTATAAGATTGTGTTTAGTGTTTAGACTTTATGCAATTCTTGTAGGATGCTGCATGAATTAATCTTAAATATAACATCTGTCCCCCATGTTATAAGGTAATATTTAAGTGTTTTCTTGGTAACTATAAAAATATTTGCTCTCAAAGTGTAAACCCAGCAGTCTGGAGAGAAGCATTACTGAGTGCGAAATACTAGTTTACTACAAAAAGTGTCATCTCCTCTCCAACAAAAGAAGGCTTATAGATACCAGACTAGCCATTGTGGAACATCAGTGGACAAAACTTTGATTGCTTTTCCCATATCCATGAAGAGGAGACAAGCACAAGTATGTGTCCCATCAGCTTGATCTCGGGGGGGTTGGGAGATGGAATAAAAATCCTTGTCAAGAAGAAGTTAGCTCTATGTTGCTTGAACTCTGAGAGGCAAAGATTCTTAAACATAAGCAAAAGATTCCCAGGTGTTGGGCCTGGGTTAGCCCTAGAGGACTCATAGAGGATGCATAGAGCTTGCATATTACAGCTATGGAGACTGTGATTCCATGTTAAGGCTGTTACAGTGCTTGAGGAGTTCACATTTGATTTTTGGTTGGCCAGAGCCAGTGCAGCACACAGAGAGAACACACACGCAGCCAACAACTGACAACATCGATACGTTTTCGGATTCACACATGCACTTAACTCTTGGATTATGCATCTAAAACTGCTGTTCAGCTGTGACAGAAAGATCTGTTGTGCCCTTCACAGGCCACTAGCTTCTGATAATCTCATTTTATCGTCAGCACTAGTGTACAAGAAATATCAATTGCATTGTTATGAAGTGGTATTCCAGCTATTGTGAATGTACATTTAAGGCTGGGAAGCTTTATTGATAACCCAACAGATGGGATTGCAAGTTTCCTGTTAAAGGGAAACTACTGACTTGTTTAGACGAGCAAATTGCCATTTATATTCAGCATCTGCAAATAAGACCCTCTCCAAAATTAACCTATTTCTGTCTTTGAGGAAGACTAGCCCATAGACTCCCCCTAAAAGTTGATCCATTTCCTGTGAGAGAACCCTGTTGGAGGACACTTCATAAAAACTGAGTTGCTGCTGGTCTTGCATGAGGGTTCAAGGGTATAAGGACTTAAAGGGATAGTGTCACTTACGAAGTTTGAGGGATGAAGAGTTGATACACCTCTACCCTGATATAATGCAGTCCTCGGGAGCCAAAAAATCTTACCGCATTATAGGTGAAACCGTGTTATATCAAACTTGCTTTGATCCACTGGAGTGCGCAGCCCCACCCCACTCCCCCCGTAGCACTGCTTTACCGCTTTATATCCGAATTCGTGTTATATCGGGTCGCGTTATATCAGGGTAGAGGTGCATTGACTTAATCTTGAGGAAGGTATAGTGCAGAAATTGTCACGACAGATGGAACCTGGGTGCTGAGGGACAGGTGGTATGTCTTGAGTGGCTGGAGGGAGCAGGGAATTGGGAAACAAGTTTTGAGGACTACACAGAAATAGAATTTGGATTTGCAAAGTCATGGGATGAGAGAAACTGAGAATTGCTAAGAGTGAAAAGGGAACATACTGAATTACAGAAATAGAATATGGACTTGCTTAGTGGCAGAGGGGATTGCAAAATACAAAGGTTTTGGGAAGTGCAGTAGGAGTGGTTTCAGGATAGATGGGAGGGAAAGTGCTGAAGATTTGGGGGATTTGATTGGTAGGAGAAAAAGCTTCTGTGAGGGACTGGAAGGCGAGGAGAGAGAGATGAGCTAGAGGAGTTTATTATCAGGATGGGGCTCTAGTGATTGGGGTCAGGTGCACAATGGTTGTGTGTAAATTTTAGATTAAATGACAACTGGAAATGATGCAGATTTAAAAGAATAAACTGGGCAAATTTCACCCATACAGTGCTATAAGTGGGAATTTAGTTCCCTGCATAGGCTTCCTGTATCATGGATCACAGGTAAGAGGACAGTGCTCAGGAAGCCTTTACTCTGTCCTTTAACTCTCAGTCTAGTCCCATATTAACACTTTTATAAATGTGGTTAATGACTTTACTTAATAGCAATAATTAAAACATTTGTAACATTCACAGAGACAAACAGTAATAGCAGTTCAACTCCATTTTCATACTGCTCTTTCAAGCTGTGGAAGTAGACTGTGAGGTCCGGATGAAGCCTGCACAGTACTTTATGGAGCAGTGAATGAAAGCAATGTGGTACACAGAAACCAGGAGATATGAAGATACCTCAGCAACACTGTCTTTAATTTAAAACAAACACACACTTTTTAAGAATAATTGCAAAATAAATAAAATTCAGTTTGAAAACAGGTTTCAGGTATAACAGAGTAGTATCTAAACTACATAAAAATATCTCTCTGATTATGTACTTTTAGGTATAAATAGCTTACAACGCCTTTGTTTTTGTTTGTTTTGTTTAAAACATCCTGTTATATAAACACAAAATGCTGAAGAGATAATGCATTCAACCTTTTAGTTGGTTACTGAATTTTTCTGTCTTTTCCCCTGACACTCTACAATAATGAACAAGATAATTGGTTAATGAAGAAAGCATCTTGTATTTAAAGATCTACATATTTATGTGACCTTTCTTTGTTCATAGATGCTAATATTTATTTCCTTTTCTTGTTGAGATTTTATTTAGTGTTCTGTGACAAACAAGAGTATGATTAGTGAAGCTGTAAAGTTCTCATGGTGGCTGCCTGTGTTCCCAAGATAGCAGCATTAGTGTCTGCAGAAGCAGTTAATGCTGTTTATCATTGCTGACAGAGCTGGGAAGGACCTTCTGTGGCTTTTATCTTTCACCTTGCCAACAGAAGTTGATGAGCTTTGTGATTTAAATTCATAGGGTGATGTTATAATATTTACATTTATTTCATGTATAAAAGTGCACAGGTAAACCAATCTTGTTGGTAACTATTAATTAAAATAATATGAATATAGTATCAGACAGGCTGCCAATGGATATTCCTGGGAAAACTTTTCTTCAGCTCTTTTACATTCTTCATACTTAAAGCTAACATTTTCAAAACTGCTGAGGGGAAAGCACACAAAGAAAATATGCAATTATTTATTACCATTTGTATTTTTAACTATTTTTGCAGTTTGCTTTTGAAGGTTGCTCTAGAATATTTTTATTTTTGTAATCTTAATTCTACCCATCCTCACATCCCACATCAGAGGCTTTCATGGATTCCTGCAATACATAAAAATAGTGCCATCTGCTAGTTTAATGGACTATCTGTTGTAAGACACTCAAAAGGTTTACATTGTTTTGTAAGATTTTGTAATATATGAATTTTCAGAATCTAAACTTCTTTTGTGTATGTATGCCCAATGTCCATATAGTGCCCATCCCCTTTGTGTAGAATATTTGTTTGCTGAGCTCACAAATAACTTTAAATGAGCACAGTGGCAAGATAGATGATGCACACTGTAAAGCAATTACAGTATTACTTTGTTGGAGTCAGATTGCATATTCATAGACATGGAAAGGGTTAATTTCTTCTTTCCTTGTCTTCTTTTCCCTATCTCCTGTCATCTTGCCTCCCATCTGACTTTTCTCTTCCCCTTCTATTCTTTGTCTCTTTTTGCTACTTTTCACCCCATTTCTCCTTTTCATATAGCTTTGTGATTCTTTGTTTGATTATTTGATTATTATTGATTATTTTGAGTTGCCTTTCCCCTCGTACCACTGCTCCTGTTCTGCAGGTTTGGTGCTCAGCTAATTCAGCCATTGCAGCAGTAATACTTCCTCAGGTGCCAGTCAGTGCTGAGGGAACAGGCAGTCCAGCAGGAGCGGTAGGAAGATTTGTTTTAAAAAGTATTTTCACATCTTCTGTATGCAACAAAATTAAATATTTTGGTTGGAACTTTATTTACTGTTGCATAAAGGATTGCAGTCTGCATAGTCTCCAGAGTCCTGTTTTTAAAAGGAAAACTTCTGTGATCAGTTAATACCATAAATAACTAAATTAATACTAAAATTATGTATGTGTGTATACATATAATTGTTCAAAACTTTAAAAATATCCATTGATGTTTCAGAGCCAGAAATATTTTGATATTTTGATATTTCCCAAAATGAGTAGCCCACAAAAAGTCCAGATAGCTGACACATTGTGAAAAAGAAATTTATTCTCATTATGTATATTCTGGAGACTTTATTTGCTCTTTTCAGGTATGTTAACATATTTTCAGCATGCATTTTAAGTAAAATAATAGATGTGTCACTTATGCTAAATGAAATTACCAAAGGAAATAATCATAAAATATACCTGAAAACAACCATGGGGAAATTCTGGAATGTTCTCTATTCCCTTTTTTAAAGCTAAGATGTCAATCCTGAAAAGACCTAAATCTGTCAATTTGTTTTGCGTAGATTTCATATTACATTAAATATTATTATTTATTAATATTTTATATTTTATACCATAATTAAACGTTACTGAAACAATGTTTTGATAATTCCAAATTGATTTTTTTTTAATATTCTGCAAGAAATTTCAGATTTCATTCTGATTTGGAGCAAAAACAAATTTTAAAATGTCAGAAATGTATGCAGAACAGTTTTTAACCAGGATAGAATTGTCTTGGTTAGTTAATTTGGACTCTTATTGGATAGAAGGAGAAGAGAACAAGTTAGAAAAGAGGGAGGAGGAAGAACAGGGAGGTGGAAACTGACATACTAAAGAGGGAATGGCAGGAATACAAGATTCACATCTGAGGGGGTTGCTCTGAACACAGCAACAATGTTGGTGTTCTCAGCCTTTTTCCTGATCTTGAAAAATGTTCAAAGTGGTGTGATTCAAAAATCCCCAATTTCTAGCCCATACTGGTGGTAGTCACACTGATAATGATGTTGATGATAGCTTATTGGTAAATGGTGCTTCTGGTGAAAGCTGCCAAAATTTCTGTGTGCTCTTCAGAAAATAAAATGTCAAAAAAGGGGAAGGGACAACTACAATCCATCAAAGGTGTCAAAAATACATTGATTCTAGTCTCTATATGACTTTATTTTCTGCTCTTAAGATGATTTTTGATCTGATGCTATAACCATTTTGTAATTTTACCAGAACTTTGAAAACATCTAGTCAGCAGTTAATTTTGTTCAAACACTCAGTATGAAGCATTGTTTTACTCCATTATGTTCTTTTTTTCAACTGTAATTTCACAGAACTTGTTTATTGTTAGATTGACAACCTTTCACATACTTTGGACAGTTTAAGATTTACTGCTTGTGTAGAGTTTGATGTGACATGCTATCTTCCTGACCCTCTCAATTCATCTGGCGCACAGTACCAAGATACAATCATCTGAACTAATAATGGGCTTCAGCATCAAACAGTCTATATGCCTAAATTATATCTATCTCCTCAGGTTGGATGTTGGGCTTTGTAGTTGGGCCTTTGTGTATAACTTCCCACTGGTGGAGACTAACTTCTTTTGGCGGAACCCCTTTGGTGAAATCCCAATTAAAATGTACATTACTTATTAAGGGGCATATATGATCCTCCATCTCTATGCAGATTTCAAAGTGATAGCAAAGCAAATTCTGCATGGAGATTTAGGAGAGTATGGGACCTTAACACTCTTCTGCTGATAACTACACTGCAGTTAATCATCATTGTGAAGAGAAGATGGGGAGCTCTCGGATTTATTAGAGGCAGAAAAGTGTGTGTGTATGTGTGAGACACACAGACAGACATCAAATGGGGGGAAAGTAGTGTGCTCATATGGAGGCTTGCTTATTGAAGGAATACGACTTTGTGTTGTGTGGATGCCGGGGTCTGCTGAAAAGTGGTGTGTAGGAGTCAGGACTAAGAAACAATCTAGCTCTCACTACTAGAGTCTTTCCACTGATTTGATTCTAATGGAAGTTGGATCAATTTCCTTTTTACTTAAATGTGTGTGTGTTGAGGAAACAACACATAGAACATCTAATACTAATCGCCTTTTTAGCATAGTTGAGAGTGAAAAATATCCAAAAGCTCAGTGCAAAGCCATCTAGCATGCTTGGGTGAACAAAAGTACCGCACTATTTAATTTTTTGTCATTTATGGTAAAATGTATTCCCTGGAAGTGTAAATGTTCCTCACTGTTGTAACACAACATTACATCTAGCTGTTCATTTGCCCCACGATACTCTGGGAAATATATTGATGTATTTTATGCACTTTATTTTTCTGTTTAAATATTTCAAAGGTGTACTCCACTGTGGTTAGGATGAGCAGAATGCCAATTAGAAAAAGAATTCTTAATTATAAATACTCTTTTATAATTTTTTTTTGTCAATTGCTGCTAATATTAAACTCTTTTAGGAGCAATCTTTGGCAAAATACCCCACCTCTTTGGCACTGTTATCTTTTATTTAAAAAGATTGTATAAACCTGCCCCATCAACTGTGTTCTCATTCTGGTTAGAGAATACACTTGTTCAGCAGGTTTTCTTTCTGTTTGAATGGCAGTTGTTTATGCCAGAGATCAACTGTGTCTGCTTATGTTTTCTTTATGGAAAGTTTCTTTCCAAAAGGTATTTCTTTAAATTTTTATATTTGTCTTTATAAAAAATTAAAATTGAAAGAGCAGTCTTATTTTTAGAAAACTTTATTACATCTAAGAATATTCCCCCAAGTAAATAGAGTTGTAAAGACTTTGTGGATGCAATGAGTAACTTAAATAAGCAAGTAAATAAATAAGCAAGTAAATAAAATATAATTGTACCAGATGCGTGTTTTATAACAGGGGCTCTCAACCTTTTTCTTTCTGATGCAACCAGACCCCGGTTGAGAAACACTGTTTTATACAGTAAGCCACAAATACTCTGAGTCCTAGAGTAATGGGACCATAGTTCTGAAAAGTGTAGAAGTACTGGGCTTCAGATTAGGACTTTTTACTAACTAAAATATTCTCATCTACACTTAATAACCTTTTTTTTTTTTTTAGAAATTGGGGGGGGGGGGGTTGTTCCAGAGGCATGTTAGGGTTAACTCTTAAAATTGTATTTTGCCAATGAAATTAATCCTTACAAATATATAGGTGTGTTTATTATAAGAGGGGTTTGTACCACCACATATTATTAAGGTTGTATGTAAATAGCATAAACACTCACATTAGTGTTGGCTCAACTTGGAGATGATCCTGTGTAAATCAGAAGTGAGTTTTATAGTGCATCTCATCCAGTTTCAGTTTAATTTTATGTATTTATACACTATCACATTTGTTGTATCATCTGGTAAAGTGGTTTACAAAACAAATCAAAGTATAAAAAATATTTTCTTGGCACTAACTTTCATATCTCTAACTAATGACATGTTGCCTTGGTTGCCATAGTGCACAGGTCTCTGAATGTCAGAAAAGTTAATATTAATAAATTTTAGAAATCCCTAAACATGATCTAATCTAGGTTTTATTTTTTAAGATTTAATGTCTCAAAGGCAGTCAGAGTAGAAATAATTGGCATATATCCCTGGAAACCCTGGATTATTTTGCAGTAGGTTGGTTAAAAAAATCTGTAAGATGCTCAAAGGTTTTATTAAATTTGAAATAGTCCTGATGGAAAGGGCATAATGGACAGTGTGCAGGTGAGAAGATCAAAGTACATAATAAATCATTTATTGCATGGGACTGCCATTTATTCAATAAATCAGAGAGGAATGGTTACACATGACTATATAGGTGATGGTAGTTATTAGGCATGGGATTTCCTTCAAAGTTGCACATTTCAGTTTCTCTGTTTATCAGGCTGAAATATGATGTATTCCCTGTCTGAACTCCCCATATATTTATTTTACTTTGCCTTTTGAGAGGGAGAAGGGAGATGTTTTTTGGGAAGGAGAAGGGCAGGTTATCTATTTATTTTTTCACAGAAAGGTCATGATCCATCTCACTGGGAACTAACAATGATGATTCTCTGTAGCTGATTCAAGGGTTTAAAGTGGCACAAATACTGTTCTTCCTTCCCTGCTGTCCAACTATTTGTCCCTATTGTATTCTGTTTCTGTGCCTTTTTTTTGCCTCAACTGCATGTCGATTATTTGATCGTGAATAATACATATTCAGGTAGTGCCTCCTTCTGTGTATGTTCTGTAAGGCTAAACTAAAGGTTTATACTGGACAAAAGAAGTAAAAAGTACAAAAGAGAGATGAAGTAATATAGTATGTACAAATCTCAGCACAACCATTGAGGAGGGACAGAGATTTCAAAATGAACTATTCAGAAAGAAAATTCTCAAATCTAATACATGAAAAAACATCAAACACGGCACATATTATATTTTACATAGACATGACAACAAAAAATACTACTTTTCTTTCCAGCTTTGCAAGGCACTTACATAAATTTGCTATAGTGAAGCTCTTCAAATGAGAGTAGAACAGAGTCTTTGTCCAGTGTGTTTAAACTTAATTTCAATATAGAGCAATAAATCTTTATGTTAAAGATGACTATGTTGTGTCACTCCCCGTCCCTATTGCAGTGATTCATGAAATGGGAAATAGAGGTGGTGTTCTGCTATCACTGCTCTTTTTTTCTGTTTACTATTTATCCACACAAAATATTCACTTGTGAGGGTGGCATAAAGTTACTAACCCTTTGCCGACTGCAAAGAGTTGCAAAGAGATGTTACAACAGTGGGTGACTGGGCAACAAAATGGCAGATGAAATTCAATGTTGACAAGTGCAAAGTAATGCACATTCGAAAACAGGAGTACTTGTGGCACCTTAGAGACTAACACATTTCTTTGTTAATAATAATTCTGTTTGAAAACAGAATCCCAACTATACATACCCAGTGATGGGATCTAAATTAGCTGTTACCCCTCAAGAAAGAGATCTTGGAATAATTGTGGATAATTCTCTGAAAACATTTGCTCCATGTGCGGTGGCAGTCAAAACAGCTAACAGAATGTTAGCAACCATTAGGAAAAGGATAGGTAATATGATAGGAAAATATCATAATGCCAGAATACAAATCTATGGTACCTCCACACCTGGAATATTGTGTGTAGCTCTGGTCACCCCTATTCAAAAAAGATATATTAGAATTGGAAAAGGTACAGAGAAGGGCAAGAAAAATGATTAGGAATACAGAACAGTTTCCATATGAGGAAAGATTTTAAAGACAGGGACTGTTTTGCTTAGGAACGAGACAACTGGGGGTGGGGGGGGAGGTATGATAGAGGTCTATAAAATCATGACTGGTGTGGAGACAGTGACTTGGGAAGTTATACACCTCTTCATATAATGCAAGACCCAAGGTAGGAGGGATAGCTCAGTAGTTTGAGCATTGGCCTGCTAAACCTAGGGTTGTGAGTTCAATTCTTGAGGAGTCACTTAGGGATCTGGGACAAAATCAGTACTTGGTCCTGCTAGTGAAGGCAGCAGACTGGACTCAGTGACCTTTCAGGGTCCCTGGTGTGTGTGGGGGGGAAAGGGGCTACCCAGGGCTTGTACCTTTATGGCCTTCAGACCTCACATTCCTGAGAGGGTGAGTCAGTACCATAAAGCTGACTACAGTTCAACTTTTCCAGCAGTCTCTGACCTCATTTCCCCCCCCACCCCCGCTATAAAGCACAGCTGCCTTCCCTCGGCAAGCCAAGCCAACATTTGCCCCGCTTTAGGTGCAGTGCAGTCAATTGCACTACAGTACTTGTCTAAGGTGAATGGAAAAATACAATTTCTTTTGTTTTTTACAGGGCAAATATTTGTAATAAAAATGAATAGAAAATGAGCACTGTACAGTTATTCTGTGTTGTAATTTAAATCAATATATTTGAAAATGTGGAAAACATCCAAAAATATTTAAATAAATGGTATTCTGTTATTGTTTAACAGTGCGATTAATCGTGATTAATTTTTTTAATCGCTTGACAGCCCTACTTATTACCTTATTATCTTCTAGGTGTTTGCAAATTGATTGCTTAATTATTTGCTCAATTATCTTTCCGGGTACTGAAGTTAAGCTGACTGGTCTGTAATTCCCCAGATTGTCCTTATTTCCCTTTTTATAGGTGGGTACTTTGCCCTTTTCCAGTCCTCTGGAATCTTTCCTGTCTTCCATGACTTTTCAAAGATAATTGCTAATGGCTCAGATATCTCCTCAGTCAGCTCCTTGAGTATTCTAGGATGCATTTCATCAGGCCCTGGTGACTTGAAGACATCTAACTCGTTTAAGTAATTTTAACTTGTTCTTTCCCTATTTTACCTAAACTATTAACCATTACCTAATACCTAAACCTAAGATATAAAATTACAAGAAGGGTAGGCTGAGCTAAGTATCACTTTTCTGAAGAAATATTTAAGTTCTAATATACTGAAGTTTCCTAGCTGCAATTACAATTTGTACCTTAAAACTGTACTGAATCTGTTCTTATCTAATATTTCCTATAGAGATCACATTACATCTGTGCTTCCCTTGCATTGTAGTGCTGCAATACTGGGATTACAAAGGCAGAAGTAGCAGTGGTGATTTCTAGACTTGAAAAAAAAATGTTGAACACAAATAATAGAACTCTTTATTTCTGGACAATGATTTGAAATAGAAAGTAAACTCTTCAGGGCAAGGACAGTGCCTTCTTGTTTGTGTTGTGAGTTGCAGAGGCACTTTTAAGCCCTTTAACGTTGTAATAACTATTGCTAACCAGATATCTAGAAGCAGCTGGGAATCAAACAGGACCCTGAGTAGCAGACAGCAGACAGACAGTCACTTGACAATGATTCCCCATTTATAATTACACTTTGAGACCATCAATAGAGTGGCTTGTCAGTACAACAATACTCTTAATCAGAGCCCTCTGAAACCCAAACGTTCCCATTAGCCTCCGAGGGCTGCTGTCAGAACAAATCTTCCATGCGAATGGGAAAGATGTAATGGTCTGTCCATGACAAGAGCATAATTTAAACATACACAAACACTTTCCGCCTACTCTTATTGTTGAAATACAACTGGAGTTAAGATCCAGAGTATGGCCGGCGGTATGAGCTTAGCTCAAAACCTAGATATGAGTTGAATGTGCCTCTTTCCCTTTGGAATTAACCAAATAGGTATAAAGCACAGACTGACCAATATTAGGTTACAAAGATTGGAAGAGCAAAGTGATGCTATTAATTAGCAATAACAGTGTACTAATTTGTGAACGGCGTAAATGGCTCTGGGACATTTAATGCTTCCTGATAAAATGTAACTAATACCTTTGTACTGTTTGCTGCATGGAAGCAAGTGCTGCTGACTCTAAGGATTCATATGAAGTAGCACAATTAAGCTTTGTTCCAGTATTGCATGTATTACTCTAACCAGAAAGGGAGAGAGAAATTAGGATAGACCAAAGCTCATGTTACAATGAAAAATACCTACGGTATTGCCTTTTGTTGGTTGGCTGGGGGAAGGAGGGGAGAAAGAAATTTCTACTAGATATTATTCCTCTAACAAGCAACCCTATTATGTAGTATTAATATATTCATTTTATACCAAGTTACTTTCACTGGTATCTGATTCTGATTTTCACAATGGTGTTGATGTAATTTCTTATGTTATGTGTTTTAAACTGACTATTGTAGTGCAGGGATGGAAAGGTGCCAATATTTGCTCCATTTAAAATATGTGGGCTCTTTCAGTTATGTGGGGTTTTTTTTTTTTTAACAACAAAAGTTTAGGTTTATACTAGATGGAATACATTCACAGTAGAAGCCTTCTCACTTTCTCCAGATATGCATATAAACTTGTTCATTTGGCTACTATCTTTTGAAACTGAAGACCAGAAACTTTACATGCCTGTGTTTATTCTAATAAAAAGAATCAGAAATAAAACAGCTAGACAAAAACAACTGCCTTAGCATAACATGGAAAGAAAATTGTAAAGTGTCAGTGGTGAGGTTATGTTCGTCATCACTGATTGTGACTCTCTGGTTAGCTAGATGTCTGTATTCAGCTTGTTTTTTTAATTGTACTTTCAAAAATATTTTAAATATTCCTCATCATTAAAAATGTCTGCTTATTATTTCTGAGTAGATTTTCCATCACATGAAAAAAATGCAATCTTACCCTCAGAGTACTTCTAAAAAGTTCAAAACTATTGTATTTTACGACATTTTATTGCCAGGTTCCTTGCAACAATGAAGAGACAAAGCATGCTTCTCAGAAATGAATTAATCGCTGCTTCATTAACACTGAAGTAATATAACCATTGTATGAATATGAAAGAAATCCTTACCCCACCCAGCCCAATTATTTTATTAACCTGTTTGGCACTGTGCGCCTCTTGTTGCAAAGAACCAGAAATGCTGATCACATTGGTAATCTGAATGTCATCCCTACTCTTGAATGGCATATTAATGAGCTTCTAGGGATAACAAATCCCAAGCAACCTGTTAAAAGCCCTTTTCATGATCTATGATCTGCAGTGTGTTATGGGCTGTAAGCCAACCACTTCCTTATATGCCTCACCTTCGGAGGTATCTGTGCTTGGCTCAAGTTATGCAGTGTTGGGCACTCAGATGCATAGATATTTATCTGCTGAAAATGGCCAGTGTTTACACTGAAGCTACTACTTACTTTTAAATCACCTTTCCTCAAGTGTGATTGTAGCAAAGAGCTCCTCCTCTGGATCCCAATTAGACAGGAAGGACCATGAATATAACAATAGCCTGCATAACGTACATAAAGCTGTGCCTCAAAGATGTATAACATGTAAAGTAAGTGTGTGAAAACCACTTATAAAGGTGACAGTTGGGGGTTATGTCTGCCAATTTGTGAATTTCATTTTGTTGTGTATCATGTATGATTGTACCCAGCATTGTGGTCTAGAACCTCCATTTTATATCTAACTCTACCTTGTGCCCTGTTTTGAGCTCGTGTATGGCTAGCTGGCTGAGAGATATAACAGGGTTGGTAAAAGAGGGGTGGTGGTTTTTTGTTTTTGTTTTCCTTCTCACATGGGGAAGAGCTAATAAAGGAAATAATCTAGCAAACTCCGAAAAACAATTCATTTGCTAATGACTCTGACTCACATTACCAACCCTAATTCAAACAAGGGGTGTTGTGAATGTGAACCCAGCATGACTGAGGTCTGAGCTTTCATACTAAGGGATTGTTGACTAAGATGATGTTTATAAGCAGGACTTCTGTCTACATGAGGTTGACCACTGCCAGCAGCAAGAGGGTCTTGCTTCAAAGGAGCCAAGGGAATCTCCTCCTAACATGAACATGGACAGACCTCAGTTCCAAACCTGAGGGATGAGATCAGTGCAAGGGGTGTGTGTAATTCTCATGCTTTCTGTTTCATGTACTATGTGCTGGGTAATAATGTGAGAGGACTCCATTTTTCTAAAACTAACTGGATCTTTATTAAGAGAACTATTTTTACAGAAGTACTGCTATTCCAGCTACTATTCCAGCCATGTGTTCATAGACTGGCTTCCTGGTCCCGCCTCCAAACTCCTCCCTCCAACTTCTATCTAGGTTGCTACATTTTCTACGAGCTCTGTGTGTGTGTGTGTGTGTGTGTGTGTGTGTGTGAGAGAGAGAGAGAGAGAGAGAGAGAGAGAGACAACTGCAGTTCCAAAATGAGGATGATAGCTCATGTTCTGGCCTACTCCATGTTACCACTACCCCCACCATTACAATTGGCTGGCCACACCCTCAAATGTGTGCTCCCCTTTTAGTGCCTGTGACCCTTGCCCTAGCTAAATACAGGCCACTACTGAGAATACTCCCTCCATTTGAACATGGTGTGGATGATAAGGAGGTAATCATGTTGTATTTAACTTTTTTTGGTCCCCAAAATGTGTGATGCAACATTAACTCCACAACCAAGCCCTACATATCACAGTGGGTACTTTCATCAATGGATCTCTCAGACTTCTAATTTAAAAGCTCAGCAATCAGATACATTTTTTTCCTTTGTAACTTAAATCCCAAATACATTTACTTGAGTAGACTGAGAAAGCAGAAAACAAATAATTGTTTTTTTTATTATAGAAAAATTGTGCATTTTTTGTCTTTGAATGTACTAATAAGAATTAAATACCAGATTGCTTTAAAGGAAATGCTCTCTAAGAAATAATGGAATGGAATTCACTCCCTGTGCAGAGGGCCAACACAAGGGTAGTTTGCAGGCACAGAAGTCACATACGAGTGCCATCTCATCCTTGGTGTTTTGCAGATATGGCCTTCATGCTGGCCTGCCACAGGCTAACATGGAAAGGCATTTTGAATTCTAGAAGATAAATCTATTTGGAAAATATGGGAGAAATGATTCTTAGTAGAAAACTAAAATTGCGTTTAGTTTTCTTAGGTGATTTTTTTAGCAACCTGCTACTCACATTTGGTCATAGCAAGAGATGACAGAACAGCTTTTTATTTCTCAGTACATTGATATTTTGAGAAATATATTTCCTGTTTTATGAGATTTATGAATTTAACACCAATCTTTTTAATTAAGCTACTCTAAATGTTTTTAATCTCAATCCCAATAGTCAGAAAGATCCTACATAATCATTTCTCTGAAACGCCTGTTAGGGATTTATGGACAATAACTGATATCATCATCAGCTAAGATCAGTGGTTAAAATGTCAATTGACTAAAAATAAGTAAATTAAAAGATCAAATACCATTGTTTACCAAGTAAAATGCTATATGTCTTTTTCTCTTTTTGGTTATAGCAGGGCAAGGATACCATTTTATGCTCTAAATGCTTCATCCAGAGGCCGCTTAAATCAATGGGAGTCTTCCCATTATATTCAATGAGCTTTGGACCAGGCCCTAATTGTGTCTCCATTGTCAGACCTGATCCAGCAAAACATTTAAGTATGTGCTTAACTGTATACATATGAGTCATCCCTCTGACTTCATGTGAATTCAGTTGAATTCAGTAGGGGCTCACATGCTTACAGTTAAGTATGTGGTTAAAAGTTTTGATGGATCGGGTCCATAGTCATAGCGGTTTGGTCTATGTATAGCAGTTGTGTATGCATCAACAGTGGCATGCCTTCCCACTCATGAATGTGTGAAGAGAGGTCAAAGCCTTGTTGAACAAATTGAATGATTCACTGCTACACCTGTGGTACAGATTCCAGGTGAATATTCTAGGACAGAGCCCAGACAATCTGGAGAGCACACTATTAGGAAGTAAGTCCTTGCTTGTTTGGCTGGATTTTTTTAATTTAATTTAATTTAATTTATTTTTAATATGTGGTGGGTGCAATTCACATCTGTGGTTCTGCAGTTCCCTATTTAGTTAAAATTTTGCTGGGCTAGATTATATGGCCCTTAATCATGTTTATGGACACTTATGTGAGTAGACTCACTGAAATAATTGGCACTAATTGTGTAAATAACTGTACACCAATATGAGGAAGAGGTTCAAATTCTGGTCCATTGTTTAGCATTAGATTTGGTCAGTCTTGGGCCATGCATTTAAACTTTTATCAATATTTTATTTACATGTCTGACTAACAAATACTCTCTTGTGCATGTTTTAGGTCTTGATAGAGTCATGCCTAAGTACAGTTGTGAAGGAATTGGGTTGTCCAAAATACATACTTTTAAATGTTGTTAAGATCTAAATTATCTTTTCACAGATGCAGCTTTCTTGATTTCCTCCAAACTAGTAGTATTGTTCAATGTTATATCATGTTCATATTATTGTTCATGCCATATGTTTGTGTTTATTATAAATATATCCATGTATTTTGTAATCATTTCTACCAAAAATATGTTTTAAGTTAAGTATAGTGTGTATGCATGGAGAGAGAGAGAATGAGTTGCTCTTGCTTTAAATTTTTTCAGCAGATTTAAGAATGACTCTGAAACTTTGAAGCTGTTAGGTCTGCTGGAAGGGATAGAGGAGCTGAGTGGAGAGAACAGAAACAAATCTGGTTTGGTTTGCTTCTAGATGAGAGAAGGCTGGAAATGGTGAAGCTATGCTTGGTCTGTTTACAATAGTTTTATAACATATATCTAATAATCAACAAAAACACCTCTACCCCGATATAACACAACCCAATATAACACGAATTCAGATATAATGCAGTAAAGCAGCGTTCTGGGGGGGGCGGGGCTGCGCGCTCTGGCAGATCAAAGCAAGTTCGATATAACGCGGTTTCACCTATAACGGGGTAAGATTTTTTGGCTCCCAAGGACAGCGTTATATCGGGGTAGAGGTGTATTAGAATATATATACTATACATAAATATCTCCAAATATAGTAAAATAAATTAAAGCATATGAAAGAAATTAAAACTAAGAATAGTAATTTAAATTAATATTAGTTTTCTATTCTATTTACATTCTTACACTGTCCTTTTCATTGTGACATCTTGAACACTCAAGGTTATTAAATAATATTAAATAATTGTTAAATATTTAAAATTTTAGTGACAGTATATAATAATATAGGCCTTGATCCTGCAAAAGCTTATGCCTGGGCGTACAGTTCATCCAGCTTAGAGTCCCAGTGCTTTCATTGTAACTGCATAAGGAAGTAACCATTTGCCTCAGTATAGTTAAAAGGTTGACTTTAAAATATCAGAAACACAAATTACTTTTCCCACTAATTATTCTCTAGGCAGAAGAAAGGGAGATTGGTGTCCAATGTACAAGAAAAAGCTGTCAACTAACAGCTCTCTAATGGCTAGCCTAACAAGGCTGGCTGTACAAATTCCAACCCATTCTAACCACTTCAGCTATGGCAATTCAGTCATAACCCTGTCTTCTCTGCTGTGTCACTATGGCCACTGAAACACAGCTGGAAGTCTGCAATGCCACCATGAGTTCTCTGGATCTTAGTCATTTCTGCAACTGTGACTCGCCTAGGTTCATTCACACACCGCATGCTTGAGTCACTGTGAAACAATTCATTTTAGTTGATGGAGTAATTTTGTCAGACTAGAAGTCTATTTCTGTTTAACAATGTTATTAATATTTTTGACTTTCTTCTTGTTTATAACATTAGCTAAGAACATTTTAGGGTAGTTCTTCATACTCTTCTCAACTGGGGGAAAAAGAGGTCAAGAGCAAATAATGGGTTTCATGTACAGAATTTTGTTATTTCTGCAATATATTTCAGGATTTCCACTGAAGTGACTGAACAGTCATCTAAAATGCAAGGGTTTAAACTAAGTGTCTCCTAGAAGTAGCAATTTATCTCCGTATAATTTGTAATCTACCATCTGAGCTTCATCACAAATCTACATTTCTCAGTTCACTCCTAAGAGAACCTTGCATCAAGAAGGCATTGCTTTGAAAGTTAAGGTGGACGAGAATCCATGTATAGTTATTCATATGCTATTGGTATGGATCCATTTTATTACCCTGGATAAATAAAAACCAACTTTGTAAAGAATACATTATAGGAGATATGTTTATGAATTCACAAATTTATGAATTATTGATTATGAGTATCAAAGCAGAAAGCAAATTATAGCCAAGGGAAAAGATGATTTGAAAAATTATTTTCCTTCAAAGTGCATCATAAAAACAGTATCAATAATTACAAAAAAAAATAAGTATGCATGTCATCTAATAAAGAATTATGAAAGAAATATAATCAAACCAGAAGATCTGATCTGCATTGCTGAGTGTTGTTGAGACATCTGGTGTACATGAAAATGCATGCGCCTGTGGAAAATGTACCTAGATATTTGACAGGATAGCAAGGCAGGATATTAAAACACAGAATACAAGAAAATACAGTAAAAAGACCTTTAATTAGGAGAAGGAAGAAGATTCATGTTTGAACAGACATGTATGGAGGAAATTTTTTTAAAAAAGTCAAATGTTAATTCCTCAAAGAATCTGAAGTGAGGCAATGAAAATTAGAAATCTCTTCACTCAGTGAATGATGGATAGCTATTCTATACATAGTTTTTATAGTTTAAGTTTATTATTTAGGAGCAAAATAATCACTGTAAGCAGAAATCAGTGACAGGTCAAAAGAGAATTCTCAGAGTAATAAAGCAACTCCATAAATATACAAATCAAAGACTTGATTTACATAATTACTTTTCCTTATAACCTATTCTAATCTATGTTTTGTGTAACTCTTCTCTTTTAAAGGTGCATTGCCAAGCACTCTTTAAAATATAGGCTATACTTTTTTATACCATCCCAGAAGCTTTAAAATAATTAAATTTTTCTTAACTTTATCTTTGGTAGTTTTTAAAAACCAACATTTTTAGTAGACGTGATGATAACTGAATTATGTTTTAGTTCTTTACTTTCTTGTTGTACTTCCATTTAGCATCTTTGATGGAAACACTTTTCCGGAATGGAGTTCTCCATCTGGCTCACTCTAGAGAATCACAGTAGGACTCAAACTTTGTTATGCTTAGGTAGTGGTTGCCACTCTCTTAGACCTTGTCTACATTACAAGTTGCACCATTTTAACTAAGGCCTGGTCTAGCCTAGGAAATGACACAGATATCCACATCCCTGAGAGAGACAGCTGTACTGACCGAAACTGCTCTAAATGGAATTATTCCATCAATCCAGCTACCACCTCTCAGGAGGTGGATTACCTACGCTAATAGAAGAAGCCCTCCTGTCAGCATAGGTAGGGTCTACACTGAAGTGCTACAGTAATGCAGCTGCATCACTGCAGCATTTTAAATGTAGACATACCCTAAAAGTATGTTTAAATGTAAGGTAATTAAGCTGGTGCAAACCCTTCTGTGAACATTCTTAAATGGATTTATACCTGGTTTATGTCAATTTAGCTTAAATGGATTCCTGTCTAATTTTAGCTAACTTGATTTAAAAACAGATTTTAATTTAAACTGGTACAATTTATAAAATAGATAAAGATTTAGTTAGTTATGTAATAAAGCTAGAAGTCTTGACATGCTTAAGGATAGTGTTAAGAAGTGTTAAGGTTATTATAATTGCATACTACTCTCTGGCATAGGCACACATTATCCATACAACTCATCCCTTTCACACTTAGCTCAATAACACTGAATAACACTGTTCAAACATATGCATGAATGACTAAAAGTTAAGCAAGGATTGACTAGGAGAAGCTGGGGGGGGGGAGGGGGCTGAGAAAAAAACAGATAAGTTTGATTTGCTTGGTTTCCTAGTCAAGTCTCCCAAAAAGAAACCTGCTTAATCTATTCCCTAGACCATTCTGCTATCAGAAGGTAGGACATTCACATAAAATAGGCTTTCAGAAATTTGAGCAGATCCTGTAATAATGAAATTCTCATTTCTACGTATTTTTCTCTATATATGAAATGCTGATGGCTCTTTGAGAAAAAAATAAAATAAGCAATTCCAATTATTTGACATCTACTTTTTGTTTGTTTGTTTGTTTTTGTGGTTGGATATTGTACAAGGTATTGTTCTCCATATCTTGTATTTAGTGGGTCACAGAAGAATATTTTTCTCAATAAAATGCTGAACTACCTAATATAAAAAATCCATCAGCCTGTTATTAAATGTATGAAATGGAAAGACAGACTAAGGCAAAAAAACAGAATGTCAGAACAAATTGTGACTCTACAATTTGAGCTTGGTAGCTCACCAGAGGTCCTCCTCAGGACCAATTCATCTTAAAATGTGCACTGTCTTTGAAGTAATACCACACGACGGCTGTGCCTGTACCAGTAGCTCTGATCAAAAACTGTAAATCTTTTTGTCACCATGTATTGTGTGAAGCAATCAATCTCAATCCCTTGGGACATGAACTTTGTGAAAAAATGTGTTTCATCCCCAGTAAAGGGAGTAGTAAATCAGTTTCAAATTGATGTTTTGTCTGGGGTAAAGAAAAGGGTTTCAGCATATAAAGTTTATCCATTTTGAAAAATGTGCTGAATAATATAATGATTTGCTAGGGGGAATATTTTCTGCATCATTAATATTTCAGAACACTCTATTTAAAAAAAATAAAGACTGAGGATCTTTTGGTATTGTATGCTTAGCACAATCCACTTTTTCTTAGACATACTAGATATTCTTTATTGATTTAGCAATTTTATTTATGCCATATTATCTTTACTCTGCTTTTCCCCAGCTTTTTCTTACCGCTGCTTTAATGTATTATCGGCTTTAAGAAGGGGTATTGAAAGAATTACAATGCACCTAAAGGTAGTGATTAATTTTCTGTATGTCTACCATAACTAAGTGAGATAAGGGTGAAATATGTTCTTCCTACTCCTCACTTCTGTAGTCATTGTCTCTCACTCATCTCTAAGAGTGACCCAGATGCAATATTCATGAATGTAAAAGTTTAGTGATATATGAATCTTTTAATTATTTTTAAAAGCTCTTTTGAATTAACTAATGTTTTCTATCATAACAAAACAAAGTGAAACTGACATTAAAAATATTAAAATATTCACTTTGGTATTTGTTTAATCTGTAAAAGAAAATATTCTTTTACCTCTTAACATAATCAACTTTTCTTTATGGGTAACATAAACATCTCTGATCCATCCTTAGTACTAAAAAACCTTCTCCTTATACTATTCAAAAATAATTCTGTTTCTTCTTTATAGATTTGACAGATATTGCCACCACATGTAGTATCTTTGAGGAAACTGTATTAAGTTTATGTATCACTGTAGATCAGGAACTGTATGTATGATTCTGTTCTCCTCCATGGGGGAAGGTTACCACAGCTCTTCTAGGAACTACAACAGTGGCGGGTGATTAGGGTGAATCACTGACACTGTGAATACTTCTAGAAAAGTAGAACCCCAGGGGAGGTTCACATATACTGCTTCAAACTGGCTTGACAGATTCTAGGAAGACAAAGAAAGGGCTTTTGCTTTAGAAAGGCTGTGTTTAAACTCACTCAGCCTTCTTTCTGATCTAGCAAAGGATATAACCTTCTGTCAAAGGGCCCCAACCCTTGCATGAGGGTGGGAATGACTTTGTCCTACCAGGGTTCCATAAGATGATGGGTGACATCTGATAAGCGTTTAGCATGCATATAGGAACTTTTATTGGTCTATATTTGTTTTTCTGTAGTGCTTTTGCCTTTAAAATAGAGGTGCTTGCTTAGAAAGACCTGTGTGGTAACTTGTAACTGCTGGTATTATCCTGTTCATAGCTCTCAGAGAGAAAACAAAGCACAGGCACTGGCCTTTAGGCTTAGTAGAGTTATCAAAAGGCAGAGAGCTGTGCAGCCTTAAAACCTTGGTGAGGAGGAAGAAAGCTGTGGATCTCCACACAAGAGAGGTGGTAGCTGGGAACTGGAAACCTGAAGTGGGTTCCCTCATTGGTCATGGTGAGGGAAACATACGGTAGGTGCAGTTACCCTGAAACTGCAACAATATTATTCAAGTTTTCCTTTTCTCCTTGGGATTGCCTTTTCACGCAAAACTACTGCTCCTGTTTCTTTACATCTGACTTAACCATTGCTCTTTTTCCTGCTGTAGCATTAAGATTTCTTTGTCTTTCCTATCTTGATGTGTTCATAATGTCTATTTTCTTTTAAAAATATTTGCTATTAATGTTTTATTTGTATATAAAATTCTTGGAATAAGAATGAAACCCCCCTTTCAAAGATGACACATACTTCAACACATTATTTTCTGCTCTGCAAATGGGCCTGTTCCTACCAAGGGTCTTAAACGGAAACACTAATCAACAGGGCGTATCAGATTAAAACTGCCACCATGACAGCAGAATCAAAACCAGTAATGTTAGAGGTAACTTCAACGGGGCCGGCTCTAGCTTTTGCCGCCCCAAGTGGGGGGGCAAAAAAAAAAAGCTGCGATCGCAAGCGGCGGCAGCTCTGCCACCACTTCTTTCTATGGTGGCAATTCAGTGGCAGGTCCTTCGCTCTGAGAGGGAGTGACAGCCCCGCCGCCGAACGGCCGGATGTGCCACCCCCCTCTTCGTTGGCTGCCCCAGGCACCTGCTTGCTAGGCTGGTGCCTGGAGCCGGCCCTGAACTTCAAGGAGAATTAGTGCAGAATTATGGGTTAGCTGTATAGTGTATAATAGCATTCTCCAAAACCTTAGGACTGCAGTGAAGTTTTGTCTACTGAGTCTGGAGACTAATAGAATTTTGAGATGACTAGATACAAATTTCAGCTTTGATTGTAAAGTCACTTCATAAGTAAACAAATGTGTTCTGTGTTTCTTTTATTAAGGTATGCTCTGCCCTATATCTCACCCACAATCTTTTATCTTATATTGTTGTTCTTACTCTGGTGTTTTACATAAACCCAATGAACATAAGTTATAGAATAAAATATTTAATGCTAACAATGTTAGAGAATTTAGGATTGCCTAAATGTCTAACTCTACTTCTCTCCATTTGTCTCTTCTCACTCCCTTTATGTGTATATTTATTTGCATTAATTCCAGTTGACACTGACAAATGTCTGTTGCCATTGCATCTATGATAAGATGCTCATCAAAATTAATTATCATATTTTCATGCTAGTGTGGAAAAATGAAAAATCTAAAAAATAATAACTATTTTTGATTTGTAATATCTTATTAAAATAAAATACATCAACAGTTAAACACTAAATAATCATACACTGGACATTCAAAGGAACAAGACCCATTGGTTAAAAGATGTATGATTAAATTAATCATATTTGTTGCTTAGGAACTCTAGACATTATATTCTTTAAAACTATTACACTTTTCAACATTTTTTTTTAAATCAGATTTTTTTTTAGCCTTCCCAACATTTATGAAACATAACACTTGGACATATTGTTCTTTCTGGGTTTAAAATGTATTTTAAATAAAATAAAGTAAATTTACAGCTCATGAGAGTTCTCAGTGACACGAGTGGAGATAGAAATTCTCTATGCACAAACTATGTATGACACGGGCAACAGCTATACTGACTTCCCAAAATTGCCCCATTGTTACATCCTAATCTTGGTTTCAAGTAATTAACTATAGGTATGAGAATACAGTTTCACATCCAAGCAATGCACATATTTTCTGTTTAATACCTTCTCCTAGCTGGCACTCTTTTGTGCAGTATTTATAGGTTGTCTAAATATTGAAAGGGTAATTAAACTAAACAGCATCTCTCTGCAATAGTTTGGCCATACAGGCTAAAATTGAAACATGTGACTACAACACTGCAGGGATTCCATGAAGGTAATTCACTTTGATGGACAGAGGCCAAAGTTTATAAACTACCTTGAGATCCTTTAGAACTATGGTTCTCAACCCGCAGTATGTGTACTTCTGGTGGTACGCAGCGGTCTTCCAGAGGGTACATCATCTCATCTAGCTAGTTTTACAACAGGCTACATAAAAAAGCATTAGCAAAGTCAGCACAAACTAAAATGTCATACAATGACTTGTTTATACTGCTCTGTGTACTATACACTGAAGTGTAAGTACAATATTTATATTCCAGTTACTTTCTCATTTATACCATATAATTATAAAATAAATTAAGCAATTTTTCAGTAATACTTTTGTATTTTTATGTCTGATTTTGTGGATTTTAAGTGAGGTGAAACTTGGGGTACTCAAGACAAATCAGACTCCTGAAAGGGGTACAGTAGTCTGAAAAGGTTGAGAGCCACTGTTTTAGAATGTAAGGTGCTAAAAAAATGAAGTAAACTGCTATAATTTTATGCTAGTTTTGTTACTATCTACGTAGAGCAATAATATTTTGGCAAGTAGACCTTCACTGTTTAATCTGTTAACTAAGAACAGCATTTTCATAAATGGAAATCCAGCAGCTGACAAAGTGAGCTTTCTACCAGACTTGAGTTTCCAAAATAGACATTCTGTTTATCAATTTTTAATATTTGTTTATGGCCATTTTTGCCCATTTTTCACTTGGAAGAACTCTAGAGAGCAGTGTCTAAATTCAGGTTAATACACAGGCAGTAAACATCAGCTAATTCTCTTGTTAAAATCCTATGAAAGGAGTGTGGGATTTTTAGGCTTTGTTTGTGTTTGGGTGGGTGGGTGAGGTTGTTTCAGTGGATGGAGAAATAATGGATATAGTCTATTAAGCATTCTAAAAGCTTCGGATGAACATTTTTTTTAAACCTTCCACAACCTATTATCCACTTCTCTCCTCACACCCCATGTCATAATCCTGTGAGTCAGCTCTCATTATGATATAAACCTAACTATTTATCAACAAAAACACATTCTAAAATTAAATATCCATGTAATTAATTCAAAATCATTAACACTCAATCACTCTGTTGTTTGTGAGGTGTTCTTATGTTTGTAAATTCCATGTCTTCCATAGATTGTCAAGCCAGAAGGGACCATTATAATCTGACCTCCTGCTCAACACACATAATTTTGTCCTGTGAATCCTTTGTCAAATCACCATGCACATCTTTGCATCTATATAAATAATATACTTAGCACTACACATATTTCACATTTTTTCCATTCTATCTGCAGTGTGCTAAAGGCAGACATTTTCTCCTTATCTGACAGACAATGGTGAATATGATCAGCTAGAAATCCATATTAATTTATCTCAGCAGTTTTAGATGTAATTTTTGTCATCAGCCTTTACTACACTTAAATGAATAACTGATGAATCTGACTTTGGGGAGTGATAATGGATATTCTATCAATCTTTTTTCACTCTAGTGGCTGGAGATCTGGAAACAGGATAGGACAGGACACACCACGATCTCCCTCCCTCCCCCCTTCCACCCCCCACCAGTACAGAGTAAGTGCTGCAGCTGCTCTGGAATTCAGTGGTTCTCAGTTCAAGTCCCCTTATGGACAGATTCCCATCCAATTTGGGGGGGAGGGATAGCTCAGTGGTTTGAGCATTGGCCTGCTAAACCCAGGGTTGTGAGTTCAATCCTTGAGGGGGCCACTTGGGTATCTGGGGCAAAATCAGTACTTGGTCCTGCTAGTGAAGGCAGGGGGCTGGACTAGATGACCTTTCAAGGTCCCTTCCAGTTCTAGGAGATGGGATATCTCCATTAATAAAATTAGTGGTTCTAATAGCCCTATGTTGAGGCTGACGTAATTCAGGCTGCGGTGGTGGGTCATGAATATTAGTTGAATTAAATTTAAAATTATTATAATTAAAGGGGAGACATGGAAATTTGCTCCGTGGCCTGTAATAAGCCCCCTACCTCTCTCCCCTATGAGTGGTACGTGTGCTTAAAAGAGGTGGGTGATTGTGTTACATCAGTTAATTTCAATAAACAATTTCTTATAACTGCAAGCACTTGGCAAATAAAAATGGCACATTGAGTGCCACAGGCTTCAGGTGTTTATATATAGTTCCTAAAACAACATATACTGTCTGTACTGACTTCTTGGGGTGAGGAAAAGACCTTACAAGGAAGTTCTGATAGCGTTCACTACTGTTGCAGTAGCAGGGAACAATTACTTGTAAATTGGTGTGATAAATTGTCTGATTTTGTAAATATATGCTCTTTGGAGAATTTGCTTCTTTCTCAGTTCTAGGGATTTCTATAGTAAGAATTATTTAGCAGAATCCGAAGAAGAAGACATGAACTGTATCAGAGAGAGGGAAATCACTCCAGCTCTCCATTCAATCAGATACAATTCATTGCCTTATCAGTATCAGTAAATCTAAGGGCAAGGCACTGTTACCTTGTAAGTTCTAAGAGCTGATTAATTCTCAGACATCACAGTCAGGGAAGTGGTCTCAAATTATAATGGCTGGAGGATTAAAAAGGACATTTTTCTGAAGTAAGAAAATATTTCATATTTGGATTATAGGATTCTTGGAACAGAGATTAGGAGGGGGAGCTCTGTAGATTGAATACAGATACTGTAGATGAAAGTGAATTGTATTATTTTCTCATTTATGCATCAACAATTTTATCTATAGTCCAGTTCAAAATCTTTATTACTGCAGATGATGAATGAACTAGAAAGATCAGAACTTGACTTTCAGATCCCAGGTTGAATTTGCATAATTGAAAATTAGAGAAAAAATGATTTACTTGTACACTGAAAAAATCTGAGCTGAAAACTAAGACACAACAATCACCCATATTCTACCAATAGAAATACACTAATTCTGTTCAAATATCTGACTGGATTTGTATTGGTGCTCCTCTTCATTTAATCTTTGGTTTGCCTCTTTCCTGTATTTGAATGTTTATGCTATAATGAATCCCATGACTTTTCTTATCAGCACATTTGTGACCTTTCATGGAAGATAGGAGGCAGGGAAGGGAAGGAACACATACAGGTTTTAGTTAATTTTAGGCTTAGATTAGAATTTTGCTACATTAATAAGACCTTTCTTTATCCCCTCTCAAATTTATTTCCATTATAACTACATTTTGATCTTTTAGTATTACATGGTTACACAAATATTAGTGATTTGTCATGTCCCTTACAATCTTAAAAAGTGTTGGTGTTAGCATTCAGGAAAAATTATTTATCAGTCACTCAATATATTTGATAGTTTTGAGGTGCTGCCTTTGAACTATGTATAGTTTAATAGGGAATTGCATCAATTCTCTATATTGCTTAAGACATGTCAGACAAAAAGAATAGATCTAAAATTTAAGGGTACCATTTAAAAAAAGAAAACTGTGAAATCCCAAAGTAATGTGGACAAATCATTTTATTAGTCTGTAGTTCACAGAAATCATTTTGGGCTAGACTCTCAGTGAGTAGTATCTTAATCAACAAGTAGTCCCATTCATTTCACTAAGGGCACATCTTCACTACCCGCCGAATCGGCGGGTAGCAATCGATCTATTGGGGATCGACTTATCGCGTCTAGTGAAGACACGATAAAATCGATCCCCAATGGCTCTTCCTTCGATTCCGGAAATCCACCGCGGCAAGAGGCGGAAGTGGAGTTGACGGCGGCGCGGAAGCAGTCGACTCGCCGCCGTCCTCATAGCCAGGTAAGTCGACCTAAAATACGCCACTTCAGCTACGCTATTCATGTAGCTGAAGTTGCATATTTTAGGTCAACCCCCCTCTGTAGTGTAGACCTAGCCTAAAACTTCTTGTGAGGTATGTACTATTCACTCTGAGTAAGGGGTATCGGAATCTGGCTTGTGGTAAAGACTTTGTATAACATCTCTATTGGATAAGATTTACCTTTAACATTTCAGTTTGGATGTACAATGGAGGGAGAATCTTGAATGTGCTGGAAATTGGAGGAAAGACAAAAAGCATCATATATCCAGATTCCTTCTTTTTTTTTAAAGTGAACATTTATAGCTAAGAAAAGACATTTCCTAACAGCCCAGTTTGATTTTTTTTTCTATACCGAGATTACACATAGTAAATTTACATGTCCTTTTTACAATAAAATTGCCAGATATCAAATTAGACTACAGCAAGGACAGGCAGCATTATAAAAATGTGTAAATTTAGTAAGAATCTGAAAATGAATGTATCATTGTTTTTACTATTGTGTGACTCTTGCTGTGAAATAATTCCAGAAAGAAAGAATACTAATGTGTAAATGTAAGAAAACTTTGCTTTTTCATTTTTAAAGTGGTATGCATGTATATTTATATATACTAAAGGCTTGCTTACACGGTGTACCTTGGGGATGTGATTTCTAAAGCACACTAACATGTTGCACACTAATTGTTTTTTTGGACCATGCTGGTATGCACTAAAATTTCCCTAGCACATTTTAACATAGTGCTGAAACAGTAATACACTGAAGTGCACTAGAGAACTTTTAGTAAGTACCAGCATGGTCCACATGGACCAATTAGTGTGCAGCACAATAGTGTGCTATAGAAATCATACTCCAATAGTGTGCATTGCCATACCATCCAGAAAAGCGCTAAGACCCTTAATTTTACAGCATTAAGAATACTGTAGAATAGATGATCAGCATAGTTACTGAGAGTTGAGAAAATTTAGTTAGTATTTAAGTAAAATTATTGTTTACAGTGTGTTAGTATTGTAAACATAGGTAGTTAGCAAATTCACATTCCAAAACAATTACAGAATCATAGAAATGTGGGGCTAGAATGGACTTAGAGAGATCATGTAGTCCATTTCCTTTGCACTGAGGCAGGACCAAGTACACCTAGACCATCCCTGACATCTCTCTAACCTGTTCTTGGAAACCTCCAAAAAAGGAATATGTGTAATTATGTGTAATTTATGCAAGTTGCATATAAACTGTGAGCCTGACTATGGCTTGGCAGCACCATAGCATCAACTAAACAGTAATCCCACGTTTCTGATTCACCCTGTTTAGGTTAATGTGTATGCTATCACAGCTATTTCCTTGGATCAAAAACTATCAGTACCAACAAAAGACAGAAAATCTCTAAGGCTGTGTATACACTCCATGCTTCTTTCAGGGGCATGTAGAGTATTTACTTAGGTAGCCCCCGTCATGTGGGTTTAAGTAGAAGGGTAGACAGTGAGGCCTGACTTAAGTGAGTAAAATATAGACACACCTAAATGTTGTGTGTATCTACCCACATACATACTCTAAACAGCTCTCTACTGACCCAAGCCGTGTTTTCACATCTACACTGCTATTTTTAGCCATGTAGAGTCCTGCTGCCTTCCAGTTGCTGGAGCCTTTCCTCACTACTTCCCCCTTGTCAGAGCCTATCCTTGTTGCAGTGAAAGTCTTCAGCAGCGGGGAGCTGCTTGAAGCCTTTTCCTGCTGCCTCTCCCCTGCCAGATCCTTTAACTGACATGTGTACCTTCACATCACAGTGTGGACACAATTTTTCACTACTGCTTGTTACACATACCCAACACGCTGATGAAAGTGATATGTAGTGTAGACACAGCCTCAGCGTGAGAAATGTTTAAACAAATAATCAGCATCATTTGGTTCTTCACCACATTTTTCAGCCTTTCCCGCCTACATGGAATTATATAGATAATATAAATGGAAAAGCATCTTTTTCATATTTCTTGATCACATAATTTGGTGTTAATTAAATGTATGTTTCTTAAAAAAAATAATTTGATTTAAAGCTCCGCTGCAATGACTGCACCTCACCTTAAGGGGGAGGACGGGCGGATTTGTGTGGCTGGCCGAATGGAGGGATCAGTGTTTTATGGCTGGAGGGAAGTGGGGAGAGGTCAAACTGCTACAAAAGGGGACAAGGAGCCAGCGTGACAACAATGCCTCATCCCATTGGAACCGGATGGGCAGAAGGGTTTAAAAGGGACAGCCCTGTGTGTGAAGCCCCCTTTTACGTGGAGCAGGCTGAAGGAGCATCCACCCTCCCTCCCCTTTAGGTGGTAAAATACCAGGTGTTGTGGGCATTGTGCTAGCTGCCCCTATTTAGGGGGGATGGGAAGGAATTTTTCCCTTACCACGAGATTGGCCTAGGTGGAGTTGGGGTTTTCTTGCCTTCTCCACAGTGGGTTCAGGGAGGACTTTGTTGATGTGTGGCATGAAGGGCGGTAGGCCATATGTCAAAATTCATTATATAAGGGAGGGGTAAATGTCCAGTGCAGGTACTCAATAGGAAAGGTATACAGTGACCAGATAAATGGCATGGGAAAGGACTTTAAAAGGGAGGTGTTCACTAAAGGAATGGAGCAAGGGAGGGTTAGGGCTCCTATGATTGCTATGGCAGGGAGTCAACCCCCTTTCTTATAGCCCACCTTAACCCTCCTACGGGGGGGTGGGGAGTGAGAGGGGGATGGATGGTAAGGTCCAAGCAATGGATTGACCTGGATGGAAAAAGGGTAATTATTGAATGAACATGGAGTTACCTGCACTGTACACTTTATCTGCCGGGTAGCCCCAGACATCTAATAATAAAGTTGCGGCCTGATTAAAACCATATCAAATGTCTCGGTCCTGTCCTTTCACTATAGCCGGACACTAGAATCAAAGCTGATGTGAAAGACATTTGTATTGTCAGTATTACACATAAATATATAATGTGCTTCTGTTATGGATGTAGTAATAAGAACAAGTAATGTTTTTACTTTGGAGAGGAAGATTTCTTTAAGACAAATATCTACTTCAGTTTAAGTAATTTTACATAAATGGAAATACCATTCTGCTAGCCTGCTTCCCTGTTCTCTCCAGGAATTTAGTGTTTCCATGAAGGCGAAAAAGAGAGATTAATGTGGATGGTTTTATATTTTATTTTAATTTTTCTATTAACCAGTAATTGCCACAATTTCTTTTATTGCAAACTAATAATGGTCTTGTGCTATGTGGTAATGACCAGGTAACTTGACACAGCAGGCGCCATCAGTCATACTTTTGAATTTTTTCTTCCATTTTATATACTTGGATAATACACCTCTATCCCGATATAATGCTGTCCTCAGGAGCCAAAAAATCTTACCACATTATAGGTTAAACCATGTTATATTGAACTTGTTTTGACCTGCCGGAGCACACAACCCTGCCCTCCCCCCTCTCCCCCCGCCCGGAGCGCTGCTTTACTGCGTTATATCCGAATTCATGTTATATCGGGTCGCGTTATATCGGGGTAGAGGTGTATGTGTGAATAATTACTTCATATAAAAAAATCAAATATCACAATATGGAGTTTACGTTCTGAACTACCGGTCTGAAAACTCATGTTTCAGTTTTGCTGTGTCATTCATTCCCATATCCAGGACAGTTGTGAAAGCTGGATGCTCAGGCAACTATAGAAGAATAGTTGCTTATATTGCTCTTCAGCAACCTGCTTATCAAGGAGCAGCACTGGCAAACTCTGACACAGCATTGGCTGGTAACAGGAAGCTGATAGGTCTCCATCTATTAATTTCTCTCCTTCTCCCCTCCCCCCTTTAAACAACCAAAATCTTTGTTGTGGATACCTTTCTTTTCTCCTTTTGTCCTGAAACACAATGGAGAGAGCAAGTGGCAGAGGAGGGCCTGTCAGATCTAGCCCTTTCAGTGCCACTTCACACAGGGAAGGGGAGCAGGTAGCAGCACCTCTGTTACTTCCAGAACAGCATCACCATACAGCATAGTCCAGGGAGGCAGGGGAAGTTGGGGCTGATGAAGGTTAGACTCCTAGATTATTTCTCACTCCATTGAACTCTAGAGGTTTGATTCAATCCTCTTTGAGGCTACAGAACTTTAACCCCAAAGAATCTAAATGCAGTATAGCCCCAGTACAGGAGCAGCCCCTGGAACCCAAGTGTGGGAAATCTGAGGCAGAGTGATTGAGGATCTGACCAACATGTGGTGACAAGGTAGTAACAAATAGGGGTTTGTGACCAAGGAGGAGTATAGGGGCCTGTGACTAGAGCTGGGCAGGAAATGGTTTTCTGATCTCGTGGAAATGTTTGAGATTTCTAAAATTTTGGTGAAAAATGAGAAAGAACCCACCCCCCAATAGCCAATATCCTGGGGGTTAGGGCACTCACCTGGAATGTGGGAGACCCACTGTCAAGTCCCTGAGCTGCCAGATTCAGACCAGGGACTTATTTCTGGTTCTCCCACATCCCAGGTGTATGCCCTCATCAGGGGCGGCTCTATGTATTTTGCCGCCCCAAGCACGGCAGTCAGGCAGCCTTTGGCAGCGAGCCTGCGGGAGGTCCGCTGGCCATGCGGATTCGGTGCCATGCCTGCGGGAGGTCCGCCGGTCCCACGCCTTTGGCGTACCTGCTGCCGAATTGCCACCGAAGCTGCGGGACCGGTGGACTTCCCGCAGGCTTGCCACTGAAGGCAGCCTGGCGACCGGCAGGCTTCCCCCCGGGGCTTGCCACCCCAGGCACGCGCTTGCTGCGCTGGTGCCTGGAGCCGCCCCTGGCCCTCATTATGGACTGGGAGTGGGCTTTCTCTCTGTCCAGAAGTTCCATCTTGTATCTGAGAAATCACTCCCAACTAAAATTTTGATCAAACCTGATGCGTTCCCATGAAAAGTTTCAGTGTTGACAAATCAGCATTTACTGATCAAAAAACAAAACAAAACAAAACAAAAAAAACAACAACCTGTTTCGTCAAAACTTAGTGAGGGGGGTCAGAGGGTGGAAGGGGAGAAGTAGAGCTTATAATCCTGTGATGGGGATATGCAAGTGGGAGCTGGGGGAGCCAAAGGAAGGGGAGGTATGGAACAGTCTGGAAGCCCTGTTCTTTTTTCAGAAGGAACAGATATGGGAATTACAGTAAAGTTGCTACAGTAGGAGCAGAATTTATTTATTGGCAAATGGGGAGAAGCCCCATGTTCTTTAGCTGGTTGATTTTATTTGGGAAGTCAGGAATGATTTTGTGTGAAGGGGAAGAGAGCAGAAATATATATATATTTGGGAAAGAAAAGAGGGAGCAGGCCCAACCTGGGCCAAAGCACTTATAGAATTTAGTAATTTTAATTTAAATTACATTTGTTAGTACTAATAAAATGTATGATAGTTTCTAACCAAAGACAGGCATCACTGATTTTGAGTTTACAATTAAACAAAGAGATTATTTTTGAAAAGGAATAAGTATTTTTTTTTTTTTACAAAAGGAAATTGTTAAAAACTAGAATACAATACCAAGAGAGCCAAGGGTTAGGAATTGATGTTCATTTGCAACTACTATAACTATTGCTTTATATTTTACCACATCTTAGACAAAAGTAAAATCTCTCAAGATCTTATATATGTTTTACATGTGTGCATGCACATATCAATATAGGAAAGCATATATGATCTTTTACAGAGAGGAATGAAGTATTGGAGTGTTGTCAATTGGGACTTTCATCATCATTTAGATGAAATGTATTATTGTTAAGAGCTTACACATGTTTCATTATAAATAAACACAAAAGACAGCTCCCTTCAAAAATTTCAGGACTGATTCTACTATAATTGTGCACAATGGCCATGCTTAAAGTGTTAATTCCATTTTTTAGAAACATTATTGGTTCTAGTGGTATTTCCCATTTGAAGTATAGGGAATACCAGTCACACGCACTTTCCAAACACTATGATCTTTTTGAAGTCTCAGTGCTAAATAGGGGGAGTATTTATTATTATTAAAGTTGTTGACATTAAGATGTGATTCTCTCTTCCACTCTGAAGACTAATTAACATGAACAGAGCTATGTGCCACCTGTGTAAATCTTCTCTCTTCAGTGAGAATATAGAACAGGGCTGCTGGACTTCAGAATCTTTGGAAACTTTTCTGTTAAATATCATTTTAGTTTGTCCAACAGAAATGGTTCATTCTGTTTAGTTTTTTCTACCAACATATACTACACTGTAGTTGGGATTTTGTAATCCTTCAAAGGAGATGGTGCATTTTTATTTTTTCAGAGTGTGTCATATTTGAAAATTTGCATTTCTTCCCAACCTCTTTTAAATTGTCAGAATCCAGAAGTAATGGAAAACAGAGAAATGACTCTCAGAGTAAAGAGCATTGCTACAATTTTTTGATCGATTGTTTTGTCTGGTGTGTAGCCATTTCAATATTTAAGTCAAATTAAGTGGCCTGCAGGAAATACTTTCTTCTTCTTATGACTTAGTGTTAAATGCAATATTACAGTGCAAGCCATCTGTTTATGAGCAAGAACTCCAGAACCCCACATTTTAAAAGAAATTAATGTAGGCTTTAAGGATAAGAATCTTTTAACTTTTTCTCTCTCTGGCCCTAATCCTCAACTGTGGTAAATCTGTGCCTTGACTTCATGGCAGCTATGTTGATTTACGTTAGGTCAGGATCTAGTTCTCTGCATTTACTGTGTCTCCCCCCCAAGTCAACTGAGAAATAAATCCTCACTTAAAAGGCATGGCATTCCCTTGTTCTCTGACTCTGAGTTGGATAGAATCTGGGACTTTGAACAATATTGTTAAATTCCTAGTGGCTTTTGATTCCAGTTATGTTGAAAACACTTCAGATATGGATGAGGGACAAGGCCCTGTGTTCTCCAAGAGTGCTCTTTTGGTCCTCAACGCTCCAGGTGTACAAATTACTTGACTTTAAATTTGCCCTAAGATGAGCATTTTCCAGGTTGTCTGTTATTTGCCAGCTGTGTTAAACCAGACAAATCCTTTGTCAGCTCTCCTGTAATTCAAAAAAATAGTGTATGAAGAATTGGCTCAGCCAGAAAAATCTCTTTACCACAAATGACTTCCAAGTTGTAGAAAGTCTTAAAAAAATACATTTTTCACATTGCCATATATCTATAGTTAGTGTGAATATTTGTGGGGGGAGGGGAGTAAAAATACCTTTATAGCTCATGAGGGATGCATATAGTTATAACCTGTACAAGCATAACTGTAGTTTGTTGTTTAAAGAGGGATAGACTATAAATCTAATGGGAATGTTGTTCAATATTAATCTTCAATAATACACTCCAAGGGTTTAGGCAAGTTATATTTTCCAGACTAGTTCTAGGCATAAAGAAACTGAACAAACATGTACAAACTATTTTATTGTAGTCTTTGTAGTGTTGAGGTAATCAAGTGAGGAGATGGATGTGTGTGATTCATGTCTCTATACCCCCATTCATAAGATATTGAATATGTTTTTGTCCTTTGTTAGAGAGGATCACTTTCAACATGTCATTCTACCATTCAGTCTCATGTGTGTCCCAGAGTATTTACAAAAGTTCTTGAGCAGTTTACATTTCTAAGAGAACAAGGACTAAAAATGTATCCATATTTCAATAAAGGTAAACACTTAATAGAAAATGGTATTAAGACAAAGGTGTTTTAAATATCTTACCAAGGAGCAGTTCACAGCTAATACTTAGAAGTGTCTATCCTTCCTAGCAAATTTATTGTCTAGGGGTTACAAGCCACTAAAGCTGTGGGATAGAGAGAGCTTTTTTCTTTTCCTTCCCAAAGTAGAGATGAAGTAGAGGATCAACCTAGAGATATTCTATTCCCTAAACAGATCATGACTAGACAATATCTCAGTCCAGACGCATTTGTTATCACAATTATACACGAGCTAGTTTACATATCAAACTTTGGCAGACTTGTTTCACCTGCATCCTAATTTTGTTTATTCATTCATTAATTGATACAGTATGGAAATTAAGGCATCATCTTTTAAATAGGTGATATTATGCCAAATAATATTAGTGCATTAAGTATGTTATTTATAATGAATCATAAGTGTGAATGGCACTTAAGAGAAGTAAAAGCGATAGGTTCCAGCCAGAAGGAATATACAAACTGAAATAGACCCAAAGACAATTAATTGACAGTAAGCAAAGCATGATTTGGGAGGATGTGTTTTACAGCATTTATCCTCAGCATGTTAAAATAAGGGTACTGCATTAGGGAAACAAACTGATTTTTGAATACTCGATGACCTACAAACTGTCTTGGACAAGTATCTTGAAGATGATTGGGCCTAAACCAGGGATCGGCAACCTTTGGCACGCGGCTCACCAGGGTAAACACCCTGGCGGGCGGGGCCGGTTTGTTTACCTGCCGCGTCCGCAGGTTCGTCCGATTGTGGCTCCCATTGGCCGTGGTTTGGCGCTCCAGGCCAATGGGGGCTCCGGGAAGTGGCGCGGGCCGAGGGATGTGCTAATTTCCACCTCCCAATCAGTACTCAGCTTTTATAAGCACCTTAGCATAGTGTTTCATTGGATGCTGCCTGCAAATGGAGTGTCCTGGATATTGTGGTCCCAGGCAAAATGAGCTAATTCCAGCTAATCATCACAGGGCTGCCCTGGGCTTCAGAGTGCTACTATGTGAACACATGAATTCCTGATGTGGGAAACTGAAAGAGAAATTTGTCTTTTATATTGCATTCCTGTAAGAGGATAACAGTAACCTGTAGCGACATCAGAATCCTTTTCAGTTAATTGTGTAAAATTATTTATTGTGGTTAGTTAGATGTTTGTACATATAGGTTAGTTAGGTGTTTTTACTTGTTCTAAGGTCCACATGCCTAGAGAGTTTGGAGCAATCTTGCTGCCAAAATTCCAGCAGCAAAGCAGTCCGTCTAGTTATTTAGAAAAGTGAGTGGAAGTGGTTAACAGGTAAAACAAATTTCTGTGCTTTTTTTGTCTAGTCTTTATAAATATATACCACACACACACAAATAGACAATGAAGGGACTGCAACCAGATTTTCAGACTGAATTGGTTTGTTTTACTCATTGGCAGCAAGAAGACTTGTTTTTTCCAGTTTTTGATGGTAAAGAGTCAGGAAATGGTATTAGCTAAGACAAACAATTAGAAAGAATCAAATTGAAAACCTTTTCCTGCCCAGTAGAAGTGGACTTTAAAAACATCTTACACAGAGTGAAATGATAGAACACAGTTAAATGGTTGTTGGTTTTTTTTCTAACAGATGATAAACTAGAAATATTATACCAAAAGGAGATTATTAAAACCTTTAAAGTTTGTGTATTCTTTGTTTAATTGGGGTAGGGAGAGGAAGGTTCTTAAAACATAGTGTGATGTTTTTTGTATTTATTTTACATGCACAATGGTCCTTGCTCTAACTTTTTAATGTAGCTTTTTAGTGATGGATTTTGTTAAGGGAGGGAGAGAGGGAGGAATGTGGATTGTTTTTTTTTTCTTCCGAGCAGTGCATTATCTAACTGCTTACTGTTCCAGAGAATAGTTTGGCAAGTCAACATTTGCAGGGGATGCAGCAAAACAGAAGTAGTGGCATCAGCATTAACATGCTACTCACATTCAGTTCTGAGTGAATACACATGACAGTACTTAGTTCAGAATTTTTCAGCTGTCTGGTGCTCCTAAGATTCCTTAGTGGAACTTTTAGAGAAAGTTTTTGGGTGCTGCCACTTACTTCCTCAGTAACATGTTACTATTTTGTTTCTGGTAAAATCATGTGACTTTGTTTAATTTTTCAGTCTCTTTAGAGTTTAAGATTGTTAAGTTTAAAACCAATAGGATTTCCCTTCCCATATTTGAATCAAATGCATTATTTACAGTGTTTATTACATATTTAAAAATTCTTGGAAGTCTTGATACTTCTCAGTTTCCTAGTGCAAATTTGGTAGAGAAATTACTTACTTTCATATATTTAAAAAAACACCACCACACATTCCTTTGTGTACATGCTTCATTGTAGGATATGGAATTGCTCTCTGTTTTAAAATGTGTTGTAGTACTATATTTTCATGATTTACTTTCCTTTACATAGTTTGACTGATCTCGTAGCATATAGTTTTTTGTTGGATTATGGAACAGTAAAAAACAATCATAAGTAAGACAAAACTGCCAGACAGTGAGCAAATGGTCACACATGTACCATGCAAAATCTGTGAAATCATTCAAACTCATCAACTTCCCAATAGTTTACTATATAGTTTACTATAGGCCAAATAGGAAAAAAGACTATCATCCAAGATATTCAGATGTTATTAGTGACGAGTGGCTCAGAGAAGGTTAGCCACCTAAGTCCTGATTTTGGCTCCACTGCACAAAGCCCCAGTAGGTGCCTAAACTCACTCAGGCTAGATCTACACTGGTGTGGGGGGGTCGACCTAAGATACGCAACTTCAGCTACGTGAATAGCATAGCTGTAGTTGCGTATTTTAGGTCGACTTACCTGGCTGTGAGGATGGCGGCGAGTCGACCACTGCCGTGCCGCCGTCGACTCCGCTTCCGCCTCTTGCTGCGGTGGATTTCCGGAGTCAACGGCAGAGCCATCGGGGATCGATTTTATTGCGTCTTCACTAGACGCGCTAAGTCGATCCCCAATAGATCGATTGCTACCCGCTGATCCGGCGGGTAGTGAAGACGTGCCCTAAGTGCCTAATTTTTCAAGAGAAAAGTTCCTAGGCCCCTATGTTTCTGCTCGTAGCATGTGCACAACTGCCTCCCTGTGACAGGGGGACTGGACCCTTGTTCTCTCACCTCCCATCTCCCATTCTCTCTCTTTCTCAATGACTATTCAAGTATTTATCCACAGTGGACCAGTCACTGGGGAGAGAGTGACTCTGTAGTCAAGTGGTTAGGGCACCTACCATGGGGGGCAGGAACTCAGAGTACAGTTCCCAGTCCCCCCCCCCCCCCGCCCCCCGATTGCAACACTTTCATAATTTATCCACAGTGGAACAGCTTCAACAGGAGAGATGGAGAGAGCCCCAGCTCAGAATATGACATAGCTCAGTGGTTAGAGAACTTTCCTGAGAAGTGGGAGAGCCTTGTTCAAATTTTATCCCCCTCAGGTAGAGAAAGGGAAATTGAACCTGGGTTTCCCATATTACACATGAGTGCTCTGACCACTGGACTAAACGTTATAATATGGGAACCTCCACTACTTTCTCCTCCTCCTCCAGCAATTTTTTGCTAAAAGGGCAAATGCTTAACTTTAAATAAGATTCATAATCACAAGCAGAGACAGGAGCCTCCCTTCAGCCCAGACATTTTAGGGCTGTGTACACTGGAAAATTAGAACGACTCAGATACATTGCCCAGGAACATGAAAAATCCACATCTCTGAGTGAGGTAGTAAGCCGACCTAAGTTCCCATGTAGACAGTGCTAGGTTAACCTAGCTACTGCCCCTAGCGCTGTCTCCTACTCTGACTTATATTTATCCCTTCCCCTTCTGAGTTCAGTCTCTTCTCTCTCATATGTAAATCTCATTCTATGTGTACAGATAAAGTGTAATGTATATTCCAATGGGAAGATGCCACTACTTTTTTTTCCATTTTGATGACAAAACTTTGATCCAAATAATATTTTTTAATCCTTGCAGTTTAGTTTCCAGACATAATTTGTATGCCTCCAGGGAGAGAATCCTTTTTGTGTGTGTGGCCACTCTCTAAACTATTGCTTCTATATGTCTGTACATTACTGTAGTGTATGGGAAAGGAATATGAAGTAGTTATAGTAGTAATTAAAAAGAAACAAACAAGCCATCCCTTAATGGAAGTAGTGCTCATGACTCATATCAGAGGTTTAGGATAAAGTTAGTTTATTCGGACACTAAAAGTAAGTTAACAGTTCCATATAGTTCTCAATAGGTATCTATTCACATAGTTATTTCTGTTTTTAGTTGTGACTCACAAAGATAAGGAAAATTAACATTAAATGTTTAGTTAAATCCATAGGGATTTAACTAAATGAACATGTTACTAAAATGATATTTTGCAAGATTGAAGTGTTATCCAAAAGTAAACTTCATCTTTGCAATAGTTAATTTTGTCAAAAAATACCAATGTACATATATCTGGGAGCGTAATCTCAAAAAATAATTTCCCTCTATCTGCTTTCTTGTTTGTTCTTTCAAAAAAATATCTGAATTACATCATGAGATATCATCTAAGTCAACAGATATAATTCATGGTAATGTTTTGGTGGTTTGTTCACTCAGAAAAGATGTGTGCACCAATAGGACTATGAGAACATGGCTTATTGGTACCAGATGGAATCATAACTCACTTGTCTTGGCACATTCTGCTTTGCACTTCTGTATTGTTTTACATCCTGAAGGATCCCCAGACACCTTGCAATCTTAAATGCATAGGTATACATAGATATAGGAATCATAACATTACTAATTAACAGTAAATTCCATCTGCAGTGGTTTTCTCCTGTGAATCTTAGGACCAAGTGCTAAAATTAATTCAAAAAAGCCCTGCTAGAATACTAAGTGTCAAAATAAAATTATTTGTTTTGTTAAGACTTGCAAAAGAAATTATTTCCTTTTAGGTCTGCACATGAATTTTCTCCTATATTCCATTTACTATTCCATTTGACATATTTCCAATAAACCTTTGTCCTTTAGCCTTGTGTAACCCCAATTGCATGCTTAGACAAATTAGTTCTCAATGGAAAAAAGTGATATAAGGTTCAAAAGAAAATGTTCAACTATAATTTACTAGACTTTCTCTATGTCTCCGGGGACGCTTAATGTCTGTTCTCAGAAGCTTAAGCACTGAAGCCACGTTTCTACTTCTGTGTTGCCCTATTTCCAACAAAATCATTTTACATAGTCCATGCAGACATGCAATTTAAACTTGGGATTATGCTCTTCACAGCCAAATTTGTAGAATTTAATAGAATTATCCACCAAGTGTTTTCCTGAAGATGTTAAATACTGGAATAGGTTACAACATTGCCTACCTCCTGCTTGTGTTAGCTGCAGCAATTGTAAAGATACCATTACTAATGTTGTAGTACTGTAGCCAGGATGAATCCATTCCTAAGGTTAGTCATGATCTTGAGAGTAGTCTCATGCACTATTCTTTCTTCTTTGCAGTCTTTTTTCAAAATGATGAGCTAGATTGTGAATACCTAGCCTTTGAAAGTCATATGTTATATTACGTTACCTGAAAAAAATATGCTGATTTTGATTGGCTGTGCTTTCAGTCTCTCTTATGCTGAGTTTATAAAAGGTAATGGCAGCCAGTAAAAATTGGATAACATTAAAACAGGCTAATGTGTGGTGGACTATATCTCTTGCAGAACACACAATGGGTTTTTAAATCTTATTTATCAGAGATTATGTGATTTTTCTCTCATTGCAATCTGATTTCATTTTTGTGACCCCTTTTGTAGTGAACATTTAATACAACTGTAAGACATGATTGTCACAATTTTATGATTATCCTTGAATTTTATGTGAACGTGACTGACGTTAAACTTTCCTTTTAATCTCCTTCAATTAGTAGAGCTATTTGGAAATTGGAATTTTTATCCTGTGGGAAATTCCATTATTTTGACATTTGTTTTTGCCATAAATTAAGATAAAAATTTGAATATCAGCAATTTTTGTGGAACACAAAGTTCTGAAAAAAAAATCAGTTCAGAATGTTTGGTGTACGTTTCTGTTTTGAAACAAACAAAAAATGACAATCCCAAATCAAAATGTTTTATTTGTTTGAACCAAACCAAAACATTCTTCTTCGAGTGCTTGCTCATATCCATTCCATTAGGTGTGTGCGCGCCGCGTGCACGATCGTCGGAAGATTTTTACCCTAGCAACACCGGCGGGTCGGCTGTGGAGCCCCCTAGAGTGGCGCCTTCATGGCGCTGAATATATACCCCAGCCGACCCGGCGCCCCCTCAGTTCCTTCTTACCGCCCCTGACGGTCGTTGGAACTGTGGAGCGCTGCTTAGCTGTTCTCCACTCTCCCTAGCTTAGTTAATCATTCGCAGTTATAGTTATAGTTGTAGTTCTAGTTAAATAGTTAAATAGTTTTAAAGTTGTTCTAGTTGTTATTGTAGTTCAGGGGATTAAGGGGGTCGTCTCCCCCTTTCTCCCCCGGCCGCGGGGCCGGGCTCATGCCCAACGCTCCCGGCTTCAAGCAGTGCGCCTCCTGCGCTAAGCCTATGCCCATGAGCGACCCGCACGACTCCTGTTTGAAGTGCCTGGGAGAGTCCCACCAAACAGATAAATGCAAGATCTGTAAGGCCTTCAAACCAAGGACCAAGAAGGAGCGGGACTTTCGGCTCAGGCAACTCCTGATGGAGGCGGCACTTAGCCCGGACACTCCTTCTACGGGCCAGGCTCCGACGCCTAGCACGTCGGTGCGCAGTGCCCCGGCGGCACCGGCTATGACGACCACGCGAGTGGCGTCAGACAAGCCTCCCCGGCACCGGACCTCGTCGGCACCGCAAGCACAGCAAGTGCCTCGGCGCCGGTCATTATCCCCAGGGCATAAAAAAGCCCATAAGACGGGGACGTCCGTGCCGAAGACGCCGGCTCCCCCAGTGCCGGGGGTAGAGCCGCGTCCGCCGGTGGAGCAACGAAAACAGGTGCCTCCAGCACCGTCGACTCCGGCACCGAGGCCGTTGAGTCCGGTGCAAATAGCGTCTCCACCGAGGCCGGCGGTGATACAGTGTCTCCCGTCGACTCCAGAGACCTTCGCGGCGGCGAGAGACTTAATAGCTCTCACGGAGCCGGCACCGCCTCAACAACCGGCACCGACGGCACCGTTGACTCGCCCGGTCCAGTCGAGAGGGAAACCTGCCTTGATGCGCCCTCCATCACAAGGGTTAGAACCTCGGCACCGATCCAGGTCCCGAAGCAGGTCCCCACGCCGCTCGCAGTCCCGGCACCGAATATCGTCTCGGCACCGGTCGTACTCGCGGCCAAGATCTTCTTCGCGGCGCCGCTCTACGTCTCGGCACCGATATGATCGTCGGCACCGTTCGACATCCAGACGTAGTTCTCGGCACCGCTACGGTCGACGCTCGACGTCGAGGGGCCGCTCCCGGCACCGGGCATACTCCAGGTCCTCGTCGAGGTCCAGATCCGACTCCCGGCACCGACGAGGTCATCGGCACCGGTCGCGGTCCCGGCACCGATCGCCGGCACCGCACAGAGATAGATCATCTCCGGACCGGCACCGTGCGGCACCGCAGCCCACGGGGATTGTCTCGACGCTCTCGGCACCGCCATGGCCGTCAAGATCGGTGTCTCGCTCCTCGGAGGACCTGTCGAGATCGGCATACCCCCCTCAAGGGCAAGCCGAGGAACGAAACTTGGGCCATTGGCAGGAGATGGCAGAGGACCACTCTCATGGACCATCTCACTGGTCGTTTTGGACCCCGTGGGCGTACCACCAGGAGCAAGGGGCTCCAATACCATCGACCTCTCGCTCGGGTCACTCGGTCAGAAGGGCCCCAGAATCCACCATCTCTCGGCCTCCGCCAGGAGGCATGGAGGCTTCGGTGTCCACGCCACCCGACACCATGGACCCTAGTGCAGGTGATGCCCCGGCCCAAGAGCAGGGGGATCAGGACCCCCCCTTGGATCCAGTGCCACCGGAGGCATCCTCTTCCTCCTCTCCGGACGAGGCAGTGGCGGGCACTTCATGTACGGGTCCCCCTCCGATAGATCTTCGGGCTCACCAGGATCTCCTGCGTAGGATGGCCCGTAATATGGACCTGCAGGCGGAGGAGATAGTGGAGGTGCACGACCCGATCGTGAATATCCTTGGAGCAGATGCCCCATCGAGGGTGGCGTTACCTCTGATCCGCACGATCCAAACGAATGCGGATACGATATGGCAAACTCCTGCCTCCATTCCACCCACAGCGAGAGGGGTGGAAAGAAAATACTTTGTCCCGTCTAAGGACTATGGGTACTTGTATACCCACCCCCAACCGTGTTCACTGGTGGTGGAATCAGTGAATGCACGAGAGCGCCACGGCCAGCAGGCTGCAGCGCCTAAATCAAAAGAGGCTAAGCGGCTCGATCTGTTTGGCCGTAAGGTTTACTCAGCCGGAGGGCTACAACTTAGAGCGGCGAACCAACAGGCGCTACTGAGCCGCTACAATTTCAACTCCTGGAACTCTATGGGGAAGTTTAAGGAGTTGATTCCCCAAGAGTCCAGGGAAGAGTTTGGAGCCATGGTAGAGGAGGGCAAGAAGGTGGCTCGGACCTCCTTGCAGGCCTCCTTGGACATTGCAGACTCAGCGGCGAGGACCCTGGCTTCGGGTATCGCTATGCGCAGGATCTCCTGGCTTCAGGTTTCGGGTTTGCCTCCGGAGCTGCAGCAAACCCTACAAGATCTGCCTTTTGAGGGTCATGGATTGTTCTCAGATAAGACGGACTCTCGCCTGCAGAGCCTCAAGGACTCGAGAACAATCATGCGCTCCCTGGGGATGCATGTTGTGGGCCCCCAGCGCAGGCCATTTAGGCCGCAGCCCCAGCGCTTCTACCCCCCCCCCCGCCTCGTCAGAGACAGGACTCGGCCCGGAGGCGAGGGCGAGGTGGTAGAAGAAGGTGGACCGGCCCTCAACCCGGCCAGAACCAGGGGCCACCTAGACCACCTTCAGGCCCCAGGCAGAACTTTTGAAGGTGCGGTCGAGGACGGCGCCCCAGTCATCCCCCAGGATCCAGCCCCCTCCTTTCGGGATCGCCTCTCCCACTTCCACCGTGCTTGGTCCCTTATAACTTCGGACCGTTGGGTCCTTCGCACGGTGGAGAGGGGATACGCTATCCAGTTTTCTTCAATCCCCCCCTCCTCCCCCCCTTCCCCGTCCCTCTTCAGGGACCCTTCTCACGAGCAACTTCTTATACAGGAAGTTTCTACGCTCCTCGCTATGGGGGCCATAGAGGAGGTTCCAGTGGAGTTAAGGGGCAGGGGATTCTATTCCCGTTACTTCCTTATTCCCAAGTCCAAAGGAGGTCTGCGACCCATCTTGGACTTGCGCGGACTCAACAAATTCGTAGTAAAGTTGAAGTTCCGCATGGTCTCTCTGGGGGTCATTATCCCTTCCCTCGATCCTGGAGACTGGTTCGCCGCCCTCGACATGAAAGACGCATACTTTCACATTGCTATTTACCCGCCTCACAGACGCTTCCTGCGATTCGTGGTAAACAGGGTGCACTACCAATTTGCAGTCCTTCCCTTCGGCCTATCCTCGGCCCCACGGGTGTTCACGAAATGTATGGCTGTCGTGGCAGCGTATCTTCGTCGGCAAGGGATACAGGTGTTCCCGTACCTAGACGACTGGCTGGTACGCGGTCGCACCAAAGAACAAGTTCGCGATCACGTCCACATAATAGTGCACACATTCAACAGGTTGGGTATCCTACTCAACAAGGACAAATCCACTCTAGAACCTACCCAGAGAATAGAATTCATCGGTGCGGTTCTAGACTCCAGACGTGCACAAGCCATCCTGCCAGACAACCGCTTTGGCACCATCACGAGCCTCATTCAAGGACTCAAGGCCTTCCCAACTACCACGGTGAGGTCGTGCCTTACCCTGCTGGGTCACATGGCTTCTTGCACGTACGTAACCAGGCATGCCAGACTTCGGCTTCGCCCACTACAGACCTGGGTGTCATCAATATACCGCCCACATCGGGACAGCCTGAATATGGTGGTCACAATCCCGAATCCGGTCCTGACCTCCCTCACATGGTGGCTAGATCACAATGTGGTTTGCGAAGGGATGCCGTTTCACGCCCCACAACCCTCTCTGCACCTGGTCACAGACGCTTCATCCCTGGGTTGGGGCGCCCATCTCAACGAACACCATACCCAGGGCCTGTGGACTGCACCCCAGCTAGCCCTGCACATCAATGTTCGGGAACTGATGGCGGTGCGCCTGGCGTGCCAGGCATTTCTCAACCTCCTACGTGGTCGCTGTGTGTTAGTTCTCATCGACAACACCACGGCCATGTTCTACATCAACAAGCAAGGAGGGGCACGTTCGTCAATTCTATGCCAAGAGGCCATTCGCCTGTGGGACTTCTGCATCGCCCACTCAATCCATCTCACGGCATCGTTCCTCCCTGGAGTCCAGAACACTCTAGCGGATCGACTCAGCAGGTCCTTCCAGACGCACGAGTGGTCTATCCGTCCGGACATCATACATTCCATCTTCCAGAGGTGGGGGTTTCCCCAGATAGACCTGTTTGCATCCCGAGACAACAGGAAGTGCCACCTGTTCTGCTCCCTGCAAGGTCGAGCTCCGGGCTCCCTCTCGGATGCGTTTCTCCTTCCCTGGAAAGACCACCTGTTTTACGCCTTCCCTCCGTTTCCTCTGGTCCACAAGGTACTGCTCAAATTGCGCAGAGACCAGGCACAGGTAATTCTGGTCGCTCCAGCGTGGCCGAGACAACATTGGTACACCACGCTGTTGGAACTCTCGGTTCAGACACCGATCCCGCTTCCGTTGTATCCGGATCTCATCACGCAGAACCACGGCCGGCTGCGTCACCCCGACCTGCAATCACTCCACCTCACGGCGTGGCTGCTCCATGGTTCACCCAGGCAGAGCAACAGTGTTCACACTCTGTCCAACAGATTCTGCTGAGCAGTAGGAAGCCCTCAACACGGACCACATACTTGGCCAAGTGGAAGCGGTTCTCCTGTTGGTGCGAACAACGAGCCACGTCCCCGTTACAGGCACCTATTCCTCTCATATTGGAATATCTCCTCTCCCTTAAACAGCAGGGGTTGGCGATATCTTCAATTAGAGTTCACCTGGCCGCTATATCGGCCTTTCACCCAGGGGAACTCGCGTCCTCGGTATTCTCTAACCCGATGGTCGTTAGATTCCTCAAGGGCTTAGACCGGATGTACCCACAACAACGTCAGCCCGTTCCGACGTGGGACCTCAACCTGGTTCTCTCCAAGCTCACAGGTCCTCCATTCGAGCCACTGGCCACCTGTTCACTTTTGTACCTATCCTGGAAGACAGCCTTCCTCGTAGCCATCACCTCAGCAAGGCGCGTTTCTGAACTCAGGGCGCTTACATCCGAGCCCCCTTACACAGTTTTCCATAAGGATAAAGTGCAGCTGCGTCCACATCCTGCCTTTCTCCCTAAGGTGGTTTCTCCATTTCATATCAACCAGGATATATTTCTCCCGGTCTTTCACCCTAAACCACATGCTACTCGCCAGGATCAACGTTTGCATTCCCTGGACGTACGCAGGGCCCTGGCTTTCTATATTGACCGCACAAGGCACTTTAGAAAGACGACGCAACTCTTCGTTGCAGTGGCCGACCGAATGAAAGGCTCACCGGTCTCCTCACAACGCCTATCCTCCTGGATTACGTCTTGCATCCGGACTTGTTATGACCTGGCAGGTGTCTCAGCACCGCACCTCACCGCTCACTCCACGAGGGCCCAAGCTTCCTCGACGGCTTTCCTGGCGCAAGTTCCGATACAGGACATCTGTAGAGCTGCGGTTTGGTCGTCAGTCCACACGTTTACAGAACACTATGCACTAGTGCAGCAGTCCAGGGACGATGCTGCCTTCGGGTCAGCGGTTTTGCACACAGCAATGTCTCACTCCGACCCCACCACCTAAGTTGGGCTTGGGAGTCACCTAATGGAATGGATATGAGCAAGCACTCGAAGAAGAAAAGACGGTTACTCACCGTTGTAACTGTTGTTCTTCGAGATGTGTTGCTCATATCCATTCCAAACCCGCCCTCCGTCCCCACTGTCGGAGTAGCCGGCAAGAAGGAACTGAGGGGGCGCCGGGTCGGCTGGGGTATATATTCAGCGCCATGAAGGCGCCACTCTAGGGGGCTCCACAGCCGACCCGCCGGTGTTGCTAGGGTAAAAATCTTCCGACGATCGTGCACGCGGCGCGCACACACCTAATGGAATGGATATGAGCAACACATCTCGAAGAACAACAGTTACAACGGTGAGTAACCGTCTTTTTTTCTGCTAGGTTCAACATTAATCTGTGAGCTGCTGTCATGCCTCCTGTGAATTGTGGTTTGAGTATCTCATACCCCCATTTCTCCCTATGGGCCGGTTATCCAGCTCAACTACATCTATCCTACCTCTATGCTGCATTGGTTCAACCAGAGGGAAGAAACAAGTGTATCATGGAAGATGTAGTTCAGCTAAGGAGCCCAGCCCATAGACGAGAGGGGACTTGAATTACAACTCTGACGAGGTACTACAGCAGCTCACAGAGACCTTGATCACTGCAGAACTGTCCCAAAACGAAGCATTTCAATTTGGTTTGACAAACTGGAATGTTTCAGTTTGGGTAGACTCAATTTGAGCTAAAATGCCTTGTTTAGATTTTCCCAGTGGAAGATTGTACCGTTTAGTTAAAATATATATTTTCCCTTGGGGAATTTTGATTTTGCAGAAACTGCTTCTTTTGTCAAGGGAAAAAAAAAATCAGTGGAAAATTCCTGAACAGCTCAAATCACTACCATGTTCATGAAACTTGTCTGCACCACATGTGAATTACTAGTTCTAAAAAACTTCCATATCAGAAGAAGAAGCAGGATGTTGCATGATATTGTACTTATAAGGTACAAGAACGTCCACATTTACATCATATTATATATGGCATGGTGCTTGGGGATATAGAACATGATTATACGGACAATCTTGTATTGCAGGCACATGTGCTTCCCATCCTAGCTGCATCTGAATCTGGAATTTTATGGTGCTACAGCAGGGGTGGGCAAACTATGGCCTGTGGGCTGGATCCGGCCCCTCAGGGCTTTGGTTCCTGCCTGCGGGATTGCTCCCTGTGGCACCGCGGGCCCCCCACCGCTCTCAAAAGCGGCCAGCACCATGTCCCTGTGGCCCCTGGGTGGGGGGACAGAGGGCTCTGTGTATTGCCCTTGCCTCCAGGCAACGCCCCCCGCAACTCCCATTGGCTGGGAACTAGGAACCACGGCCAATGGAAGCTTCGGGGCAGGTACCTGGAGGCGCGGCAAGGGCAGTCACGTGGAGTCCTCTGACGCCCCCACCCCCAGAGGTCACAGAGCTTCCTGGAGCGGTGCAGCGTGGGGCCAGGGCAGGCATTCAGGGAGCCTGCCCTGGCCCTGGAGCACGCTGCTGCCACCCCAGAGCCGCTTTAGGTAAGTGGTGCCGGGCCGGAGCCCAAACCCCTCCTGCACCCCGCCCCCCAACTCCCTGCCCTAAGACCCCTGCCTGCACCTTGCACCCGTCCTGCACCCCTGCCCTGAGCCCCCTCGTATATCCTGCACGCCTCCTGCATCCCAACTCCCTGCCCTGAACCCCCTCCTATACCCAGCACCCCTCAGGCACCCCAACTCCCTGCCCAGAGCCCCCTTGTACACCCCACACCCCTCCTGCACCACAATCCCTTGCCCTGAACCCCTTCCTGCACACCGCAACCCCTCCCACACCCTGCACTCCCTCCTGCACCCCAACCCCCTGCCCCGGCCCTGCATACAATTTCCCCACCCAGATGTGGCCCTCGCCCCAAAAAGTTTGCCCACCCCTGTGCTACTGTGACTGAATAATTTGGACAATTGACTTAAACATCATAATAAGCCAGATAGAAACAAATATCAATTAAGATTAATTTATTTTTGTATTAATGCAGTCCATAGCCTCACCCTCAAATGCATTCAGTCCTAATAAGAAAACTCATAATTAAAAGCCTACTTATACTAGAAAAACTGAGATTGGATGGGGGCAGGAGTACAGGGGAGGGGGCAGATAGGAGGTGGGGGCTGGGCCATGATCCCCTCCCCTAACCGACCCTCCATACAATTTACGAAACCTGAAGTGGCCCTCAGGCCAAAAAGTTTGCCCGCCACCGCCCTAACCACTGGACTAAAGGTTATAATGGTGGGGGAGGGGGCTACCTCTTCTTCTGGTCATCTTGTGAGTCTCATCCTTTAAAAATCCCTTAAAACAAACCACACCTGAAGAAGAGCTCTGTTTGGCTAAAAAGTTTCTCTTTCACTAACAGAAGTTGGTCCAATTAAAGATAATATCTCACCCACCTTGCCTCTTAAAAACAAAATAAACTTTTCAATTCACTGAACATTCCAGAAAGGTTCATATCTGGTTCGATCCACAACTATTATTATTGAAATGCCAGCAAACTGAAACATCAGTTACTGACCAAGCTCTAGTTCTAAATGGTCTTTTCTCTTCACTTTTTTTCCCCTCCAACAAATCTCAGGAAAAAATGTGAAGAGAAAAGACCATTTAGAACTAGAACTAGCACTGCCCCCTGCCGCCCCATCCAACCCCCCTCCTTCCTGACTGCTCCCTGGGACCCCTGCCCCCATTCAACCCCCTGTTCCCCCCCGACCACCATCCACACCCCTGCCCCCTGACCACCATCCCGAACTCTCCTGCCCTCTATCCAACCCCCCTGCTCCCTGCCCCCTTACCGCGCCGCCTGCAGCACTGGTGGCTGGTGGCGCTACAGCCGTGCCGCCCGGCTGGAGCTGGGCCACGCTGCCGCTGCCACCACCATGCAGCACAGAGCACCGGGTCAGGCCAGGCTCTGCAGCTGCGCTGCCCCAGGAGCTCACAGCCCGCCGCCCAGAGCATTGTGCCGGCAGCGGAGCGAGTGAGCTGAAGCTGCGGGGGAGGGGGGATAGCAGGGGAGGGGCTGGGGGCTAGCCTCCTGGGCCAGGAGCTCAGGGGCTGGGCAGGACGGTCCCGCAGTTTAGATGTGGCCCTCGGGACATAGTTTGGCCACCCCAGGGTTAGGGCACTCACTTGGGATTGTGGAACCCACAGCTTTGAATCCCCTCTCTAGAGCAGGAATACGAACGCAGGTCTCCCATCCATTCCAGGCAAGTTCGCTAACCATGAGGCTATAGTGTATCTGGGGTGGTCTCTCAATCTCCTGTTGTGTGTTTAAGAGATGTCCTCAACGGTTGCATGGGAAAACAAAGAATACTGAACCACCTAATAGCAGCTAAGTAAATCAGGAATTTATTTTTCAGTCCTTCTGTTCCAAAATGTATTTATTTCCAGATGTATTCTGTTATCGATGTGAGATATTAAAAAAAAAATATTAGGGCTGTCAAGCAATTTAAAAAAAATTAATCGCAATTTATCACATGATTTTTATTTGCATTATTATTATTATTATTATTGTTTATTGCATTATTAAACAATAATAGAATACCATTTATTTAAATATTGTGGATGTTTTTCTACATTTTCAAATATATTGATTTCAGTTACAACACAGAACACAGAATACAAAGTGTACAATGCTCACTTTATATTACTATTTTTATGATAAATATTTGCACTGTAAACTGATAAAAGAAATAGTATTTTTCAATTTACCTCATACAATGCCATAATACAATCTCTTTTTCGTGAAAGTGCAACTTATAAATGTAGATTTTTTTTGGTTAGGAAACTGCTCTTAAAAACAAAACAATGTAAAACTTTAGAACCTACAAGTCCACTCAGTCCTACTTCTTGTTCAGACAATCACAAAGACAAACAAGTTTGTTCACATTTATGGGAGATAATGGTGCTGGCTTCTTATTTACAATCTCACCTGAAAGTGAGAACAGGCATTGGCATGGCACTTTTGTAGCCGACATTGCAAGGTATGTTAAACATTTGTATGCCCTTTCATGTTTTGGCTACCATTCCAGAAGACATGCTTCCATGCTGATGATGCTAATTAAAAAACATGTGTTAATTAAATTTGTGACTGAACTCCTTGGGGGAGAATAGTATGTCTCCTGTTCTGTTTTACCCACATTCTGCCATATATTTCATGTTATAGAAGTTTCAGATGACAGCACATGTTCATTTTAAGAACACTTTCACTGCAGATTTGACAAAACACAAAGAAGGTAACCAGTTTGCTTGTACTACCCATGTTTATAAATTTGCTGGGACTTGGGAGCTGAATATTATTTGCAAAGGAACTTAGTTGCACGAGATTTGATGCTAAGTTTCCTTATAATGACACCTTGAACTTGGTATTTTATGCCTATCTGGATTCTGTGTATTTTCAGAAACAAAATTTAATCCAGATGGGATATCATTAGGATGCAGGTTTTTTAGCAAGTGCAGAGATTTTAGCTGTGAGACCTCTTTAAAAGTCAGTCTGTGAGTTTCACAGTTTAAATCATAGTATCTCCAGGCTGGTATTTCCCATGAATTTAGCGTATTTTATAAATTGACTAGGAGCTAACTGGATTTTTTCCCATACTATTGAATTTCTTAGTCTCACAGATAAGCTGCAACTCAGTATTTAAGTTACTTTAGGGTGTTAAATGTTTCATTTTCTTCAGTGAGGGAAACAATTCATTCATGGAAGCCATTCCAGATTTCCTCATAAAATAATTTTAGAAATTGGTTAGTTGTGATTTCCTGCCTTTCTGGTAGTAATCTCTTGTCTTGATTTTGTTATTGAATTGAGGGCAGGTGAAATTTGTTGAACCATTTATCATATAAGCAGTGTGAAAATAAATATTCTGTAGATATTCTCAGAAAATCATTTACCTTCATTCTAAAGGCAAAGTCCTGCCAGCATACTGACCTCTATGCCTAGGAAACACAGTGGAAATAATAAATAAGTGTTTGTATTTTGTAACTGTGTCCTTCAAATCATGTTAGTTTAAAAAGTGTGTCCTTCTCAGGCTTGTGAAGGCATGTGCATAAAAGTGGTACCAAATCAATACACTATTTCTTAAGCAGATTCACCCAGTAAATACTAGGTATATCAGTCATTAGAAGCCTGGGTAGACTGAAAGGCTTTGGACCATGATTTAAAGATTACAAAACCTGGAATGTGTCAGGTCCCTGGGAAAAGTCAGTTCCAGAATGAAGAGTAGTTTAATGAGGAACTTGGGTGCAAAATATTAGAGATGAATTTGTAAGTAAATTGGAGCAATGGACATCTAATTTGGAGGCAGAATTGAGGCCACACTGAAAATGCTGTTGACCACTTCCAGACATTTTAGATGTGGGGACTATTAGTGTGAGGATAGGAAGTGATCTCAACTGCAACAGTGGTAAGTGGTCTCAGGTAGGTTTTTTTTTAATAATATAAAGGTGGTGATGATTCTGTCTGTTTCCTCTGGCTGCCTGAGTCAATGGTGCTAATGTGTACATATGGCCAGGACACAGATTAATATATAAAATATTAACTTAGAAGAGTTTTTTTCTTGTCCAGAAGTGTTTTCTTAGCACTCTTCTGTGCACTAATTGGAAATATTGTCATCTTATGCTCAGGCATTCTTGTTTCATAAGAAGCCTGAACACTAGCAAGTTTAATCTCACTTACCATACATATATACTGTCATTCTCCACCAATATTTGTTATTTATTTGCTAATACATGTAGGCTTAATCAACAAATATCAAATATTATGTCAAACCATGCTGATGATATGGAGACTGAATGACTGTTTAATATGATACATTTGTTTTTCGTTGGACAAAATTGCATTTTGAATTCACTGTGTGATTTGTCATTTGCATAGTTTGAACGTACAGGGTCAAATCCTGAAGTCTTTGCTCTGCTTTTACTCTGCCCCCACTCAGTCTTAATCTAAGTCAGGCTCTCAGGATTTGGCTACTATGTTTTATTATCTATATTTACTTTGCTTGTAAGTATTGTTAGAGCTTGATGAGTTTCAATTTGTTTTCACTGGTAACTTTCACATCTTTTAAATCACTTTTAGCATTTAAACAGTGGTGTTCTTATGAGAGCATTTATTAGCCAATCAAATATCCTTTTTTGTTCTTGTCATTTAAAATAGTTGTTTGCTGGTGTTGATTAAGAGGATCCTATTCAATCATTTATCCTAGTCTCCTTTAATATATTTGACTGAAAAACTCATTGAGACAGAACCATGAATCATTTAGATCATATACTGTGTTTCCACAGAGGCCAGTTGCTTAACTCTTTTAAAAGATCCTTACATTCTCGTTAGGATATTTGATAGAACATGAAAGTAGTTTCTCTATGGTATATCTTCTGTAAGTAAAGGCAATTTAAAATTATGTTTCTGAAATCAAATGTTTATTTGAACTATTATGGTAAAGCCATCACTTTGAGATTAATCACAGTTTCTGTAATGCCCTGGTTTTGCGAATCAGAGTGTGCTTTTGTAGTAATATGAAAGAAAAATTGTTTCTAAACTTTTTAAAAATGATAATGGAACTTCCACATTGCATAACTGAGTTGCACAAACTGCAATCTTCTGAAAATTCAGAGATCCAGAGTGTAGCTCAAAAGGCCAAAGATTAAGGTTTTCCTCTAAAAACAGACCAGTTTGAGAAATGTAAGAAATAAGTGGAATTGCAAAAGAAGAAAGACTTTCAATGCTAAAATGAACATAAATATGCATTGCAGGAAGTTATTTTATCTAGTATACAAAGAAAGAAAGGACAGATATTTAATGTTATTTCTGGATGAGTATGATTGCATTTTAACACCTGCTGTTGACAAAGACAGAGTTCAACAGATAATTAACGTGAGCAGGAATGTGAAATGAGTTTTTGGAACCATATTTGAGGGAGTAGGAGAATAGTTCATATATGACTTATTAATGAATTGATTTCAGTTAGTTTTAAACAACAGAAGAATGTAAATTAACTCAAGTCTCTTCTCTATCTCAAAAATGCTAAAACATGGAATTCCTTTAGAAAATAAATATTAAAAATGGTTATAGTAAGTTAATTAAGCTACTTAATCTTCCCAGTATTTTTAAAGCTATAAAAATCCCCTAAGACATTTTTATTCTAATGCAGCTTTTGCTGTAATCTTTCACTGAGCACCTTACGCTCACTACATCTGTCACCTATCTGCCTTGCCTTTCCAGAGGGCTTCTAATTAACTCTTTCAACATATCACAATGACAGGCACTGTTTTAATGTTTAGAAATGCCTCCTTTTCATATTACTCCAAAGTTTTGCCTTCATTAGAATGCATGGCTGTAATCATAGATAGAGCTAATAAAAGCACGGATAACTGTAGATAACAAATACATATTTTTATCAGCTAGAACATAGACACCAAAATAATGTAAGTTTGTTTTCCAGTTTGTGCTATACTGTGGACTTCCTTTGGGAAATCTCACAAATATACGATTCATTTGGCTGTGGATTTTTTGTACATTTTTGAGAATAAGCATACTGCATTCACACACCAATGAAAAGAGTAACATTACTAATTAAATCTTTAGCCACAGAACACTGAATTAAAAATAGAATATAAACGTTGTATGTTTTATCTTAGTGGTGTTACATTGTATATCACCATTAAAGGGATATTGTCAGCAGGAGATGACTGACAGACAACTGAAGATGTGAGATTAGACAAAGGGAAAGTGAGGTTGAGGCAGAGAACTCAGTTTGAAAATTGTCTATATAGAGGTTGTAGTTAAAACCATGCAAGTGAATATGGTTACCTAAAGAGGGAATATGGAGGGAGAAGAGAGGAAACCAGGAACAAAACCCAGACAGAGGCAAACAGATGGGGAGAGAGGAGAACCACCAAAGGATATTTTGAAAGAATGGTCAGTAAGGTAGGAGAAGAACAAGGAAAACACGAGGGCTCAAATTGACTCAGGATATAGTGATTTAGTGCCTAAATCACTTATGCAAATGAGATTTTAGGCTCATAAATCGGTTGGGCATTGCAATGCTGAGTACAGCAGCACCTAAATATCTTTAAAAATCTGGGCCTAGGTCTAACTAGGATGCCTATGTCAGAAAGGTAATGGAAAAAAAGGGTATCAGTGGTAACAAAGGCAACAGATAGATTAAGAAACCTCTTCATATCCAGTTAGGAGTTGTTGCAGCAAGACCCAGAGCCAAGGATCTCATCCTATGCTATCTTCCCCTACTCCCATGGCACAATGGAAGGAAGAGAGAAACTGCCCTGATCAGCAGTGCAGAATAGACCCCTTGACACCTATCTGGTAGATAACTGCTGCATTTCAACAAGATTAACCTAATGAACCCATTTATAGCAAAGTAAAAGGCATACTTCATCATTAGCAGAGTGAACATTCAAAATAAGACGATTGAAAGTGCACTGAAATGTATTAAAGCAGTTTGGAGCTTTCGTTCTACTTCAGTGCTGGCATTAGGACCTGATCCTTCAAAATGTAGCACACAGGTGTAGCAGACTGCCCATTGCTTTACATATTGTAGGACTGTGGCAATAGACCAGAAAGGTATTATAAGAAGGCCTATTAATGTATACAGTGCTGGATCCAAAGCCTGTTTAAGTCAATGGAGAGTCTCCCATTGACTTAATTAGGCTTTTGTGTTCAAGTTTTTAATGACATTACAATAATTACCAGTATAGGAGGGGAAATTTAAATAGAATTATTTCTCCAATTAATATTTTCCAACCTTTTTAAAAGATGTTACTGAAGTTAGTAGAGCAGGCTGTTTGTTATATTTGATAATATTTCAGATTAATAGTATATTCTGCCATCTATGATTTCACCTGGATTTCCTCAGAATTGCACTGTCTCAATCAAAAATCAAAACACTTATATCTTGTCAGCACATAAACAGCTGGTGGCTCCTTATATCTACCAGTATATCGATCTACCTTATATCAATCCTTTGTTAATGGGTGATTTGCTGTCCTCAGCTTGTGAGGTCAAAAAATATATCTGTAGCCAAAGTATTACAGGTTTTGAAACCCAACTTGGTAACAATCAGGTCTTTCCTGGCCTTGTGCTGCTGTGCTTCCACTGAGTCCACTACAGCTCTCGATAAATGCTATTTTTATTACTTTTCTCTATTGGGGGTTAGGAAGAAATTTTCCCTGCGCACAGGTTATCCCATACCATATTTAAGGTTTTAAAAAAGAGGACACTCCGTGGGCCCTGGACCCTCCCCTTCCCTGCCCCAACTCCGCCCCTTCCTCAAAGTCCCCGCCCCAACTTCTCCCCCTCCCCTGAGCGCCCCACATTCCCCCTCCTCCTTCCTCCCAGCCATGCGAAAAGGGCTGCCTGAGCGCTACCGGCTTCATGGTTTGCTGGGCAGCCCCCAGACCTACAGACCCGCTGTGCCCCCGGCTGGGCACTTCCCCTCCCGGGCTCTGGGGGCACAGGGTCCGGAGGCAAGGGGGCTGCCTGAAGCCGGTAGCGCTCGGGCAGCTCAGCTCTTAAACAGAGCCGAGGAGTCAGGGAGCACAGCAGCTGCCGCCTGAGCCCGGGAGGGGAAGTTCCCAGCCGGCGGCGCAGGGTCCGGAGGCATGGGGGCTGCCCGAAGCCGGTAGCACTCAGGCAGCTCGGCTCTTACAGAGCCGAGGAGTCAGGGAGCACAGCAGCTGCTGGAGACCACTCTAAGATAAGCCAGGGATGCCGGAAGCTGGGAGTATTTTCCCGGACATGTTCGGCTTTTTGGAAATTCCCCCCGGACGTGGGTTTGATTACCAAAAAGCCGGGCATGTCCGGGAAAAACCGGACGTATGGTAACCCTATATTACAGAGTTTCTTGCATTTCCTCTGAAGCATCTGGAAACTATTAGTGCCAGGATACTGACTAGTTCCACTAGTCCTGATCTAGTACCACAAGTCTTATGTTTCTCATTTTTTGAACATTTTATAAAACAGATTTGCTGTCTAACAGAGGCTAAGTTTCAGACTGTAGGTTTTTTATTTTTTTTTGTCTAAACGTTAGTGTTTGTGAAGCATACTATGAAACAAACAGGTTTTATAGTGGAAACTGATAAAACTTCTACCATAGACATGCTTTATGAATGTCAAAGGTTAGAGAGCTAAGCATAGAACACTGCAGCTAGGAGATATCCTCCCAGCCCAGGTAGACAGACTCTCACTAGTGGGGCTTAAGCTGGCATTCTAAAATAGCAGTGTGAATGTTATGACTCTGGCAGAGATTTGGCTAGTCACTCAAACTCAAGCCCACCCAACCCCCTATGCTTGAGCCAGTTCATTTGTGGAAAATTTGAATACTTACACCCATTATTCCAGCAAATGCAAGTTGTTGGTACACTCAGGAAATATAATTTAATATGCAGTTAACCCACCATAACTAATTGATTGCTTACCAATAATGAAAACAAGAAATTAGGTTGATTATAATGTTTCAGTTTTATTTTAATAGAGTTAAAAATTTAAATATTCAAAATTTTATAGGGAATTTTCAGACTCAGAATAGTCTTCTTTTCTGTCTGACAGTCCTCCCAGAAATTCAAAGGGTTATTTCCCATCTGCAAAACTAAGGCAGTGACCTGCTAAGCGTTAACCCCTCTGAGAAACTACACCTCTGCCCCGATATAACGCGACCCGATATAACACGAATTCGGATATAATGTGGTAAAGCAGTGCTCCGGGCGGGGAGCGGGGGGGCAGGGCTGCGCACTCTGATGGATCAAAGCAAGTTCGATATAACGCAGTTTCACCTATAACATGGTAAGAGTTTTTGGCTCCCGAGGACAGCGTTATATCGGGGTAGAGGTGTACCAGAATTTGTTCTGCTTCCTCGGCCGCAAAAGGGTACTGATCAGGCTTCATGTTCTGACAGAGGTTTTGAGAATGAACATTTCCTGTATATTCTAGATAGCCATACTCCCATGAGAATCCCACTTCATTACGAATTCTGACTGGCACACCTTGATCAAAGAATCTTTTTGGCAAGGCTCTGGAAAAAGCAGTGCTGGAAGCTTTGGAGAAGGATAAGAAAACACTTTCAAACATAAGAGGTGTTTGAGGCCTGTTGTTGATGGCAGATATTATTTTCATATCACAAACTCCAGACAAGGGACTTCTCAGCAAAAGAAAGATACATTAGGGCAGGCAAGAGAGGAACAGGGAGATCTAGTTTCTTAACCAACTCCTTCTAAAATAATGCAACACTTCTAACTCTTCAGATTAATGACTCCACATTAAGAGGAAAATTTCAGCAATATGCAGAACAGTGGGCACAGAGTATTAGACAGGTATACCCCTAAAATAGCATGAGAAGGCTACTTCAAGAAATTGATCTCCTTTCTCTCATCCAGTTTCATCAAATTCACAGGATATCAAAATCCTCTGAAACAGAGGAACATGCAGGTGGATATCATAGATCTGTTCTTGAACTTCAGAGCAACAAAGAAAGGAGTGATTCCAAAGAGAGAGAGAGAGAAATCTGCCTTAGCTATCCTCTTTACAATTCCCAAAATATCAGGAAAAATAAAAGTAACATCAGGTTAAAAACATCTGAACAAGTCTACATCCCATCACAGCAATAACAAACATATGTAGGAAAAGGAAGAAAGTTACCCTACTGCTACTTCCCGACTGACCTTCATAGAATATCAGGGTTGGAAGGGACCTCAGGAGTTCATCTAGTCCAACCCCCCTACTCAAAGCAGGACCAATCCCCAACTAAATCATCCCAGCCAGGGATTTGTCGAGCCGGGCTTTAAAAAACACTAAGGAAGGAGATTCCACCACCTCCCTAGGTAACCCATTCCAGATCTTCACCACCCTCCTAGTGAAAAAGTTTTCCCTAATATCCAACCTAAACCTCCCCCACTGCAACTTGAGACCATTACTCTTTGTTCTGTCATCTGGTACCACTGAGAACAGTCCAGATCCATCCTCTTTGGAACCCCCTTTCTGGTTGTTGAGAGCAGCCACCAAATCCGCCCTCATTCTTCTCATCTGCAGACTAAACAATCCCAGTTCCCTCAGCCTCTCCTCATAAATTATGTGTTCCAGCCCCCTAATCATTTTGTTGCCCTCCGCTGGACTCTTTCCAATTTTACCACATCCTTCTTGTAGTGTGGGGCCCAAAACTGGGCACAGTACTTCAGATGAGGCATAGAGGGGAATGATCATGTCCCTCGATCTGCTGGCAATGCTCCTACTTATACAGCCCAAAATACCGTTAGTCTTCTTGGCAACAAGGGCACACTGTTGACTAATATCCAGCTTCTCGTCCACTGTAACCCATAGGTCCTTTTCTGCAGAACTGCTGCCTAGCCACTCGATCCCTAGTCTGTAGCAGTGCATGGGATTCTTCCGTCCTAAGTGCTGGATTCTGCACTTGTCCGTGTTGAACCTCATCAGATTTCTTTTGGCCCAATCCTCTAATTTGTATTCCTACCCTCCAGCATATCTACCACTCCTCCGAGTTTAGTGTCATCTGCAAACTTGCTGAGGGTGCAATTCACGCCATCTTCCAGATCATTAATGAAGAGATTGAACAAAACCAGCCCCAGGACCGACACTTGGGGCACTCCGCTTGATACTGGCTGCCAACTACACATGGAGCTATTGATCACTACCCGTTGAGCCCGATGATCTAGCCAGCTTTATATCCCACTTATACTCCATTCATCCAGCCCATACTTCTTTCACTTGCTAGCAAGGATAATGTGGGAGACCGTATCAAAAGCTTTGCTAAAGTCAAGGAATAACACTTCCACTGCTTTCTCCTCATTCACTGAGCCAGTTATCTCATCATAGAAGGCAATTTGGTTAGTCAGGCATTACTTACCCTTGGTGAATCCATGTTGACTGTTCCTGATCATTTTCCTCTCCTCGAAGTGCTTCAGAATTGATTCCTTGAGGACCTACTCCATGATTTTTCCAGGGACTGAGGTGAGGCTGACTGGCCTTTAGTTCCCCGGATCCTCCTCCTTCCCTTTTTTAAAGATGGGCACTACATTAGCCTTTTTCCAGTCATCCGGGACCTCCCCCGATCACCATGAGTTTTCAAATATAATGGCCAATGGCTCTGCAATCACATCCGCCAACTCCTTTAGCAACCTCGGATGCAGCGCATCCAGCCCCATGGACTTGTGCTCATCCAGCTTTTCTAAATAGTCCTGAACCACTTCTTTCTCCACAGAGGGTTGGTCACCTCCTCCCCATACTGTGCTACCCAGTGCATTAGTCTGGGAGCTGACCTTGTTCATGAAGACAGAGGCAAAAAGAGCATTGAGTACATTAGCTTTTTCCACATCCTCTGTCACTAGGTTGCCTCCCCCATTCAGTAAGGGGCCCACACTTTCTCTGACCTTCTTCTTTTTACTAACATACCTGTATAAACCCTTCTTGTTATTTTTAACATCCCTTGCTAGCTGTAACTCCAATTGTTATTTGGACTTCCTGATATCACTCCTGCATACCTGAGCAATATTTTTATACTCCCCCCTTGTCATTTGTCCAAGCTTCCACTTCTTGTAAGCTTCTTTTTTGTGTTTAAGATCAGCAAGGATTTCACTGTTAAGCCAAGCCTGCCATATTTACTATTCTTTCTACACATCGGGATGGTTTGTTCCCGCAACCTCAATAAGGATTCTTTAAAATAAGCCAGCTCTCCTGGACTCCTTTCCCCCTTCTTCGTACTGTTTTGGGTGTCTTAGTCTGTCCCACCCCACCTAATGAAGTACATGTTTGGAGTCTCATAATCTTTTAGATTTCTTTATTCCCAAATACTCTGAAGAATGTCAGTATAAAAGAGTTTATTACTAGAGCTGTGGAAGTTCTCTCAGAAAACTATTTTCTGGAAAGGTATGCAGTCTCTGACACCAAAACATTTCAAGATTGTGTTGATTTTTCCCAATTGTTTTGTTTAGGAAGAAAACTTTATAAAAATTGTAAAAGGTCAATTTTGATTTTTCAATTTAAATGACTTTGTTTCAGAATTTCCTTTAATTTTATTGTTAAAAATAATTTTAAAAACTTATAAAAGCTTGAAATTGAAATAAAACAGTTCAGTTTTGCTGAAATTCAATGTTTTGTTTGACCCAAATCAATTGTTTCAAGTTTTTGATTAATTGAAAAATGTTTTCTCTCTCTAATGGGGTTCACTCATCTCTTGAGCATCTGCTAGCAGCTGGGTGTGGTACTGCAGTCCTTTTCTCGCCCCATGCCCCTCTGCAGGCTGCCAGCTGACCTTGGTGGGTCTTCCATGGCTTTGCCCCCTAGCTGTGTCACAGAGACCAAAGGAATCCCTTCCAGGATATTAAATAGTCCAGTTTATTTGCCCTCATTAGGACCTTCGGTCCTTGCTCTGGGCCCCTTTAAATGCCACCCTTTTTTTGGGCTCCCAACTCAGTCCTGTCCCTTTCGTGTGATTTACGTCACTTTACTTGTGACCACTAGGGGAATCTAGGCCCACGCACAACTCTAGGTTCCAACCAAGGGACCCTATATCCAGCAGTCAGGCTTCACTGTGGCTTCCCTGATGCTCTTCCTATTGGCTCTTTTAACTCCAGCCCTATTTGAGGGTCACTGGTCTCAGGTTCTTCTCTCTCAACTATGTATGTTCAGCCAGTGATAACCTCTAGCTCAGGGATCAGCAACCTTTGGCCTGCAGTCCGCCAGGGAAAGCACCCTGGCGGGCCGGGTCAGTTTGTTTACCTGTCGTGTCCACAGGTTCAGCCAATCGCGGCTCCCACTGGCAGTGGTTTGCTGCTCCAGGACAATGGGGGCTGCGGGAAGCGGCGCGGGCTGAGGGATATGCTGTCTGCCGCTTCCCACAGCCCCCATTGGCCTGGAGCGGCAACCGCGGCCAGTGGGAACCGTGATTGGCTGAACCGGTGGACGCTGCAGGTAAAGAAAACTGGCCCAGCCCACCAGGGTGTGACACTGTACCCCATAATGCTTTATGGGAATATGACATAACTGGTCTATGATCTACTGAATCTAGCTATGCTACATATGCTATGTAACATATCTATGTAAAGGTTATGATCTACTGAATCTATTAATCCTATCCGCATTTATGTATCATTTTTGTATTTGGAGTTATGAATATTAGCTGTGTACTGGCATGATTTCTAAATAACCTTAGTAGAGCATTTGGTCAATTCTTGGAGAAAGGAATGTTTAAATTAAATACCTAATCAAGAAACACTTAAAGGACAATGAATCTTGGAATGCTCCAATCCACATAAGAAGTCTACTTGAGGACGTTCAAGATAGCATGTGACCCATGGCTGCTACCCTGATAAGAAACTGTGGACATGTGACTTGCCCAGATGACTCCAGAACTCCATCTTGGAGCTGGACTTTGCATAAGAGAGAGGAGGGGGTCTCCACTCACAAGAGAAAGTCTATTTAAGCCCATGGGAGACCCCTCCATTTGGTCTTCATCTGGCTAAAGAGAGAGCCTCTCCAGAATACCTGAATACCCCAGAATACCTGAAAGAAGCTGGAATGGAGGACGGTGACCGCAGGGGGTGTGAGTGATTGCTGGACCCAGGCTAAGAGGCGATTGGTCTGTAAGAGGGAGCATTCTGGAATTGGTGAGGATCTTATCTGTATTCAGTTTGATTAGACATAGATTTGCATGTTTTATTTTATTTTTCTTGGTGACTTACTTTGTTCTGTCTGTTACTACTTGGAACCACTTAAATCCTACTTTCTGTATTTAATAAAATCACTTTTGACTTATTAATTAACCCAGAGAATGTATTAATACCTGGGGGAGGCAAACAGCTGTGCATATCTCTCTATCAGTGTTCTAGAGGGCGGACAATTTATGAGTTTACCTTGTATAAGTTTTATATAGGGTAAAACTGATTTATTTGGGTTTAGATCCCATTGGGAGTTCGGAAGCTGAGTGTTAAAGATGGGAACACTTCTGTAGGCTGCTTTCAGTCAAACCTGCAGCTTTGGGGCAAATAATTCAGACCCTGGGTTTTTGTTGGAGCAGACGGGCGTGTCTGGCTCAACAAGACAGGGTGCTGGGTCCCGGGCTGGCACAGAAAGCAGGGGCAGAAGTAGTCTTGGCACATCGGGTGGCAGCTCCCAAGGGTGGTTCTGTGATCCAACCCATCACACAGGGTACTTACCTTGGCGGGCCACGGACCAAAGGTTGCCGATCCCTGCTCTAGCTAATTGGTGGGTTCTTTTATCCGAAAAGGAGCACCCTTCTTCACTGACTAGCTACTGCCTTGCAACTCCATTTATCTGAGCCTGATGGGCTCTGACTGGCTGCTTCTGGGAGGCCTCTCTAGGCAGGCCTGGAGGACCCATCTTCTCCGCTCCTTTCCTGTGGCTGGAAGTAGTAGGACTCTGGACCCTTCTGAAGGGAGCTGAAAAGGCCGGGTACACCCCTTCAGACACTCCAATCCAAAACTTTTTTTTCCCAAACTGATTATTTCTTTTTTCTTCCATCTTTACTTATTCCACACTAAAACAAGTTTCTAACTTCAGGTCCTCTGGTATAATTTGGGATTTCTCCCCTCTGGCCGTTTCTCAGGAAGATTGTTACACAATTGTTCTGATCTGCCTTAGTTCTCCATTGTTGGACTGTAGGAGACCTGGTGTAGCAGGCAAAAGTGTCTTTAGTAAATAAAGTAAGGGTTCTATTTTTCTCTCAAAAAATATTTTTAAAAAGTTAATATAAGGGGAGGTCATTTCTTTTTAAGATCTCTTCTTGGCTAGTTAACTTGGTCTCAGAAGACTTAGTATTATGTAACAATAGCCCCTTACTACTCTTTGACTCCACTTGGTAACTCACAGGGTATGTCTACCCTGAAGCTGGGAGTGTGCATCCCAGCGGAGGGAGACAGGCACACTAAAAATAGCAGTGTTGCTGAGGGTAGAATGGGCCACAGCTAAGGCTATATGCCCCAAAAGATACCCAGGGGGTCCATGCAAGTATGTTAGCCCAAGCTGACACCTGTGGTGCTCCTGGATACACTGCTATTTTTAGTGTGCTAACATGTCTGTCTTCCCTTGGAAGACAATGCCCATAGTCATTCCTTGTTAAAAGTCTGAGGTTTTATCTGAACCGAACCTCCAATTTTTGGAAGTTCTTCAGTTGCCAGATAAGAGAGGTGGGTAATTAAAAACTATTGAAACATTCAGATCTCCTGTTTGCATGTTGCCCTGACTTTCAATATACTTTATAGAGACCTATAATACTGAGGGCAAGGCCATCTGTCCTAACACAAAGACGTATATCACTTGGGCAGGGGTTCTCAAAGTTCATTGCACCGCGACCCCCTTTTAATAACAAAAATTACTATATGACCCCAGAAGGGGCCGGAAGCCTGAGCCCCATGGCCCCGGGGGAGGCAAAGCCAAAGCCCAAGGGCTTCAGCTCCAGGCAGAGGGCCTGTAACCTAGTCCTGCCACCCAGAGTTGAAGCCCTTTGGCTTCAGCCCCAGGCGATGGGGCTCGGGCTTTGGCTTTGGCTCTGGGCCCCAGCAGCTCTAAGACAGCCCGGGTGATCCTATTAAAATGGGGTCACAACCCACTTTGGGTCTCGACCCACAGTTTGAGAACCACTGCACTAGGGCATTGGTAATTCTGTGGACCCTAATAGGTGAAGACATTTTTTCAGAGCTATCCCAAGCAGCTACATTCAGATCAGTGTATTCTCTTTTCCAAATACTACAATTTGAACACTTGTTCTTTGCTTAAGCTATTTTTGGGTGACTGGTTCTCCATGTGCTCTCTGATTCCCTTCCTATGTGCCAGATCCTGGCCCCATTAAAGATATTGGCGAAACTTGTATTGACTTCAGTGGGAACAGGATCATGCCCTTCATTGGGATACTGCTTCTAAGTCGCTTAATCTCAATTTATGTGTGAAATAGCTAAGCACACAAAGACAGCTAAAACTAATTTTGAAGAGACTGCAAAAGGGAGTATGTCCTAATAGGTTTAGAAATGAATTAATTAATTATTTAATGGACAAAATAATCCATGTAGAATAAGGCACAAACTATTTTGTGACCAGGGTTGGGGAGGAAGAGAAATAGATAGTGAGAATGAGGTTTTTGCTTCAGATGCCCATCTATAGTCTGAGGAGTTGAAAGAGACAAATCCTTTGTAGATTGTGTTATGCACATGTTGAACGTTCATAGAGATTTTATTGGCCAAAGTGATTTTTTTATTCGAACCATACAGTCTTAAATATATAGATACAGATAGAAAAAGCATGTTGAGAATTAATTTTGCTTTCCACAGGTTTAGAGCCTTTTATGACTGTGTTTACATTACGCAAAGATAATGCAAAGACTACCATTGTTACCTAAGATTTAATTTACATATTACATCTTAATTTTTTTCTTCTCCCATTTCATACTGATGTGTGTTGAAGGATGCTTAGGATGGCATTAAGGAAATGTCAATGTAGACACCTATTCTTGTCTAAAAATCATTATTTAACACCTTCAAAGGTTTGACAACTGCAAAGAAATGATGCGCAAGCACCTAGCTATTGATTTTATCTTATGCTTTGTATTTGCCCCATTAAATTCTATTGGCATTGTCAGCTGAACTCTCTTTTAAAGTATGCTGAGTTTTCCTGTTGTTAAGCACAGCTTTTTTAATTTTGTGCTTTATGAGAACTTCTTTGGCGTTAGAAAATTGTTTGTCTTTAAAAATACCTACAAAAATGGCTTTATTAAGGTGCTATCCCTCTCTTACTTGTGTGTTAAAAGTGGACTGATACTGAGATGTCACTGGAACGTGTATTTGCAGTTTGTGGATACATAAACATATTTGTTTTTGAACTGGAGAAACAATAAACCTCACTGGGCATTACTGGCCCTACTAGTCTGCCAGATGGAAGCCCCAACAAACAGCTTCCCCCAATGATCCAGTTTGGAATTATACTTCCTGTTTAACTTGGTCTTTGAACAAAACACCATATTTAACATTTTTACAGCATGCTTCTAGAAGATGAATTATCACCAAATGATGCATAAGCAAATACTAAAAATGTTCTCATTCACTCATTAGACAGTCTGAATTTATATAAATTCTAAAGAATGAGGTGGGAGAGGTATTTTTCCTTCTAGATTTTTAAATCTTAATCTTCCTCAAGCATTCCTTTAAAGACTATATGCTTTAACTGTCACATCAGTTTTGGGGGCTACATGTAGGGAGAGGTGGAGAAAAGAAATGAGTTTCCATATTAATTCAGTCAATCCGTGGCATATGAAGAGTAGCAAATTCTTTGATAATATTTTTATGCTACTCTTAAACACTATTGGTGCCTATTTTCTTTGTGGTTGGTATTCTTAGCGGTTGAAGAGCCCGCATAGTTGGTTCCTAATCTTGCCATTGTCCCTTGATATGTTAGGAGTTGAGGGGACAGGATGAGAGCACTACTGCACTCTGGCTACTCTGTTATTGGATAGCCCCTTGGGGGGGCTATTACTGGCTCATATAGTTTAGAGCAGTGGTTTTCAAACCAAGTGTCACGACCCAGAACTGGGTCACAGAATGGAAGGGACTGGGTCGCAGTGGCTCTGGTCAGCAGCACCAACCAGGCCATTAAAAGTCCCGCTGGCAGTGATGCCTGGCTAAAGCAAGCTAGTGCCTACCTGTTCTGACACCGTGCTGCGCCCTGGAAGCAGCCAGCAACAGGTCCGGCTCCTAGACGCTCCACGTGCTGTCCCCACCCTGAGCACTGGCTCCGCAGTTCCCAGCCAATGGGAGCTAGGGGGGGTGCGGTGCCTGCAGGCGAGAACCGCGCAGAGCTGCTTGGGTACCTCCGCCTAGGAGCTGGACCTGCTACTGGCCGCTTCTGGGGCTCAGCATGGTCTGCGGTGCTGAGGCAGGCAGGAAGCCTACCTCAGCACCCACCACTGCACGGGAGCTGCCTGAGATAAGCCCGTACCCCAACCCTGCGCCCCAATCCCCTGCCCAAGTGCTGAGCCCCCCCCCAAACATGGAGCCCCTTCCTGTCTCCCAAACCCCTCATCCCCGGCCCCAGCCCAGAGCCTGCACCTCCAGCCCAAACCCCTGACCCCCTCCTACACCCTAACCCCCTGCCCCAACCCAGAGCCCCCTCACACACCTTGAACCCCTCATTCCTTGCCCCACTCTGCAGCCCTCACTCCAACCCTCTGCTCCAGCCCTGAGCCCCTCCCACACCCTAAACCCCTCATCTCAGCACCGTTAGGTCGTGGGCATCAACAATTTTCTTCAACTAGGTCACCAGAAAAAAAGTTTGAAAACCACTGGTTTAGAAGGACCGCTAGGCTGCTGTACATTGTCCTGAAGCTAGAATAAAAGAAGTCCAAGAATCAAGGAGCTGAAATCAGCTCCTTTGCTTCTCCCTCTCCTTTAAGTGCAGCAATGAATCTGATCCACTGTGTGTTTGTGTATACATAGCGTAGTTCAAATGTTGGTCCAGTAGGATATATGAAACAAAGCTTCTTTTGTTTGTGCTTCATTCCTGGTGTGTTTGAACTTTCAGCTGTCAGCAATGCTGTGTAAATCAGATTTGTTATTGCAAATCTGCTTACAGGAAACTGCTAGTGAACCTGCCAATGACTTTACAGCAAAGCTACATCTCCAGCAAAAAGGTAAAGGATGTTTGCACAAATGTGGTGCATATTTTAAAAGCCTTTTACAATATTCTCTTTTTTTTAAATGACAATAACTATATTTTTATATACTGAATTTTTAAAAGAAAATGACAGAGGGAGAAACACAAGTAGAGCAACAAAATCATCAGGCTCTTAACAATGCAGAGCTGTATCCATTGAGGTAAACATTGTGGTGCAGTGAACTAAAATATTTTAGTAGTGATTGATTTGTATGTACTAGTAGCAACCATTTTTGTAATGATAATGAACAAGTAAAACAAAGAGTAATCAAATTTTGAAAAGTACTAGGCATAGGCCAACAGATTACCCAACAATAATAATTTAAACACAACATTCAGTATCAGATACAGAAAACTTAATGAAAATGGATAAAAACAAGCAAAAAAAAATCCCCAGTGCCGCCTTTGTACCACAGTTCATCCATGGTCTATCCAAGGCAAAATGGGATAGGACTATAAATATCCCTGCTATATTCCAAAGGAAAAATATTATCTGATAGAGTGTTGTCAAAACTGACCAAAATTAGGCATAGGGTGGTAGTTTTCCAGCTCCTTTTTGGATCCTGGCCTCAGGATAATCCATAAAGGATTTTGAGATTTCAAGGTAGACCTTTTGGTTATAACAAGTAGGCTTCTTTTGCAGATCTGTATCCTGAAGAACCTCAAAATAATTCCACTATTGTAGGACACAAATAACTTTGAGGCTTTAAGAGGAGTGTAGGTATTATCTGATTGAAAACCTATAAAAAGTTGTGGGATAAATAATTTTAGATTTTAAATCACTAGGTTTTATTAGGTTCTTAAAGCAGATTTGAAACCACAGCTTTCAAAATGTTCTCTGCTGATTCACAGGCATGAGCATATTGAGAAAAGTTACAGATTGTTCACAAATATGTGATGGAGGACAACATTGAATTTTTTTTATGTTTATTTTTTTTAAAAGCCATATTATAGGTGTAGACATATAAGTCTTAGGGGAGAAACATTGTTTTAAGAAGAATATTTAGGAAAGCAATTCTCAGCAATTTAGAGAAATCACTAACTGTTCTACTTATTATTTTGTGATTTTTTTAATCTCATCTTTTATAACATGAGTAATTAAAGAGCAAAACACAGATTTCATATTGTTACCAAATAATATGCAATTACCATTACTTCCACCTACTGATTCCTTCAAACCAAGTGTTAGTCTGTTTTACAGTAGGGAATTGCAGGCTGATAAACAGGAAGATGTTTCAGCTTAGCGAACAGAAACTGAGGCCCATATGTTCTTGATATCATGGGTGTAAAATGTGCAAAGAGAGACTATCATCTGTGAGAAGTTTAGCAAATCTCATATTGACTCAGCTAGATGAAAGCTCCTTTCTAACTCACATTAGAGCTGTTGCTTACATAATGTACCACAAGCATGCTGATTTGAAACTCACTTGCAGGATTCAAACAGTATGTCTATTGACCAGATGGGAGATTCTGTTAAGCCTGCTCTAATGTGTGGCCACTAGTTGGCAGTCACATGTGCTGATGACAGGTATAGGTAGGGTTACCATATTTTGTGCCTCCAAATGGAGGACACTCCAAGGCCCACGGCCCCGCCCCCAGCCCCGCCTACACCCCTGCCCAACCCCGCCCCCTCCCCAAAGTCTCCGCCCCCTCCCCTGCTTCCCGCGAATATTTGATTCGCGGGAAGCCTAAAGCAGGTAAGGGGGGTGTGGGGGGAGGAGGCGCGGCCCAGGATGGCCCCCCGGCGTTTCCAGCCTGGGTCAGCTCGGGCCCTGGGGTGCCGGCCCCGGCCGACCACCCCCGGCCCGCCCAGCACTGCCGGTCCCCGGCGGCCCGGCAAACCCCTGGCTCCCCGCCGGCCCGGCTGACGCGGCTCCCCGCCGGCCGGGGTCCCCGCCGGCCCGGCTCCCCGCGGCCCGGCTGACGCGGCTCCCCGCGGGCCCGGCTCCCCGCCGGCCGGGGTCCCCGCGGGCCCGGCCGACCCAGCTCCCCGCCGGCCCGGCTCCCCGCCGGCCCGGCCGACGCGGCTCCCCGCCGGCCGGGGTCCCCGCCGGCCCGGCCCACCCGGCTCCCCGCCGGCCGGGGTCCCCGCCGGCCCGGCCGACTTTGCTCCCCGCCGGCCAGGGTCCCCGCCGGCCCGGCCGACTTTGCTCCCCGCCGGCCGGGGTCCCCGCGGGCCCGGCCGACCCGGCTCCCCGCCGGCCGGGGTCCCCGCGGGCCCGGCCGACCCGGCTCCCCGCCGGCCGGGGTCCCCGCGGGCCCGACTGACCCGGCTCCCCGCGGGCCCGGCCGACGCGGCTCCCCGCGGGCCCGGCTCCCCGCCGGCCCGGCAGACGCGGCTCCCCGCCGGCCGGGGTCCCCGCCGGCCCGGCCGACCCGGCTCCCCGCCGGCCGGGGTCCCCGCCGGCCCGGCCGACTTTGCTCCCCGCCCGCCGGGGTCCCCGCGGGCCCGGCCGACCCGGCTCCCCGCCGGCCGGGGTCCCTGCGGGCCCGGCCGACCCGGCTCCCCGCCGGCCGGGGTCCCCGCGGGCCCGGCCGACCCGGCTCCCCGCCGGCCCGGCTCCCCGCGGCTCCCCGCCGGCCCGGCAGACGCGGCTCCCCGCCGGCCGGGGTCCCCGCCGGCCCGGCCGACCCGGCTCCCCGCCGGCCGGGGTCCCCGCGGGCCCGGCCGACCCGGCTCCCCGCCGGCCGGGGTCCCCGCCGGCCCGGCCGACTTTGCTCCCCGCCGGCCGGGGTCCCCGCCGGCCCGGCCGACCCGGCTCCCCGCCGGCCGGGGTCCCCGCCGGCCCGGCCGACCCGGCTGACCTCCCGATTTTCCGGACATGCCCGGCTTTTGGGGATTTCCCCCCGGACGGGGATTTGAGCCCCCAAAAGCCGGACATGTCCGGGAAAATCCGGACGTATGGTAACCCTAGGTATAGGAATGGTTGTTGCAAGGGAGGGAAAAAATGTAAAATAAAAAGAAGAGCTTCCCTCTGAGTCCAGATTAACCCAGTTTTTGCTGGCTTGGCTAGAGTGACAAATATTCTTTTGTTTCCCCCGAGTAGAGTTATTGCTTCTAGTTTACTAAGGGTCCTGTCTGATGCTCGCTTCTAATAATATGAAGGATTTGCTTACAAGTCCTGCAATCAGATGTAGAACTCCACTGGTGAGGGTCTGTTCAGTCTAATGTCTGGCTGCCAGTTGGCAGATCCAACTGTGCTTTGTTGTCCCCTTTTAAAAACAGCAGAATAATATGGTGATCAGAAGCTAGAGGTCAGTTGTTCACGTGTTGAATCTGTTAATTGTTATGTGGTCTCCATCAAAAAGTGTTATTTTGCTTGTTTTTTATGTCTAGTGTCACTAATAGTGAGTCACAGTTCCCTGGCCTCATTAGGTATCAAGTCCCACTTTATGCCCTCATGGATCCTCAACCAGCGTTCTTGTCACGTGATTGGGACAAGACTAAGCCTCAAACAGAAACTCTTTCAATAACTTTAGATACTATGAGTCCTTGACTGTTTTCTCTTCAGACCCCTCCATGCCACTGCAACTGGAGACTTGAATTTTGGAGGTTTTCATTTTTATGGACTTGCAGACAGTAGCTGTATTCCTCCACCCAAAACAACTAAACTGTAGTTGCATATAAACAAGACACTTAAAAAAAATTAAGAAGTGGAGCAGAAACAAAAAATCATTTAAACATATCTCTAGACACTGACTGAAAGAAGCAATATTTATTTCACTGTACTAAGCTAAAATGTGCTGATCTAACAAGCACATCCGTTATATTAAAATTCCATGAATGGACAAAACATCCCACCCAAAATAACCACAAATCCCACGGCCAGTAGAAAAGGTGGCCCTTGCAGTACTCCTTGAGCCATAAATCAGGCCCTGGAAGACCAAAGGAGAAGTAATTTTCAGTGTGAAGGGGCCTTCACAGTGAACATCCTGTCAGGCATTCTCTCTTGATTAAATTGATAGCGCTCCAGCACAAGTATCTCTGCTTTTGTCAGCTGCAGCACAATCACACAGCAGAGAAATATTTTCTCAAGTAGTCTTTCCCTAAACCATTTAGCACTTTAATGTCAAGACTGAGTTCCACTTGGAAACCCATAGATATGGTAAGAAGCTTAAGTTACAAAAGTTAGTGGCTGCTAAAGTTGGTTCTTACAGAGAAGAAATTTAGGGATTTCTCATTATAGACTTAGCCCTGACAGTTCTCATTGGTTATGCTATTATTATAAGTAGCAGTGGTATTATTTATATAACAGCACCCCAAATTTGTCAAGCACTGTACAAACATAAAGGAAAAGACACTCCATGGACCCAAGCACTCAATCTGAAAAACACAAAAAACAAAGGCTGGGGGAAAATGATATAACATACAAGCAAAAGGGGTAAGTTAACACTTTCCTTCTAGCACTGAGTTACATGTAGCTGAACCATCCAAGAAGCAGCCCAAGAAAGCAGTTGTGACTCTGAGAAGTGATCTGTTACTGGCTCACCACTAGCAAATTACTTTCCCTTCCATGCTTGGCTCTGAAAGTTTATAGGAAGTAGAGATGTATGGAGAATGGAAATTCCATTTTGTGGGAGGTTTATATATTATATATGTAAAATATTTAATTTACTTTCATACTGTATTTTTAAATGAGTGTGATTCTAAAATTCTTGATAGTGAGAGTGTAATAGTGCTCTTTAAAGTGATGCACACAGTAGTGTGGGCAAAGGCTGTTAGCCTTTCAACAAATTAGTATCTCAGTTTTGATCCACATGCTATTCCTGTGCTCAGAGGGTGAGAGGAGCCCAGCTCATTTGTTTTCATCATATGTTCTGTTCTGTGTTTTTAATGGTTACAGTATGCCAGTGATATTTCTATCTATAGACAGTCTCATGATTTTTTTTCTTTTTCCTAAAGGATAATGTTTCATTTCTTTATTTAGTCATATTGGGCATACCATTTTGATTTTTATGGAGATCTTCCAGCTCTGATCTGAACCTTTGGATTGGTATAGGCTGAGCTCATGCATTGTATTTCAAGGGATAGGATACCATCTAAATTACTGGTGTACTCTCCATAATGATTTGTCAAGCAAGGACAAGCCAATATTTTTAAAGGGATTTAAATGATCGTTGCATGAAATATCTTGGATTAAGGAGCAGCAGGAATTAAAGTCCACGATTTAACCATAGAACAAGTACCATATGAGCATAAGCCAGGCAAACTTCACCACCTCAACACTAACACGCTGCACGTCATATAGATCAGTCACAATGGCCATTCAGTTCTTGGCTTCTGCTGAGATTGCCAACAAAGGTGATAATTGTGATGGTGGGTTCTAGGATATGATGAGCCAGCCACCAAGCAGTTAGTGGGTAATAATGAATTTAGGTCACTAATGCCTGGATCTTATTTTAATAGTGATCAACTGAGAGTTGCAGAGCTCTGCAGGTATTTATCAACCCCATGAGTTAGCCAGTCTCCCTGCTTCTGCTGCTGACAAGTAAAGCATACAACTTCATTGCATTTGTTCTCTACTTATCAGAGCATGATATTCACTTACTAGTTCTGTTTCTGAAGAGGGATGAACAAACCTTTTGTTTGAACCAGGCATGTGTGCTTGATTGTAAAACAGCATTTGTGCATAGTGCGAATTGAGATGTACTTATATTGTTAGCTTGTTTGCTCTTTTTTTCTTTGACCATCAAACATTACCCCTTGTGACTGAACTGTTTCCTCTCAGTGGGTTTTTTACTTTTATAAATACTATAAATAAATAAGACAAGCAGGCTATATGCTTTTTCCTAGCAGAGATACAGAAAGGGAGGAGAAAGTATAAAAAAATAAAAATAAAGAAATCTGTTAGGAATCCTGCAAGTGTACTGTGTAAATCAGGAGAGAAAATGGACATACTGAAGCTCAAAAGTCCACCATCATGACACTTAATGGGAAGCAAAAGAGCTTGAGGAATTGCAATGAGAGAAGTTTCACAATTACACCAATTGACTTCACAATATGTTTGTCTGATGTCTGTTTAGACAGAGTCGTTTATCAAGGTCCAGAGATTTTCATCCAAGTAAGAATCTCTCCAGGTGGTAATTTTTTCTCTTAACAGTGAAAAACAGGAGGGGCTTTAGAACAGTTCCTTTATCTGCTTGAATTGTTACCTGAAAGCAAAAGCTGGTTTTGAGATGGTCTGACTTCATATTTCTCTAAATAACTCAGACAGATTGTACCCCTCCCTCCCCGCCCCAGAGTTTCATCTACATTCTTCTGTCACGAGCAGAAAGTTCTGCACTCCTGAAGAACAAAGTGAGGGCCTGGGCTTCAAACCCTACTGATCTCCTGAAATCAGCAGGGAGCACAGTGCTAATCATAATGTTGAAGCCTTGAATAAATAATGACAGAATGATTAAAGCACAGGGACTACATCCAGGATCTCCCCTCTCCCAGGTGGGTGCTCTAACAGTCATTCTCTCTCTCTCTCGTCCAATGACTATTTACTGATTTCTCCCCCTCTGGCAAAGGGGGAATTGAACCTGGGTGTCCCACATCCCAGCATTGCAACACTTAAGTCCTTTTGTGGATCCTACTCTCAGAAACTAAATATTGTTTTAAATAGATCCTGAACTCCATGGTTTTAGGTACAGGCAAATATACTAATATTTCAAAATAAACTAAAAAAAATAGTTAATATGATTTTTGTGTGTGTCTTATAGGCAGTTATTATGATTTCTTCTTATACTTCATTAATGCATGACATTATGAATTTTGAAATTGTGTATTATGCCTACACCCAGGAAGCAGATTTTCCAGCATAGCACACAGCACAGAGGTTGACAATGTTGGTGATCTCTCACTGACTGTCACCTTGTATGTGGAGCCTATTAATCTCTCTATCTCAGAAAGATAGACCACACAAGTTCAAAAATCCTTAATTTTTTTCCTCTCAGAAAGTTGGGGAAAGACTTAAAAGACCCAGATTCTAAAACCTCACTCATTCTCACCATAAAGGGAATGATCTGCTTCATGTTCTTGGATTCTAACAGCTCTGAAAAGGATGTTCCTGGTCATTCACTTTTTTTTCTCTGAGCCTTCCTCCAAACTGTGTAGTAAGAGAGGATCCGTTAGTCCAGGATTCACTTGACATACAGTCACCTATCCAGTTAGTACTCCAGACAGAGAAACAAAGAACAGAATAGGGATACTTAAAGATATAAAGATTCTCTCATTGATTATTTTCTTAACTTAATGGGATTTTTTTTTATTAACTTTTTGTCATATAGTTTTTGGTTATTGTTTGTCTATTACTACTACAATCCAAAACCAGCATTTCAGAATGATCTCTGCTTTGAAAGAATCATAAACTGATTTTCAAAATATGGGCAGAGTGAGCAAGAAATAGCACAAATTCTTCAACCACTAATTAACTCTGTTGCTTCTTGTGCTGGAGATGGAGAGAGGAACCCAAATGCTATGAATCAGTGTCTGGAGTACAGAAATCAATTTAATTATCACAAATTTATTTTTATTTTTCTTTAATTTATCTTCCTATCTTTTAGAATTATCTGTACGTGTGTGTGTGTGTGTGTAATTCATTCATTTTAAGATTTGTTTATTGGGTAAATATATATGTGTTTTCTGCAAGATGCTTCAGTTCCTCTCTTTTTTGAACAGACTACACAAACTTAAACCAATTTCTGACTCTTTTGGAAGCGATTTAAAGAAGCAGAAAGAAGTAACTAACATTATAAAAACAGAGCATTTGCTGTCCTGCAGGCCCACTGTATTTGGACTTGTATTTTCCTTTTGCCTCTTGTCAGCCATATACCGAAATATCTCTCGTGCTCAGGAATGAGTGAACTAGGAGTATGTTCTTTTAAATGGTGAGATTAGAAGTGGTTTAAAAAATTCCATCAGTTATTCGTCGGTATTGTCTTATTTTGTTATCATTTATTTATTTATTTGACAAAACCCCAAGCATGCCAAAACTGAACATTTCAATTTGGAAATACCACCATGGTGCCTTTTGGTGGATCAGACATCTTGACTGGGCTCCCTGGCTAGAGTGCATTTCCCATTACTCTATCATTCTTTCAGTTATACCCATGCAGCTGGAAGTGATTTATTTTAAAAGTTTTCAATTGTAAGAATAAATTTCACTCCCTTGAATACCTAAGTTGCAGGTAATGGAAGTTACAGCTTGTGGAAATGTCACTGGCAGCCAGTTATCATCAGAGTAACTTTGGTTGGCATTAAATGCTAAACAGAATTTGCTCTGTCATTGCAAGAGGTAGAAATGTCTCCTATGAATGTGTCTGATTTGGGAAGTTCACTGCTTTATAGATCTGCATGTAGTAGTAATCATTTGTATATAATGAGCAAAAGAAGAATTTTCCAAATTGATTTCTATAACAGGATTTCTCTCTACACTAAAACCTGTTAAAAAAAATAGTTTTCTTCAAATCTAGTAATACAGTAGTGATTCAATATGAGAACTTGTTTTAGCCAACTTACTATTCTTTGGATAACAAATGCAAAAGGTTCCTGATGTTATTTGTTGTCTCGGCCTTCTGGAAAAGAAAACAGAAAGCAACCGTCTCAGGACATTAAGTCATTGTCTCAGTAAAGGATCAGATACATGCAAAATAACCATTTGTTTTCCTTCGTAGGCTTTAGTCAGTGTAGAGAGAGGGAGAGCAGACCCCTCCCTGGTTTTCTGGTAGTAGTTGAATGTTGCAAGTACATAATAAACCCAAATATCCAAACACATCAATCATGTGTCATCTCAAATATGCATCTTGTCTTACATTTGAATTGCTTCCCAAATATTCATGAAACATTCATTCATGATATATGCACTATGTGCCATGTAGATAGATGCAGATAGATGTGCCATGCAGAAACAATTTCAATCTGTGTTTAAGTTCAGAGGGTGAAGCAAATTGTCTCCATGAAAGATCCAACAACTCTTGCGAATACATTCTGCATATCCTGGTCCTCATCTCTCGGTTTGTAGCTGCCAAGGAATTTAATGCAGCTTTGGGTCTACTGTACTGTCTGTAGATCTATCATGGCACGGGAGAGAGCAGGACAAGCTCACTAAGTATCAGCAAAGAAGTATATACCTTGGAAGGACAGAGGGAACTTGAGTAGTAACAGGGAGGATCATTGTGTCCTCCCAAGTTTACATGGTGATTAGACAAGTGAAGAGATCTGCACTCTGATGGATTCCATGCCACTTCAAAAATATAGGCTGGTAATTGCCAGGGATTCCTTTTCAGACACTCAGATTTGCGCTCTCTCTGATAGCTGAAGAGGAAAATACTCCATCTGCAGGGTCTGGGAAGTGATGGAAGTATTACTCCTTAGGCCCACAAGGGGGTAGAATCATATTTTCCACTTCATAGGCATGGTGTGAGATTTGGCATCCACAACACTATTCTGTTTTATTTATTGAAAGTATTTTCTATGCTGCTTATCCACATAGTTTCCAAAGGCCTCAAAACATTAATGGATTAGAGGAAGTCCCACCATTTAGGATCCATATGTGCTTCGCATTTCGGTTCTATGCTGTAAATACACCAGGACCTGGGTTTGGCCGTTAGATCTGACCTGAGGTCTTTGTAGGTTTTAGTCAAAATTTGCATACATTGTGTGTTTAAGAGTTTGGGATTTTGCAATCTTGAATCTTGTGGAGAATGACATTTTGCTATCCATAATGTCCTTTGCTTCCCTGACTGTGTTCAAATAGTTTCTCAGATCTTATCGGGCTTTAGCTGGTAGGGCCCTGTGCCACTTATAAAGTATTTCAAATGATTAAATCCCATTTTAATCTGTGTGTAGCTAATATAGTGAACTGTTTTTAACCGTGAACACTGATGAGCCAAAATATAATCTACTTTAAAACTTTTGTAATAGTCAGCCATTTTGCTTACTAAAAGTCTTTCAACTCTTTGGAGTGAGAGCTGCAACGCTGTTTAAAACAAATTTATTTGTTGTGTGACTCATCTCCAACCAGTGCAGGACACTTGGTTTCTTAATGATTGCTGCTTCAAGGTCCCCTCAGTTTCATTGCACGATCGCTAAATAGGGTTGACAACTTTCTAATCCCACAGAACCAAAGACCCTAGCCCTCCCCCTTCCATGAGGCCATGCCCCCTGCCCTGCCCCTTCTCTGAGGCTCTGCCCACTCACTACATTCCCCCTCCCTCAGTGGCTCGCTCTCCCCCACCCTCACTCAATTTCACTGGGCTGGGGCAGGGGTTGGGGTGTGGGAAGGGGTGAGGTCTCCAGCTGGAGGTGTGGGCTCTGGACTGGGGCCGGGGTTGAGGAGTTGGGGAGCAGGAGTCGTCTTTGTGTTTGGGGGGGCCTCAGAGCATGGGCAGGGGGTTGGGCCACGGGGTTTCCTTCAGTGGCTCCTGGTCAGCGGCGCAGTGGGGGGCTAAGGCAGGCTTCCTAGGCGGAGGCATGGTAGGTGGCTCTGCGCACTGCTCTCACCTGCAGGCACCACCCCCACCGCTTCCACTGGCTGTGGTTCCTGGCCAATGAGAGTGCGGAGCTGGTGCTCAGGGCGGGGGCAATGCACGGAGCCCGGTGGCCTCCCCGCCTAAGAGCAGAACCTGCTGGCCACTTCCGGGGTGCAGCGCAGAACCAGGACAGGTAGAGACTAGCCTGCCTTAGTTATGCAGCACTGCCAACTGGACTTTTAATGATCCGATCAGCATTGCTGACCTGAGCCACCAGGGTCCCTTTTTGACTGGGTGTTCCGGTCAAAAACCAGACACCTGGTCACCCTATCTCTAAATAAATCTAGGGAATTATTCCATATCCATTGATTCAGTTTCACCTCTTTCATTGCTACTTTGAATGGGAACTCTAGGTGTTGCAGAAGCACTAGTTCGGTGGGTGTTCAGACCAGTTCCACAATGATCCAGCCCTTTCTTCAATAACAGCTCACAGCCACTACCCTTATTAACTTATTTTATGTTTTAGGCAGCCTCAAGAACATTTGATCCATATTTGGTTAATTTAACTTTAATTTAGACCTTCCAAGGCCTACAGAAGAGGAACCCACCTCAGATTAATGAAAATATTCTTTTTTCACTGTCCTTTCTTTACCAGTTATTTTGTTGGGAAAAAAAAAATTAAAATATCAGAACACCACTTTTTATTCATTCAATAGAAGTAATGCATGGAGTCTCTTCTTAATATATTTATTGATGTTAACAGTCTGAAATGTTAATGTGAATCATCCCCCACACCGATACAGCCATATCACTCGCATTCAGATAGTAAAACAAATAATAGAAGTAATACAAAAGTACCCAGAATTGTCTATGAATTGTCTGTTCCTTCTCCCATGCACCTTCTTCCATTGTTGCATTAGTGGAGCTCCATAATCAAGGCCAGATTAAGGCATAGTCAAACTAGGCCCAAATGTGAGGCGGGAAACCTGAAGCCCAACAAATAACTGTAGAGTACACTCAAACAGTCAGTTGGCCAAGCTGCTCATCTTGCTGGTGTTTGAGCCTCTGCTCACCATGACAGGAGTCACAGCATCACTCATTCAAATTTAGCCCAGCTGCCCCTCCATCACGGCAGAGGTGCCCAGCCATTCCTCCGTCAGCAAGATCAGCACCAGGAGCAGCAGCCGATCCTGGCAGATCCACCATCGTGATTGTACTCTACAGGTATTTGTTGTTCATGAGATGGCAGGGCCTCTAAATGTATGTTGCTTAGGTTGATGAGTTAATCTGATCCTGCCCATATCCTGACTCAGATATAATTTGATAATTGAATTCATTTAGCCATGTCCCCTGACAATATAGAGCATGACCCAAGTCTCTCTATTATTATATGGCTTCCATCACCATAATATTTGAGTGTCTCTTGCATTCATTTATTAGCTCAGTATGTAGATCAATCCCAAAACTCATTTTTTAAACAAAGTAATAGTTATTTTTGATTGTCATTTAAATGATGAATAATTAATTAAAATAAAACTAATCTGGAATAAATTTTGCTTCACAAAGATAGCTATGTGTAATCAAAAAGAAAAATCTAAGAAGGGACCTCTCCATCCAATGGATGCCATTAGTAATCTACCAGGTAGGTGCATGGCAATTATTGTGACAACAGAAAATTTGTACAAGAGAAAGACACCAGTACGTGAACTTTACATTATTTATTTATGCAACCCAACTAGGTTTCCCTTTTTTATGGAAGATTGTTTGATATTCCACCCTAGTGAATGCATTTTTAGATGATTCTTTCTGAAGAAAGGATTTCTAAATGGTGTTCGCTTGTCAGTCTTGAACTAACTTGGAGAAGGCGTTATTTTTAAAATTATCTTGTCAATTTAATTGTGGCACTAACAGAGGCAGGTATCAGCAGTTTTCTTCAGATTATGTTAAAATCTCATCTATTATTTAGTTTAAAACTGACAGCATATATTAAGGCTTAATGAAGGCTTTTAGTAATTTCAAGACTAAATTTATCTTCCCACATTTTTGGATGTTTCTGTCATTTCTGAGGGCTATGATTTGAACAAAAGTTAACATTAAGAGAGTTCCATTTGAGTTATTTTAACTTTGATAGTTAGAGCTTTGATTGTGCAAAAAAAAAAAGCCATGCTTAAGACATAGTTACATGTGACTAAAACCATGCCAGAAGAACTTTGTTTTTGAAAGGTCACTTGTTAAAATAGTAATACCTGTGGAAGAATAGAACACTAGGAAGTAGTTTGTATTCTGTTTCATAATGAAGGATGTGTTCTATTCATTGTCTTTTGAACTCTTTGAAACACAGTAGATTTAAATGATTCTTCAACTTTTATGGAGTAAGGAGAATTATCAAAATCATATTCTGGATATATACTTAAGAGTCTAGAGTAATTCTGTTTTATTTGCTAAGGTAATACAACCATGGTTTTTAATGAGGAAAAAAACTGTATTGTTTTAGTAATTTTATGCAAGAGATGAGTATGGAGTTACACGGTGGATGAGCTTCCTATCAGTCAGTATTTTAATTTGAACCAACACAATTGACAGAAGAATCATACAGCTTATGTTTGCTGGTTTATCACAAATTCTTCACAATCAGGGCCCTTTTTTTCTAATTGGGCTTTTGGTACAAGCTTAGAAGTATTATTTAGTTTAGAATTCAATGAGGATGAAGTTTTATGTTTCATTTATGGCATACTTGGCGAAAGATCAACAGAAAATGTCTATAGGAAGGTGAATTCTTAAGGAACATGAATAAACAATTCTGAAACTAAGAGCTGAAAAAGTGAGTCCTGGAGTTTTTCTCTATATACAGTTGTCAGCATTAGATTTTTCCTTCCTTACAGTTACACAAAACTGAATTATAAATCTCAGAAATGTTAGCAAATATTCACGATTGACACATGTGCACAGGTTAAGAGTGTGGTGATTAATGTGTTGTGTGTAGTGTGTTCCCTTATTGTTGGAGGCAAAAATCAGTGGGCATGTGCTATGTGAGTGTTGAGACACTGCTTAACTGTATCCTTTTACTTGGCATTTCCTTGCAAGTAGGGGTTTGTTGGGAGGATATCATACTTAATCTCCTTTAATCCTTTTACACTGATCTTAATGTCCTCAAATTTCTTGTGTTTTAATACTGGAAGGGTAGGAGTTTTTTCATGTCTTGTTTTTTCTTGGAGAATTGGAAGGGAGAATAGGTGTCTTCTCCCCTTTCCACCCTACATGTTTTAGGTATATTGCTACTTTGCTGAAAGAAACAACCCTATGATGTGTGGAAATATGCAGGTAGTGAGAATGTCTGAGGTGAGGGAAGAGGAGACAGTGAGAGTCTACAGTAATACAGGTTTGTGCTGTGGGTCTGAAGGTACACTACTGTTGATCTATAATGGGGAGAAGCGGTTAGTCCTTATGGTTGCACATGATGAAATGTATGCTTGATCAGTTTTCTTAAAACCAAGCACAAACAAACAACCAAGATTTATTTAATTCACACAATGTGAAGATGATTAGAGCAGATATTACAGCTAAAAACCATTGTGTGTCATCAATGGTGTGACACAACAAAACAGAAGTTCCACATTTCGTTCACTGTCATGGGTTTTGATTGCTTGTGTTTGATTGCAAGTTCGAAGGTTTAGAGGTGTGATGGCAGATTTTTCATGAAATAGTGGTCATCTTTACTGAGGGCATCCTGTGGCTTCAGTTCCACAGAAAACAAAGGAAGACAGGCCATCCTTATGTAAGAGTAGTCTCAGTTTCATATTAGGCTTCGGCAAAATTAAATCATCTTCCTTGAGGGTTGTTTGGGGATTCGATCCCATTAGAAACATTTGGAGATGGTACCATGTTTTACTAGGGACACCCACTTGCTAGTGAAATACTGGTCCTTTCAACAGAGGGAATTAGTAGCTTCAATTCTTTTGAGTGGCATGACTATAATTTATGAGAAATGAAGCCATTGTGAGTAGGGGGAAATTGTGAATGCAATGGAAAATATAAGAAAATCAATCTTCAATAACTTTGCATACATACAACATAATTTCTTCCCATGTGCATTAATTACTAGTTTGCAATAAGTTCAAATTATATGAAAAGTGTGAATGATGATAAATTAGCCATTTCTTAGTGAAAGAGTTCTGAAAAAGGTGAGGAACTGCAGAAATAAGATTCCTAAGAGTCCCATCTTTAATTATTTTTAACTCATAAACTGGCAGATTTATTTGAAAATCTCCAGCAAAATCAATTTTTTCTTACAAATTGTGTGCTGTGAGTTTGGGGAATAGAGACTCTGTATTCTGCTTAAATCACAGGATAATTCCTTGCTTTACATTAATAACTGCATCCAACCTTAATATAGAGGTGCTCTATATATAAAATTACATTTAAAAAATAAACTATGATAAAAGAACATTAAGGTTGCAAAGTCAAGCACTCAAAAAATAGGAAATGCCAGAATTAAGGTTGCCTGTATAACATTAGTTTGGCTCCTTTGTGTGTATGCATTAAGATACAATTTTAATTAAATCACATACTACTTTTTCCACTGGACACCTGCCTCATTCAGTGCATAGGAAGAACAGTGCTCACTGAATGAACAGTATTCAATATTTCTTTTTATCCTCATCATTCAGTCTGTGGCCCCATGCATTGTTTACTGTACATCATCCAAACCCTGCATTTAGTACAGAATTATTAACTTCCAACTGAGATTTCCCTCATAGTATCTTTGTGCTTTACAAACACTGAGGATGGGTGTATTACCCCCATTTTACACACGGGAAACTGAGGCATAGCGATTTAAGCCAAAATTTTCAAGAGTCAACAAACTTTGAGTTCTTCCCAAGGGCCTGAATTTTTAGTGTACTTAGTATTATATAGCACATTATATGGGAGTGCATCCCCATTTACCTCAATTGCAGTTGTAATTGTTAAGTATTTCCATAAATCGGACCCCATCTGTCTGAAGTTGGTAGCCAGAAAATGAGGAATACAGTTACGGATCACTTAATTCGGTTTAAGTGACATGCCCAGCATAACATAGGAACTCTGTGGCAGAGGCAGGGATAGAATAGAATTGTCCAGGGCAGCACTGAAGTTAAGTGTGAGGCTGTCTTTTTTCTTCCTGCAATCACCTGCCTCATTTATTCCAGATGTTGGAAGGTATGTGCTGAATGAGAAAGGGGTCTTATACAGCCTAATTTTGATTATGCAGCTCGATTCATTCCCAGAGCACAATCTATCCTGTGCATACTGAATGAAACAGGGGTCCTGTGGGAAAAAAAATAGTGTTATCATATAATTAAAAATTCTATCATAATGCATATACACAGGGGGGCTGAATTAAATTTGCACAAGCAACTTTAATTCCAGTCTTTAACTTTTGAGTTCTTGACTTCAAGTCCTTTACATGTAATTTTTAATTAATATTAAATAGATAATTTTTCCTCTCTGTGAATATATATGAAAATATTTAACTATTACAGTACATATAGCACAGTATAACTTGTGTCCTTTGAAAGAAAGTCATAATGCTATATTTACCACATGCAGTACAGGATGCATTTTCAGAGTTGTACATACTGGGTTAGATTCAAAGTTCCAATCATTAGCCTCTAATCTATATTTTACAGACCTGAAATTCAACTACTAACAGTCCTGCAACTCTGTTGAAAACAAAGTGCATGTACAATGTGATGATACAAAGATAAGGGGATCCAAGAGGTTAAAATATTAATTACATTACAATAATAAAGGTAGAGTAAGAGAAGCAGAAATACCCTAGGTGTGTATAATGAGTAAGTAATAGTAATGACAGGAATGTATTAATATTAAACCTTCACTGCATATCTTATCCTTATTGGACACAGCTGTCGATAAAATATGCCCTTACTCTTGACAAGTAGCTCCTGTGTTTTGCTTGTAGATTAGCTTGCCTCCCTGCTCTGTATTCTTTATCTTCATCACTGCACCAGTCCTTTAATTAGGCAGTGGAATCTTCTGCATAGTGATTAGGAAATCACAGTAAAGAAGGTATTATAAAGAGAGGTTCTGGAAGTCCTCAAAATAGCTTTCAGCTTTGGAAATTCCTCTATGCTTTGTATAAAGGAAACCCATATAGGATTCTGAACAAAGTGACAACTGACCTTCACTTAATCAACTTAATTTTTGAACCTTCAATTTAGCAATATTATGCATAATAAAAAGTATTCTGCAATCCACTGGTAGCAAATCATATTTATTTAATTGTTATTGTACTGAAATTCAACATGTTTTGAACAGGCTCTGGTTGAAGAAGATTTTTGGTTTCAAGGTAAATTATTTTGACAGTCTATTGAAATGCTTTCATCTCTTCAGCTACTTATACTTAATAAAAAGAAAAGTAGCATTTTTATTTAACTTTGCTTCTTGTAGTGCTTTAAACACTTGACACCATTTTGGTTCATTTTTTAAGGTACAGCATATATACTTTACTTTCTGTAACTTGGCAACTGATTAGAATTATTCTTTTTATCCCCAGTCCTAATTACTTGATATCTGCAAATATACATTCTTATTTAAAAAAAAACAATGTAGAATATAACTTAGTGCTGACAGGAAGGAACCTCTCTCCTTTAGAGGATTGAGTGTTATGCAGGTGATCTCTTTGGAAGAAGGATCTACACTACACCCCTATCAAATGCTTTTCATCTGCTTTGAAAAATATAGTGTCTTTTCATTGTGGGAAACATATAGAACCTGAAGCAATGCAAAAAATATCTATGCTCTCTGTGTATGACATAAATATAATGTTGTAGAGAAAGAGCAAGGAGGTTCAGGAAGGAAATGTTGTGAAGAACCTACAAGTAAATGAAAAGATCACTTGCTACATGTGTTCTGGTAACTCACGTGGCTTTGCCAGTAGGGTGAAGAGCCCTTATTGTATATACTCTGAGTACGTGGTGAAAAGAATATTCACTTGCCGGTGGAGAGGAAGAGGAGTCTTAGGGTTAGAGTACTGAACTGGCACTCAGCAGTTCTTGGTTTAATTTCTGACTCTACAACAGACTTCCTGTGTGATCTTGGCAAATCACTTATTTTCTGTGCCTTAGTTCCTAATCTGCAAAATAAGGATAACAATACTTTCTTTCTCCTACCTTTTGTGTGTTTTGTCTGTTTAGATTTTAAGCTTTGGGGGGCAAGGAATTATCTCTTTATATGTCTCCACGGCACCTAAAACAGTGGGGTCCTGGTCTTTATTGGGCCCTCTAGATGCTGCTGTAATCAAATAATAATAAAATAAATAATGTCAATGAATGATAATATAATATATGGAGATATACCTATCTCATAGAACTGGAAGGGACCCTGAAAGGTCATTGAGTCCAGCCCCCTTCCTTCACTAGCAGGATCAATATGCATTCAATATAAGATGTTTTCTAAAACAAGCAATGCCACTTTAACTGTTTTAATAAGATTATAAAATTGTCATTTTAGGGAACATTCTAATAAATATAATGCATAACTGGGGAGAATGTTACTTTTATCTTTTCAGTATTGATTCTTGTTCATATTGTTAAAAAACAGTGTGTGGGGAGTCTGTAAGGAAAATTGGTAAGGTTGCCTTTTTTTCAATTTTTTGCTGATTATATAACTGAGTATTCATATAGTACAGCTATATTACAGCTACAGTAGGTTGGTGGCACTGATGTGAAATACTCACTATCTGTCACTTTGCAGAGAATATGTTATTTTTTATTAAAAAAATACCATGTTATGTATAACAATAAGTAGATCCCAAGAGTTATAAAGTAAACATTGTATGCAGTGTTGTTGTCACCATGTTGGTCCCAGGATCTTAGAGACAAGGTTGGTGAGGTAATATCTTTTATTGGGCCAATTCTGTTGGTGAGAGACATAAGCTTTCAAGCTTACAGCGAGCTCTTCAATGATCGACACCACCTACCACGCACCTTTCAAGATCTATGGGTCCTACACATACCTGTTACAATATGTGGTTCACCTCATCCAGTGCATTAAATACCCAATAAGAACTATCTGGGTGAAGCCAGACAGTCACTATGCTCTCAAATGAACTCACGGGAAAATGATAAAAGACCAAAAAAAAACTTATCACCTGTGAGTGAACACTTTTCACAAAGCGATCACTCTGTATCTGACCTATCAGTCCTCATCCTCAGAGGAAACCTGCACATCAGTTTGAAAAGATGAGCCTGGAAGCTTAAATTCATAATGTTGCTATACATTAAAAATCATGGACTGAATAGAGATACTGGATTTATGGGTATTACAGCAACCTGTAACCCACTAACAACCCCCCCTCACACGACCTCCCCCCTTTCTTTCCTCCCTATGACTGGAAGGGTATTAACAGTCCTAACCCCCCCCCCCAATGTGGAGAGCACTACGAACTCTCAGGGAGGTGGATTAACGACACTGATGGGAGAAGCTTTCCTGCTCACATAGTAGCATCTTCGCTACAGCAGCGCAGCTGCACCGCTGTAGTGTTGTACATGACGGCAAGCCCCTAGTTAGTTTCCCAGACCAGAAGAAGGGTGTTTGTATTTAGGACTTTGTTACTTTACAATCAATATTATTCATACCCCCTCCCCCGAAAAGTTCACTGATTTCTGGTATCACACTCTAATGATGTTCACATAATATAGTGTACGTTTGTCACCAGAATAAAAGAAAAAAATATCCCGGTAGTTTAAAGCAGGATTCAGATTTCAGGTAAGTCTACGCTAGAAATGTAAGTCAACTTATATTAGGCCAACTTACAGCCACTGCAGTAATTACTATCCGCCTTGGGTCGATGGTGCACGTTCTCACCAGGAGCAGTTCCACCAACCTAAGAAGGGGAGTGTGGGGAGTTGAGAACCCGGTCACTCAGCTCCCTGCCAGAGCCAAGCTGTTCCACAGGCTCCTGGGCTCCCCGTGGGCTTGCCTCCCCCTCCGCTCCTTGTTCCCCATCAGGAGTGGGGGAAAGCCATCCAGGCCTTATCACCTCCCCCTTCCCCATTGGGAGCAGAGTGGGAGAAGCTTCTGGAGCTTCTTCTCCCCCCCACACACACACACCTGCTCCTAGCCAAGAGCTGGGGAGCCTTGTGAATTTCATGGCCCTAAGCCATGAAATTGACAAGATAGCCTGGCTCCCAGCAGGGAGCAGGGGGAAGCCGTCTGGGCTTCTCAGCTTGGCTCCTCATGGGGAGCGTGGTCCAGCTGCCCAGCTCTCCAGGGAAGTCCGGGGAGAGGGGGCAGCTGGGCTCTAACTGGCTGGCTTTCTTGTCAATTTCACAGCAGCTGTGAAATTGACAAGACAGCCAACAGCCAATATAAGTAACACAGTTTCTACACAGGCATTGTGTAGCCCGAGCTACACTGACATAAGCCCTACATATCTCATGGAGGTGGAGTTATTCTGTCTGTGTAGTAGGATACTTACACTGGCGGGAGCAAGTCTGTATTGTAGATACTGACATAATTAGGTCAACGTAGGGCAGCTTACGTCAACCTATCTCGGTAATGTAGACCAGCCCTTATGATCCAAGCTCAAGGACCATTGACTTGTGCTCCTAAGTCACTTACAAACTTTGAAAAACATTCTTTTCTTCTTTGGTTTTGATTTTGCCTACAGTATTAGAATCCTATCATTAAGTGTCCATGGTGGATAGTACTCAGTTAATTTTCGTCTACAGTAATAGTGCACTTCAGTAAGATAGAAACAATGTGCACAATTTAGATGTGTATATGTAGAAATATATTAATAATATCCTAAGCACTTTTCCTGACAATGTTAATGTTTAAAGGGTTACCTTAGAGCAGGGGTCGGCAACGTTCAGCATGCGGCTCGCCAGGGTAAGCATCCTGGCAGGCCGGGCCAGTTTTATTTACTTGCTGACGTGGCAGGTTCGGCCGATCGCAGCCCCCACTGGCCGCGGTTCGCCGTCCTGGGCCAATGGGGGCGGTGAGAAGTGGCGTGGGCGAGCGATGTGCTGGCCGCGGCTTCTCGCCGCCCCTGTTGGCCTGGGATGGCGAACTGTGGCCAGTGGGGGCCGCGATCGGCTGAACCTGCCACGTCAGCAGGTAAATATAACTGGCCCGGCCCGCCAGGGTACTTACCCTGGCGAGCCACGTGCCGAATGCTGCTGACCCCTGCCTTAGAGTATTGGCTCAGAACTAGGGTCATATGCTTAAGTTTGACAGGGTCATTTTTCTTGAGGAAAAGGACATTTATCACCCTACTTCTGCATCATGTATATCCTGCAGGAGGCTTTTCAGAGAGAAATCAAAGAGATACTGGGACATCAACCATGCATACCTTTAGCTCCTCAGAAGGAGCTCAGTAGTACATCTAATTGGATTAAGTGTCACATGGATATTCTGGGAGCAGCTTTTCCTCGTTTTTCCCTTGCCTATGCTTGTCTCTCATCATGAACTGCTATTTTTGTAGTGTTCATCTTTCTCTCACCTACAGTAAACATTATCCTGTTAAGTTACTGTGACGTAAATCCTAGTTTCCTCCGAAAAAGAAACAAGAGAGTGGCATCAGGTAACTAAGACACTTGTTGCAATGTAGAGGATATAGAGCAGAAAGGCAGCACTCATGAATAATCTCACCTTTACCACACATTATTCGATTTATGGAGGTAGTTTGTAAAAGGGAGGCTATCTTAGACACAACACACTTAGCACATATATTGTTGCACAAATGTTAATTCTAGTGTTGCTTTTTGTTTTGATTGTTTTATTTTTTAATTTACATTTTTCAGCATTGGTCCCATCCCCTTTGTGTCTACCAGATGCTTAAATTAGTGTTTTGTTATGAATCTTCTCCCCTTCCTTAAAGGCCTTTGAAATGTGCAATTCACCTTGACTACGCTGGACCAAGGTCAATCATTGTCCTCACATTGCCAGGCTAGCTTAGTAAAGCAATTTTTGTGAATTGTTCAACCTGTTGAAATGCATCCCTTCATTTGTAATAATGAATTGCTGTACAAAAAGTGGTCTATTATTCTTAACAGAGAGGATGCAACTTAGTGGAGAGTTTCAGAAGCCATATTGTTTTGTTTTGAAATATAGCATCCTTGAAACATAATTTTCTTTCTAGGTCTTTAAACAGTTAGACTTTGGAAAAGTTAAAATTTCTTACTCTACAATATAATAATTTATTTTAAGTTATTAAAATTTGTTTAATTATATGTTAATTGACATGTTTTAAAAGAACATCTGAAAGCAGTCCTTTTTGTAAAGGTAGCTAAAGATTAATACTCTTGGGTCATGTGGCCTCTTGTATGTAGTGTTAGAAGATGGAATTGTAGCTTGATTAGTTAAGGCATTTTGCCTCGATGCACAACCATTAGGTGTGAATTTCTTGTGCTTCAAGGGATATGAATACCATACCAGTCACATAACAAGCGGTTCCTTTTTTGCTAATTGCTATAATACACAGCTTGGTAAAAAAAAGTTTGCTTGTGTTAACTGTTCATCTACTTTCTTATTATTACTTCATATTTTTATAAAATATATCTCTTTATCAGCCTTTGATTCCAGCACTTTTTGAGAGTGGAAGCCCTTCCCTGGGGGACCCAGAGAAACTGCCATATTCAGAAAAAAAAAATAAGAAAATAAACCAGTCACTGGTGTTATGTAACAAAATAGATCTTCCAGATAAAAGAGCCATGTAAGGTAGTTGCTCCATTGGGCCAAACTGTGCATAGTGAGCATGCCTATAGGGTTTCTAGCACAGCAGGGCTTTATTGAATGGCTTGGCAGCCACAGGAGAGTGCTGAGGGGCACTATCAATAGTACTATTACGTGAAGAATATGCTTAGAGTTTAACGGAAAGGAGACTGCCTGCCTAAAATTTTAACATACTGCTGCTGCTGCATTTTGAACGTCAGCATATTTTAAAAGCCCAAAGGTAAGAAAGATGACATCCTTCTGAAGGAACTAATGAGAGAGCACTGAGAGTCTGGCGAAGCCATTATAGGTAGAGCATGAGTCCGAAAGGTGTGAAAATAAGGGTAGATAGAAAAATATTGAGGGGAAGCTTGAAGAAGCCAGGATAATGAAGACTCCACAGTTGTAGAGGAAGACAAAAGACACTTAAAGCAAATAGATAAATTGTGTTCCTAGATTATAAACTGAAGTGGTTAGTTATAAATATTGCACTTTTTATTTTTCCCCTCTTGCCTCTGTCCATTTTTTCACTTCTTTGCATATTTATGATTTCAGAAAAGAGTTACAGCAACTTGTAAGGATCTCACCGATATCATTTCCCATTATGGATGCTTTACTTTAGATTTGAATATATTTTGTCGAATTCAATATATAGTCTTAGTCAACTTGATTCTTTGAGTTAAGAGAGTATTAGTAATTAGGTGAACGTGATCCATGTTTGTATTGTCCGAGGAGATATTTGATTATTTTTGTTAATGTAAAGATCGTGAAAGGGTCATATTGTCAGCACAGTAATGTGTTCTGGGTATCTAAACTCAGAACAAGTACAGCCACTATGCAAGTTCCCTTGTGTACTTTTCTAACATGCTTAAACCTTGACCTGCAGGGATCACTTGTAAGGGGGACAGAATAGTTCATTTTTCATATCTTACTTCTTAGCAAAGCAATTCCTTTAGGCTTGAAAGCATCAACCCTGGAAAAAAATGCAACTGGTACAGAATGCAGCAGTATACTTGCTCAGTAATACAATACTCATTATCCTGGCACTGCACTTACTACACTTGTTGTCCACTGAATATTGCTGCAAGTTTTTAAGCTTGGTCCTTATTTTTATGGCTATGCTTTATCCTCTGGGACTTCAACTGCCCATGACTGCTCCATTCCTCAGGAGCAAAAGAAATGTCTACATCCAGGACAAGAGCCTGGGGTTTCTTGGTGCATGCCTAAGTCACTGAAAGTCTCCTCCCATGGGAACTTAGAATGACAAACCTCAACTCTACTCAGTGTAAAAGTAAACCTCATTTCTTTAACTTTTGCTTTCCCACTAACACCACATATCACATGAACATGGGCACATGTGGACATGCACATGCACTTATTTCCTCTGGGTGGAAGAATGAACAGGAAAATTGAAAGAACAGGCACTAGTGTCCTTGATTTAGTCCTGATTCTAGAATATACTCAGCTGCCATGTTGAATAATGGTGTACAAGAACTTCAAAATGAGAAAAGAGTTATTTAGGAAGGACCAAGAGGGCAAAAGGGGAACGGGCACTCAGTATAAACATGACATTACCTGTTTCCGAGTCACTAATCACATGGAAGCAAATGATCTCAAAAGCTTATGGATCAATGTTCTAACACCTAAAGTACAAGATGAGGTGCTAGTTGGTGGCTGCTGTAGACTATTAAATCACACTAGGGAACAGGATAATCAATGCCTTAAATCAAAGTTAAGCCAATGGCTCATTGGGCTAAGGCATGTCAGTTTCATAGCCAACAGTACACAAAGGAACAATGTGACCAGCATGGTGTCCAACCACTTTTGACTGCCCTAACCCAATAGATCAAGTACCCATTTGGCAGGTGGGTGAAATGGAGATGGCCTTTCAGTGAGATCAAGCAGAAGTCCAACCCACAACATTCAGGATTATAGTCAAGCACCTTAACCACTGAACTACTGCACCTTAAGTGCTTAGCTTTAATAATATAATGTACAAACTGTGTTATCATGGGGGACTTCAATCTGAGTGAGATATGCTGCCAATACTAGAAATTCTAAGAATTTATAGCTAACAATTTCCTACCTCAAAAAAGTGTTGGGAATTCTATATTAGACCTCATCTTGACTGATAAAGAGGAATTGATCACACAATTAAAAATTTGTGATAGCTTTGGTACAACGGCGTGTGTGTATGTATACACACACACACACACACACACACAGTGCTTTAAAAGAACCAGTTGCACAAAGCTGAAAATAATTGAGCCAAATCAGTTGGGAATCAGAATTTATCAGAAAAACAAGAATGATAATTGGGAACTGTTTAAGTATATTTTATTAGATCCAAAAAGCCACAGTCAAGAAAGTAGACCACGCTGGTTTAAAAAACAAAAAACAAAAAAGCTGGCTTAGAGAGGAAGTGAAAGAAATAATGACAATAAATCAGAAGGTAGGAATTGTTAAACGTAAAATAAAAAAAAATGAGAAACAAAAAGGGCACAAAGATAAATCTATGGCAAAAAAGAGGGCTTTAGGAATATTAGGAACAAAAGGAATCCTAACAATGATATTGGGCCAATATTAGATGGAAATTGTAGAACTGTCAATAAGGCAAAAAAAATCAGAAGGGTTCAATAAATATTTCTGTTTTGTATTTGGGGAAAAAAGCTAGATGATGTAGTTAGATCGTATGATCATGAAATATTTTCCATTTCAACAGTAGTTAAGGAGAATATTAAACAGCAGTTCCAATGCTAGACATTTTTAAATCAGCAGGTCCGGATAACTTGCAACTAAGAGTTCTAAAAGAGCTGAATGACAAGCTATTTGGACCATTAATGTTGATTTTCAGTAAGTCTCAGAATACTGCAAAGTTCCAGAAGATCGGGAGAAAGCTAAAGTTGTGCCAATGTTCAAAAAGGGTAAGTGAAATGAACCAGGTAATTACAGGCCTGTCAGCCTGACACTGATCCTGGGCAAAATAATGGAATGGCTGATATGGAAGTTGGTTAATAAAGAGGGATAATATAATTAATGCCAGTCAGCGTGGGTCTATGGACAGTAGATCCTATCAGACTAATTTGAGTTCTTTGTTTCATGAGATTACAAGGTTAATTGATAAAGGTTCATGTAATATGCTTAGAATTCTGTAAGTCTTTTGACCTAGTACCCTATGATATTTTAGAATAAAAGAAACTAGAACAAACCAAAATTGACATGGCGCACATTAAATTGATTAAATACTGGCTAATTAATAGGTCTTAAAATGTAATTGTGAATAGTGAATAATCATCAAGTGGGTGTATTTCTAGTTGGGTCCTGCAGGAATCAGTTCTTAGTCTGAAGTATCAAAGGGGTAGCCGTGTTAGTCTGGATCTGTAAAAGCAGCAAAGAGTCCTGTGGCACCTTATAGACTAACAGACATATAGGAGCATGAGCTTTTGTGGGTGAATACCCAGTTCTTCGGATGCATCCGAAAGCTCATGCTCCTATACGTCTGTTAGTCTATAAGGTGCCACAGGACTCTGTGCTGCTTTCTTAGCCTGAGTTAGTTAACATTATTCTCAGTGATGTGGAAGAAAAGAAACTCATTGTGACGGGCTTCCCTAGGGGTGACTCCTGGAACTGGGATACCACTGAGCACCTTGACCCACCAGCCTGGGCTACCTCTCACACTGTGCTGCTGTGACAAGCTGCAAAGCCCTCCAGCCTTCATTTTCACCAGCACTCACACAGGTAGTGACATACCTATCTGCAGTTACATGCAGTTACATGCAGACACCACCTGCTTCCCAGCCTAGGATCCCAGAGCAGTATTGTCCTGTCTTGGTGAAATCTGGCCAGTATATGGGTTTAATAACCAGTCCACCTCTCCCTCAATGTGAAGAGAACAATGCGCACTTGTGATAACCAAGCAGAGATTTTTCCCAAGCACTCCAGTCAAAGATCACTGGTTTAGATTAAAACAAAACAAATATATTAACTACAAAAGACAGATTTTAAGTGATTATAAATTATGGCAAACAGATCAAAGCAGATTACCTAGCAAATAAACAAAAAACCCAAGCTAAACTTAATATACTAAATAGATTGGATATGAATTAGCAGCTTCTCACACTGAGAAATGATACAAGCAGGCTGTAGATTCTTCAGGGACAAGCTGCACTTGTTTTACAGCTTGGAATCCCCAGGCCTTTCATACGTAGGCTAGAAATCCATTTAGCCTGGGTTCAGCACTTCTCCCAGTTCAATCTTTGTTTCTCAAGTGTTTCCAGGAGTCGTCCTGTGTGGGGAGTGAAGAACCCCAGATGATGTCACTCCCTGCCTTATATAGCTTTAGCATATGGTGGGAACACTTTGTTTCTAAACTTGGTTCCCAGACCGGTTTGTGGAAAAATACTGACATCACAAGATGGAGTCCAGAATCACATGGCCTGCTCACATGACCTTGTAGAGTCATAGCAGCCATTACTTGGAGGCTGTCTGTAGCGTTCTCAGGAAGGCTCATCAGGTGGGAGATAAGCTTCTCCTAAGACCTATTGTTTGTCCTAATGGCCCACTATCGTGAATAGGCCCTTCCCTACCCACTATCTAGACTGAAAGCATCTTGTCCAGTGGGCATTACTCAGGTGTAACTACATTTGAAGTACAGATACATAGTCAGTATTTCTAACTTCAGATAAAAAAATGATCCATGCATACAAATAGGATAATCATATTCAGCAAATCATAACTTTTCCAATGACACCTCACATGACTTGTACAAAATGCATCATAATTATGTCATATCGTATCATATAATAATATTACTATGATGAATATGGGGTGCAGTGTCACACTCTTAACTGTTAAAATTTGCAGATGACAGAAAAACTGAGGGAATAGTAAATTATGACTAGGACAGGTGCTGATAGAGAATGATATTGAGTGACTGGTAATAAGGTTCAAGCAAAGAATATGTATTTTAATATGGCCAAGTTTAAAGTCTTATAGGTACAAAGAATGTAGGCCATACTTACAAACTGGGGGGACTCTATCCTGGGAAGCAGCGACTCTGAAAAGGATGTGGTGGTCGTGGCAGATAATCCATTTAACATGAGATCCAAATGTGATGCTACGTTATTTTAGATCTGTATTTGGCACAGGTTCAGCTGTTACTGGAATACTGGATCCAGTTTGGTGCCTGCAATTCAAGAAGTATGTTGATAAATTTGAGAAGGTGGAAGGAAGAGCCACAAGAATAATTAAAGGATTAGACAGCTAGCTTTATAGTGAGAGGCATCAGTTTAGTTTAATCAAGAGAAGGTTAAAGGGTGACTTGATCACAGTCTCTAAGTACCTAGAGCAAAAATGTGATACTTGAGAACTTTTTCAGTCTAGCAGACAAATGTGTAACAATGTCTGGAAGTTGAACCTAGACAAATTAACACTGGAAATAAGGTGCAAATTTTTAACAGTGAGGGTAACAAATCATTAGAACAGGGGTCGGCAACATTTGGCATGCAGCTCGCCAGGGTAAGCACCCTGGAGGGTCGGGCCAGTTTTATTTACCTGCTGACGCAGCAGTTTCAGCCGATTGCGGCCCCCACTGGCTGCGGTTCGCTGTCCCAGGCCAATGGGGGCAGTGAGAAGCCGCGGCCAGCACATCGCTCACCCGCGCCACTTCTCGCTGTCCCCAATGGCCCGGGACGGCAAACCTCGGCCAGTGGGGGCCGCAATCGGCCGAACCTGCCGCGTCAGCAGGTAAATAAAACTGGCACGGCCCTCCAGGGTGCTTACCCTGGCGAGCTGCGTGCCAAATGTTGCCGACCCCTGCATTACAACAATGTATCAAGGGTTATGGTGGATTCTCCATCATTGGAAACCTTTAAATCAAGCTTACAGGTTTTTGTCCCCCTGACCCTCCCACCTAAAAGATATGCTCTATTTGAAACAGGAATTAATTTCAGGGGAGTCCTTGGCCTGTATTATTGAAGAGGTCAAACAAGATGATCTCAATGGTCCTTTCCGGCCATAGAATCTATGAAATAAAATAATAGAATTCATGGAACATTATGTTTATGGCAGTAGTAACTTATGTTCATAGAGCCTCATTTGTGTTCACTCACTGGGCAAATCAGGAGTAACTCCACTGACATTAATGTTATTGGTTTAAAACTGGTGTAAGTTACATCAGTAAGGCCCACAGAATACAGTTTATGAAGAAAGGGGATATTGGATATTCATTTGAATTTTAAGGTGATAGAAGAATTCTACACCAGTCAAACAATGGTTCAGCTAATATTTCTCCTTTACCCTCATTTCCATGACAGTGAAGTTTGGCTTCCAAACTAAAGTTAATAGGGTCGCTTGGTTTCCATGTGGAAACAAACAAAAACCACTTAATCTTTTCTACACATTTTCTTAAACAAGCCCTTCTTAGTTCATCCAGATTTTTGGTTCACAGCCAGTATCTAAAAGAACCTTCTCTAATTGACTATTAGCTTGCATCTATCAATCTTATTCTTTAACAGGATTGACAGTTGAGGCAGATGTCCGATCTTATTCAATTAAAGTTACAGTAACAACCTTAGCCATCCTTATGCCAGATCAGTCCCTTCAAAGGAAATTTGCAAAGGTGCAAGCAGGAGCTGTCTCTCTACTTTTTCAAATATATGTCTTGACACAGCATCTTGGTTTATTTTATGCAGCAAGGACAATTTCCTTAACTGAAAGTTGGGTTATTTTTCACTTTTCTTCTTTGAGTGTAGTTGGGATGTGTCTGGTATACCTCTGTTTTCATTTGATGATGTAATGGTCTACACTGTACATCAGTTACATTTTAAAAACATACTCAAAATCACCCCTTTTAAACGTGGGCTAATTAATTATCATGAATCAGTACTCAGTATCCATAAATAATGCTACTTTCTGAGAACTCTGCTTGTAGGTAAAGAATTCTATTTGTTTATTTATTCATTTTTTTTATTTTAAGCTCAAACCTTTTCTATAAATCCTACGAAAGAGATTAGTTTTTCATTCAAATGTATGAGTCTCTAGCCAGATAAAATCTACTTTCAGCAGGACTATTCAGGTGGTGAATAAATGTCTTTCTACATCAGAAGGATTTAATTAACAAGTTAGAAAGGGCATTTTGACTTGTTTCCAACCTGCTACAAGTCTTTGTGAGTCCCACCAATCAACACAACAGCAAACGAGATTTTGCTCTATAATGATGCAGAAAACCATCACAAATCTTAAGAAAAAGGTTTAGTTTCTACCCCTCTCCCCTGAACAATGTCAAATCTTTCCAACATATTTGAATTCTTGTGCAAGGATTTCTCTCAATTCAAGATACCAATCAAAGTGCAACTTCCTTCTTTCAAGGATTTAAAAGAGCAGCATTTCATATTTTTTTTTCTCCCTCTTAAAATACAAGTGTCCTGATGAACAGTCTATTGATGTTATTAGTGTTCTTTGTGAGCTGGAAGGAAGTTGCACTTCAAAAGAGGCTGGAAAGGACTGAAAATGCTAGAAAATAAATAGAGATCAGGCTGACAGTGTTTTCTTGTACTCCTACTGCTGAAAGGAAGGGGCACATTACAGCATTATATTATACCATTCCAGACATATTTCTTAATCTCCAAAAAAAACCTTGATCTAACCCCAAAGTGAGCTAAGAAAAACAAACATACAAACAAAAGCTGTCTGTGGATAACTATTATGTCTTAAGGCATGCAAATATACAAGCAGTTGTAACCTGTGCTTACTGTGATACAATTTTATAGCTAGATTATGAGAAAACACCTAACATACATTTTTGGTTACAGTTTTTTTTTCTTCTATCTGTCTCTTTTATATTCTGTTTTTTAAACTTGTCCATTTGTTATTGAAATGGCGTAAATTATATAAATAGGTGCACTGAACAAACTTGAGTTTATACAGACAAATGATGTAAAGAGGAAATAACAGGAATATCAGGAGCCTATTGCTATATTGGTACTAGGTACGCCTCTACCCCGATATAACGCGATCTGATATAACACAAATTCGGATATAACGCTGTTTCACCTATAACACAGTAAGATTTTTTTGCTTCCGAGGACAGCGTTATATCTAGGTAGAGGTGTATTCAAAATTGTGTTCTGTGCAATAAAGCACCATGTAAATAAGCCACAGATATATTCGTGTCAGTCTATAGAGAAAGATTGGTGTGGCACCCTTATATATGGGTAGATATGCAAAATGTTTGGTTTGACAATATCATATTTCCCTCAGAATGGGGTTTAGGATTATATGTCTGGTTTTGGTCTCTAATAAGGTGCAAGTATTAAGTCTAAGGCGCATTTTTTTCTTCAAACTGGTCCTAAAGTTGTTTGATTTGACTCTAATTGATACCATAGCTCACCTTTATTTTATCTTGTCTAGTCACATTTGTGGTATTGTTTTGAATGATGTTAGGGATATTTCCCAGAATATAATAAACTAGATTTCAAACTGTGTTTTAAATGCATTTATCCACACTGTTTATAATGTCTGAAATTCAGTCTATTAAACATTCAAGTGGTCCATCTAATAATATTTGGTAGAGTTCCAGAGAGCTATTTCTTGAGTTTCTTTTTTGCTCTGCAAAAGTTTATTTGATTTTGTTCTTTTTACCTTCCCAAGTAACCATTGAAATATGTCTCATGCATATAGAACATCCTTATTGGGAAAATTAGGGTAGGTATTGGAAGAAGAACAGAAAAACTCATATTTATTCTGCCTGCTAGTTAAAAGACAGAACTGACACTGTTCCTAAATATTTTTTAATATATACAAAGAATTATATAGCTTTTGTCATGCAGGGATTTTATGATTCAGTGTACTATTATCCCAAGGGACCAAAAGTCCTCTTGGTTTCATTTACAGGAATAAAGATCCCAGATGTGTATCCTTTTATGATCTTAATCTCAGTTTAGTTTATAATCAGATGTTAATCTGAAATTCTGTATTGTTTCACAGACAGAACTGAGGTGTTAAGTTAAATTAAGTATAATAGAATGTAATCTGAGTATCAAACATTTTTGTTAATTGTCCTCTCTAAATTATAAAGCAGTGATAGCATCTTCCACAGTTAAAGTTGAGCAAGACTTTCTGCTTAAAGGCTGATTTTTCAACATACTCTAAAATGCACATGCATAGATAGATTGCTTTGAAAATTGCTGGGCCATATCAGAGGTGTGGGTAGAGGTAATGGTGCAAGTTTGGGCACATCAGATCAAGTAGTTCCCCAGTCAACAAGGGCCTGCTTTTAAAAAAATTCTGGTTGTTATAACTTTGTGTGTGTGTGTGTGTGTAGTCTTATGGATCAAACTATGCCATTGATCTCCACCAAAATTGATATTATAGACTTGGTTTGACTTCAGATAGTATCCAGCTGTAGAAGCAATATTTCATAAATTATTGGACTTCCATTTTGAATCCATAGAGTAGAATACAAGCAAGAAAAAATGGTACAGATGAGTTCTTCGTAGTCTATCAGACTTGTATGCAATGATATAATGAGCATCTTTGAGTAGCACCTCTGAACCAGCAACAGCTTCACAAACCCTACCCCTACCACCTCCACACCCAAAACTAGCCTTTTTTTCCCCTCTATGACCCTTGTCCCACCATTGGCTGCAACGGATTGTGAGATTGGGTTGATTGTATAGCAAGAAAGTGTGGGTACTTGTTTATTTGTGTCCAAAATGAACAAGAGTCAAGCACCACTGCTCCTGGATTTAATTACACTGCTCTACAGCCAAAATGCTTCTGAAATATATGTAGTAAAACTTTACTAATTCTGGGTCACTGAGAACGAAAATCATGCTTAAAATTGTTGATTGGCTCTAGTTTTCAAGATATGCTGTTGGGTCAGTATATACAACCCTTGACTTGAGAATGGTGGAGGATAAGTGAGTTATCAAGGGAAGAGATCTCAATTTAAACAAGAAATGACTAAAATACATCTTTGACTGGATCTATGAATAAATCTATGACTTGGTTTGGACAGTACTTGCTTTTTAGGCAAAACAATGAATGATGCAATCTGAAGCTGGTATTGCATCATACATGATATGAATTGCATCATGTTATTCCTAGAAGTCATGGATGATGCAATCATAACGAAGCTTACATCACTCTGCTGATTGTATAAATATATACAGCTCTAGAAATCTATATCAGCTCTAGAAATCATACAGTGTCGTTCTCTCTTATTTGTCAGTGTTTGATTTTGCAAAGGGACACATTTCTGTTTAGCCAAAGTGAGCAGAGATGCCTCGTACTTGTGTGAACAGTGCAGATAACTTCTGCTATGTTTGTGGTGAAGTGACTTTTGCATCACAAAAGTGCAGTATAACCACTATGGTTAAGAAAGTCTATCACCTTTATTTTGGCTGTAAAATTGGAGATCAGGACAAGAGGTGGGCCCCACACATATGCTGCAACGCTTGTGCAACAAATCTTTGCCAGTGGTTGAACAGGAAAAGGAAATCTATGCCTTTTGCAGTGCCAATGATTTGGAGAGAGCCAACAGATCATACCAGCAATTGTTACTTCGGCATGCTGCCTCCAGTTGGGAAAGGTGTGTCAAAGAAGAAAAAGTGGACTGTGCATTATCCAAACATTCCATCAGCTATACGCCCAGTACCCCACGGAGAAGAACTGCCGGTTCCTGATGCACCAGAATCATTCTCACTTAAGTCAGACGAGGAAGAAGAAGAGGATGAAACTTCTGGTCCTGAACCATCAATGTCACAGGACCCACATTTTCTCCCATCCTCCTCCTCTGAATCACACCTCATAACACAAGGTGAACTGAATGACCTTGTCAGGGATTTGGAACTACCCAAGAGTAAGGCAGAGCTGTTGGGCTCCAGCCTACAGCAGTGGAATCTGGCAGATGATTTTAGGGTTTCCATGTTCCGTGACCGTCAAAAGGATCTTGTCCCATTCTTCTTCATGGAAGGTGATCTTGTAGCCTGCAACAACATCGATGGTGTGATGGCAGCCCTCAACATCGTTCACGATCCAGATGAGTGGAGACTGTTCATTGATTCATCGAAGACGAGTCTTAAAGCTGTTTTACTGCATAATGGCAATGTTTTGCCATCAATTCCAGTTGGTCATGCAGCCCATATGAAGGAAACCTATGACTACATGAAACAACTTTTGAGGTGCATAAACTATAACCAACATCAGTGGCGATTTGAAGGTTGTTACTCTCTTGCTTGGTCTGCAGACTGGATTCACAAAGTACTGCTGTTTTCTCTGCGAATGGGATAGTCGTGCAAGAGATTCCCACTACATCAAGAAAGATTGGCCACTCCGACAGTCATTGGAGCCTGGGAGGAAAAGTGTTCAGCATCCACCATTTGTTGAATCAAGGAAGATTTTGTTACCACCCTTACACATCAAGCTGGGTCTGATGAAGAACTTTGTCAAGGCCATTGACAAAACACAAGCAGCTTTCAAGTACCTCTGTGGAAAATTTCCAAGGTTAAGTGAAGCTAAGATAAAGGAAGGTGTCTTTGTTGGTCCTCAGATTTATGAACTTCTTCGAGATGATGCATTTGACCATGCACTGCGTGGCAAGGAAAAGACAGCATGGCAAGCCTTCCAGTTAGTTGCAATAAATTTTCTCGGAAACAACAAGACAGACAACTACAGGTTGTTGGTGGAAAACCTCCTCAAAGCATACAAAAGCCTTGGTTGCAACATGTCACTAAAGATACATTTTTGGCACTCTCATCTAGATTTTTTTCCACCGAGCTACGGAGCAGTGAGCGACGAGCACGGCGAGCGATTTCACCAGGACATTGCAACAATGGAGAAACGCTATCAGGGCAAATGGAGTCCATTAATTCTTGCAGACTATTGCTGGACAGTGACAAGAGATGCTCCATTTAATGAATACAAGAGACAAGCCAAGAAGCGCTGAACTATGTACATAATCAGTTTTTGCCTTTTGTTTCATAATAAATTTTATTTATATAACCCTTTTGCAATTTTTAAAGTGTTACATAAACAGGACAGGTGAAATATTATCATGTAAAGCAACCATAAACACATGAAAAGACCTAGGTTTACAATTTATGATTAAAACTCTACTATCTACACAATATACATAGACATAAAATGTAAAAACTTAAATATTTTAGAAACAGTAGCCCATCAGTGGTTTTAATTGTCGTATTTGAATTCAGCACATCAAAATACATAATAAATAGCACATTTTATCTCTGAAGCAGATGACTTGTCAAAAATTGTAGACCAGTGTTACCACCTCTCATCCTCCCTCTTTTAATGAATTTGAGGGTCTCAATCTGGTATTTAAGACTGATCACATTGGATTTTGTCAGAACTTCCTAGATTCTAGTCAGAAAGTCAGGGGATGTTTCCTATTCATTGTAAGGCTTTTTATAGTAATTTGCAATGGCTGAAGTAATTTATCTTGTTTTAGTTTGAGTTGTGTGTAAAAGCTTGGGGATTATCATGGAGGACTGTTGTTTCCTCGGCTCCCATAGAACAACCTACTTTCTCTGTCACCATATCTGTTTGGGTGGCCCAGCTTTTCATTCAATGTTCTATTTACTTCTGTTTCTGTGAATTCTAAGGATTCTAACATATCTGCAGAATGTGTTTTTTCTAGGTGAGCAATGGAGTTTTCAAGGGACATACCTCTCTCTGTTCATAGGTTTTTCAAGTGCGTGTCCTTGGTGGACCACAGAGGAAAAATACAGGAAACTGAAACAGAAAGAGGAGTTACTTATATGGATAAGAGGACAAGGACATGATTTGAGGGAAAGGAGTGGAGGATTTACCAATCTTAGATTTACCAATATGTTTTACTGAAATGTCATCATTTCAGTATGTTTTAGGGATGAGAAAAACTTCTATTCTGCTTGCTTATTCTGAGTAATAAAGAACCTATCCTCCCGGGCCACCATCTACTACAAAACAGGAAACAAGTCATTTTTTCACCTTTTTGAAGTCACAGCATCCTTGTCTATGGTAATATACTATTGTGTATGTTCAACAAGTGGAACAAAACCCAGTGCACCAATATAATATCTAACAGTAGAGTATCATGTTAAAGGAAGTAATCTTTTAATTTTTTTTTCTTTGCATCCTAACCCACTTTCCTGATCTAGCAGCATTCATTACTTAAATGTCTTTTCCTATATTTCCTGATGATAGTCCCCAAGGATGTTAAGTATGAATCAGTGAGAAACATTAAATCGTAATTGTTCATATTGGTACACAGAGTTAAAAGGAGTCATGGTAACAAACCCCTCGGTGTCACTTAGAAAATTTACATTTAAACCTTTTAAAACATGCCATTACACCTTTAATTTGGTCCCCTCTCATCTTTATGAAGACATAGCTTCTCTTTTTCACAAGATAAGTGCTCAGTAAGCCATTACAAAATAGTGGCAAATATTTAAATTTTAAAATATGGCTTTTAGCCATATTTTGAAACTGGAATTTTTAAAGTATTTTATTCCTTTTTAGTAAATTAGCATTTTGTAGCAAAAAAAAATTAATATCTCACTTATACTCTGAGGCGCATTAAGCAAGAATGTTATCTAAAATGTAAAAAAAAAAAAAAAAGACTTGTGCATTCGGTGTGACACTTGCTTCTTAAATATCCTGTGAAAGTTGCAAAATGCAAGTCTCTGTGTTAGCCCAATTACCTCCTTGTTTAAAATTTCATTTTATTTATTCACTTTAGAAATGTAAAACTGCTAAGATGAATAAAACAAACAAAAGTTTTGGGTTTAAATGAAATATAGAAGTGGTCAAAGGGCATGTCTTAGTGCCATAAATTTAAACTAATGGGATGGTTCCTCTAGCTCATGAAACTTTGAGGTGTTGAAATGCTTGACTCATATTACAATACAGACTTTATAAAAAATTTAGTTTGAAATATATATGTGCAAAAATACTATATTAAAATGTTAAGGTTGCAAAGTCAAGCACTCTGAAGTTGGGAGAATCCCATATGAAGGTTGCCGAGGTATTCCGCAGACCTAATTCTCACGGTAAGAAAGTCCTTCATCTCCCTTTACTGTCATTGCTAAAGAAAGCTGGACACAAATGCTATGCTAATGCAATGTTATGGTTTACATTTTAAAAGCCACAGGATAAGCTTGAGAGAAGCAGACTGACAATTAAGTTGCTATTAAACAATTATGGCCTTTGTATAGGAGGAGTATATGGTCAACATATATAATGGTTTGAAATGCATATTAGGTTTTGGGTAATACAGGATATTGTGATTGTCAGAATGACTACATGTGTTATAAAATAATGACTCTGAAACCTGTGGGGCTAAATTACAGCTGCTGGTGGAAACCATTCCCGGTGTTTATACCTTTAGAGTAACAGTGTAAAGCTGCATTTGATTAGTATTTTTCAGTTAATATTTATATTTAGCATATTTATGTAACAATTGTTTTTCTGATAATTTCATGTTTACAATGTCAGTTGTTTTTGCGTCGTTATCTAGAAAAATGCTGTGCTAGGCACAAAAGTATTTGTAGGACAAGTAATACAATACCAACTACTTATCATACTCCATAAAACAAACAATCAAAAAAAATTGTTGACTAGCTCTTGAAATCTATTGCTTATTATACAGGGCCAGCTCCAGGCACCAGCCGAGCAAGCTTGTGCTTGGGGCGGCAGATTCTAAGGGGCGGCATTCCGCCCAATCCTAGGGTGGCACAGCTGCATTTTTTCTTCTTTTCTTTTTGGTTTGCCTCTCCGGCCGCCCTGTAGGGGGCGGCGGCGCGGAGGAGGGGAGCGCCCTGCTGGGAGCGGTCTACACGCTCCGACTGCCCCAGCCAGTGCCAGGTCTGCAGCAAGCCCGGCAGCCCGCGTCCTTCCCTCCCCGCCGACCTTCAATTCTCCTGCAGGCGGGAGCGGCATGGAGCCCTCCCAGCAGGCGGCGCAGTGGGAGGGGCCGAATGGTGAGCACCCCGGCTGAAGGAAGCCCTGGACGCCCCCCTTCTCTCTCTTCCCCCCCCTCAGTTCTTCCCCCCCCCCCCCCGCTAGCCAGGGAGCACACTCTGCTGCCTGGGGCATGTCTGCAGCGCAGGGAGTCCCGCTAGCCAGAGTGCAGCTGCCGCCCGCCCAGAGGCTCGCCAGCACAGCCGGGGGAGGCAGCCGCGAGCCGCCAAGTTAGTGGCATTGAAAGTTTACGCCCTGTGTTTTTTTATGGTTTTTTTGTTGTTGTTTTTTTTTGCTTCACCGCTCCGCCTGCCCTGCAGTTTTGATGTTGTTGTTGTTGTTGTTTTTTTTGCTTGGGGCGGCAAAAAAGCGAGAGCCGGCCCTGTTATAGAAACCATTTTTTAAAACTTTTTTTTATTTTTCTCAGTGAAGTCGGCTTAGTACTGCACCTACAACATAAGAAAAGATTTTGTAGTATTTAGAGTCAAGGGACGATAGGCAGTATATGATCATACAAGACCTCCTTCTTATGGAGTATTCAAAGGCTCTGCTAGCATCAGTAATATTCTTTTACATCATGTTTGTTGTTTTACATGCTGTTTGTTCTTGAGGTTAACGATGACCTTCAAAACTCTCTCTTAAGTATTACTGTTGTTATTAAAGGTTACTATAACTAGAAAATAACAGAATTCGTTCAGTAGCAGATAAATTACAATGGTGGGTGTATGCATGTGTGTTTTTAAAGCTTCTCAGTGGAACTTTTGGTTTGTAAAATTGTTATATTACAAATAATTTTAAACATCTGGTCTATAAACTATATATCTGGTGTATTAACAATATTACTGAAAACAACGTGCTTTCACATGTAAGAATTCATAAACAGGACTGACACTGTAACTATTATTGACAGCATTGTTTATGTAACTTACCCGGGAGAGGTGTAAATTTTCATAACCCAGTTAAAGGAAAAACAAATGTAAAAATAATATGTTAAGGAAATATTTATGGTGAATCTGTTCCTATAATTTCAGAATTAGGTCTTTTATTATTTTATTTAAGTAAATATTTAATTCAGTATTGAAAAGTTGTGTGTACAATAGTTGGAGAGGAAGTACTATTCATGAATGTACTTTAGAATGAAAGTGCCTTAAACAATTTATACTAAAATTAATTTCCATCAGTTTTATTTATTGAACCAACTTCTTTGGCATCTTTCACTCTGAGGCTGAGACTTATATAGAGAAGCTACTAACTTATATATGTATTGTACATCACCTCTTTATAGCACGCAAAATGCACAAGGTCAACATTTCAAAATGTTTGTATCTAAAGTTAGGCAACTATAGGATTCTGCAACTATAAACGTGACCTGATTTTAGAGGTGCAGATCACCTGCAGCTTTCATTTACTTCAATAAGTACTACAGGTACTCAGCATCTCTGAAAATTGTGCTAGAGTTAGTTTGGTGCAAAAATAGGGATTTAAGTGCCTACCTTTAAACTGGAGCATGAATATTTTGTCCTTTGTCCTAAATGTTTTGTTCCCTCATTTTTTTTTCAACTGCAAATGTGGATAATAATTCTGTTAATTGATAGGGGTATTAAAGCCAAATGCATTAATGTTTTTTTAATGACAGTGAGGAATTGGCAGGATAGCAAAATGTCTGTAATATAACTCTCTCTCTCTTTTTTGACCGGTGTATGTTCTTAGGGAACAAAGGGGCACTTTTATTATGTGAACTTGTGGTTATAGTTGACACTGTGTGCAGCAACAGTTCAAGAAAAGTCCAGTGATCAGATGACTGAGTGGCTAATGACTAGATAACAAAGACAAAATTCATTTCACTTGCTAAATCATCAGCCCGACTTCAAGAATATTTGTAGTGCTAGTGGTAAAAAAAAAAAAAAAGTGATTTTTATATTATGTCACTTAAAACCTAATTTAATTGGTCAGCAATCTAGGGCTTTGTCTTTTTTTCCATGAGAAGACAAGACACCCCCCCCCCCAAAATACTCCTATGTTAGCGGGATAGTACATTTGCTCAGTCATTTAGGCTGCCAATTTTCCATTTGAATAGTTTTCCACCACTTCACATTGTCCATTCATGGCAACAGTACGCTTTTACAGCTGAACTTGACAGCGTGGTTGTTTACTGAATGTTGGGGGAGCAGGCCTTTTCCCTTGAGAGGATAAATGTCATAACAAGAGCATCTTCTCCTGTCAGATTGAAGGGCAAAGTTTATTGGTCCTCTCTAGGAGGCTGATGGAACCTTATTCTTTTCAGGTGACTCTGGGGATGAATGCTGAGACACTACTCATTGGCCTAGTAGAATATTATAATCTTCTTTCCTTAGCTATTGATTTAGTGTCCCCTCTTCTCTGTCTTCTTCTTTACAGGTCTCTAATAATGGTATGCAACAGATTGGTGCAGCAAGAGGAAAGATTGCTAGATGTCCACCACTGGTGGAAGTTTCATGCCAAACCAGACTGATTATGTGTAAAAAAGCTTCTGAGCTCCTGTACCTGAGCTATGCAGGAGCCAAAGATTCCTCCCCCCCCACCCCATCTCCACAATAGTAACTTCAACAGTAGAACTGTTTTGAGTGGTGAACAGCCTAGTTTATCTGAGCAGTTTGTATCCAGTATGAGAGTTGAGTGTTTCCCACAGTGAGGAGTTTTTAGATTTTTCTTTACAGATAAGATTACTGAAATTTGAACCAAGTTTTATGCATTCATTTTACTAGCAGGGCTTTGTCTGGGTAGCAAAATAGAGTCTTTCCCTCCTGAGCTAAACCCATTATTTCTTGCAGAGTGGATGTCTTGGTTTATTTCTGATCTATGAGTTAACTGCATACCATTACAGGCTGATAAAGATGTGACTAGGTGTTGACAGGTGTTGGAGTTGATTCCCAGTGTCTCCCTTAAGCCAGTACAAAATGCTTTTCCGCAAAAGACTCAACTGTTTGACCCTGTCTGGGGAAAAAAGTGATGCTGTTAAACTCTCTATTAACATCCTGTCTCAAATCAGCCTGTGTTAGCGAAGGTTATTTGGAACTTATGGCGGCTCTTGAGTCCTCAGGTCTCTATAGTGCCAGTCAATTAGGTTTTAGGTCTGAGTATGGTGCATAAGCTACACTACTTGCATTGCTTGATTACCTTGATCTGTTGATAGGAGGAGATTATGTATCCCATTCAGATTCCTTTGGTTCTGTCAGTTATTTTTCAAATAGTTGACCATGAGATGTTGTTAATATTCCTGAGAGCCTGACAGGTAGATGTTGTCATTTTGTGTGGTTTCACTCTTTTTAAAGAAGATTCAGATGGTAGTATTGGGCAACTGTCTATTTGCCATGAGGAGTCTCCCTTGAGTGGCATCACACAGTTTAGTTTTACCCACTCCGCTCTTCAGCATGTCTATGGGGGCATTCAGGAAGGTTAGGGAGGAAGCTTAGTTTGCACTGATTTCAGTATGTATAAGGCACTCTATTGTATATGTCAATTTTCTCTGACCCCTGTTGATGCAGCTGAAGAGAAATGGGCTGAAATTGTGGCCTCACTGAAGTCTGTGGGAGATTTGCCATTGTTTTCAATGGAGCATGATTTCACCATTGTGCTCTGATGAGGACTAGCTGGCTGACATTCAGTGTGGATAAGACTGAAGCACTGTTTGTGGAGTGGGATAAGCAACCCACAGTCAGGGACTGACTGAATTGATTGGGAAGAATGTATCCTATTGGATCCTCATCTGGTTCTTAATGACTTGGCACTGTAATAACAGTGAAAAAATGCTGTATAAATTTTTACCGTCTGCAGTTGGGTAAGTTACTACAGTCTTTCCTTTTGGATGCAGAACTCACTGTAGCTATCCATTATTTTTTTGTTACCTGCAGAGTAGATGATTACACTGGTTGAAATCCTGGCTCCTCTGAAGTCAGTGGGAATTTGGCGTTTCTCTTCACTGGAGCTAGAATTTCACACATTATGTTCTGTGTAAAACATTATTTGAAGAACACTTGGAAAATTCAGCTAGTCCAGAATGTGTCTTCCTCCTTACTTACCATAGCAGTGCATCTTGCATGGAGCATGTTACACTAGTGCACTGTGATCTGTACCTCCTTGTAATTCTTTGCTAGGTGCATTTTAGGTGGTGTTTTTGTCCTACTTTATAAAGTCCTGAATGGCTTGGTACTGGCTTTTTAAAGACCACTTTTCTTCCCAGATGACATTTGGAAACTGAGCATAGATGAGGTACTCAAAATGAGAGTTAATTGGTTTAAACAGAAGGTGATTGCTGCCAGGATATCCTCAGGGAGGGGATCCTCAGCTCTTGAGCTCAGTTTTCGCTCTCAGACCTGTCCAGTTACAAGCATCTCACATGACACTCAGGCATGCAGGCCACTCCTCTGCGTTCCTGCAGACCAGACTGAAAGTCATGCATGCAGTTGGGTGGCAGATATGGCCTGCAATTGGGGAATATTGCTGCCAAACACCATTGTGGTGCCTGCTGAGCAGGCAGCTAACGAGTCTCTGTCTTGCTGAAAGAACAGGAGTTCTTTCAAGAAACCTGTCTGTCTTGCTGCTCCCCCTACTAGATTTGAACAGTTAATGAACAGTTGGGAGGAAAAGGCAGGCAGTGAGAGTAGCAAATGGGGATGAAGGGAACATAGGACTGGCCCCAGGCTCCCCATATAGTACCCTGCCAGCTTCTCTCAGACACTTTGATTTATTATGCCCCACCTCAGAGAGGTCTCAGTTTCTATGTAGTCCTCCTCAACCACCCCACCCATCTACCCTCCTTTTCCCAGACATACCCTAGCTCTCAAAGGCCCCCAAATCATATCCATTATACACCTGAAGATCTGTCACAAACTGAGCTGTCTCCAACTTCTTCCCAAAAGCCATCCAGTTATCTCTTAGATACTCCCACAAACCTAGTTGCCTCCCCGAATGCCTCCACAAACCCAGTTTCCTTTAACTATTTCCCAGCTTCCTCCCATGACACCCTCCATTTTCCGCCATCTTATGTCCAGACACCAATCCAAATTCCCTTAGTTACTACCCAATTTCCCCACCCCCAACTTCCCAGTCAATCCCAGCTACTTCCCAGCCCCCCACAAACCCAGATGCCCAGCTTCTCCCCAAAGACAGCATCCACCTACTCCCCAGACACCCTTTAACACCACCTACATCCCAGAGCTACAGGACTAGGTGCAGTTTCCTATTCTACACTCATTACTGCTTAAAGCAGGGTGTATTGACCATAAATTGGACTTTATGGTAAGTCATATACAAAGTATTTGCAGATATGCAATTTATTTAATTAGTTAATTTACACCAGGGGTAGGTGACCTATAGCACGCATGCCAAAGGCGGCACATAAGCTGATTTTCAGTGGGACTCACACTGCCTGGGTCCTGGCTACCAGTCCAGGGGGCTCTGCATTTTAATTTAATTTTAAATGAATTTTCTTAAACATTTTAAAAACCGTATTTACTTTACAAACAACAATAGTTCAGTTATATTATAGACTTATAGAAAGAGACGTTCTAAAAAGGTTAAAATGTATTACTGGCACACGAAACCTTAAATTAGGGTGAATAAATGAAGACTCAGCACACCACTTCTGAAAGGTTGCTGACCCCTGATTTACACTTTCATAAATAACTAAAACCACAAGAAACAGGAACATATGTTTATTCCCAATTTCTGCATGCTTGGTTGCTCAATAGGGGCCTGATCCAAAGCCCGTTGAAGTCAATGGAAAAATGCTTATTAACTTCCATGGGCTTTGGATGAGGCCTCAAGTAATCAGATAAGCAACTAGATAGCCTCATCTTACTTCATCTTTTTTTCTTCAAAATATTTTATGACGAATATTTTTAAAATATTTAAATAACATCTTCCCTCCCCATTTTCAGAACTATTGTTATTTCCCCATAAAAGTCTTGATAGATAAATTTTCCACAGAGAAACTGGTTATAGTGGCTTTTTCTTGGCAGTGAAAGGACATCAATTCTGTTTAGTAAGTGAACTGAGCCCCTTGTGAAATTCTTTGGTTTACAACGATAAAATCAAGTGACAAACACACTGATGATCCAAAAGTTCAGATTTAATTTATAGTTATGAGTGTATTTAGGTTTTATGAGAAAAAGGTTCAACTATATCTTAATAGTTAATATATAAAATACCATTCGGTAACAGTATACCTTTCCCAGCAGCTGCTCATCCTGACTCATCTAGTTTGGATAAAGTTAATAATCCTTAATTCAAGATTATATTAGTATATATTAAATTGGAAAGGTTACCATTGTGCTTCCATTTTTGCATTGATCATATTTTATTTTTATACCCTGCAAAATATTTGAGTTTCATTTTCCCAAACTCTGGGGATTTTCATTTTGAGCAGAGTTTTATGCAGGAATTTGCCTTTCCAAATTCTTTTTTTAAAATCCACATGAAGAAAGAGAATACAATATATTTGTCTACTCAGCCACTGCAATGATAGATCATAACATAACTAGACCCTTTTTACTTGCCAGTGGATGAAGATCCCTGTGGGCTAAAAATGGTTTTATAGATGATTGGATGTTTTTTTTGCAAAGCAACTTTGGCTTGAATTGCAATTATGAGGAATAAAGATCTTCCTGATTTTGAAATATCTTTCAAGAGGAGCACTGCTTTGGAAAGATTGCCATGTGACGAAGAAAAGCTAGAGAAAGGGATATCTGATAGATTTTTTTTAAAATGGATTACTTAGCTTATAGAATCTGAATGAATCCTCTATATATGTTTTAGCATTAGAGTCAGCAGAGAATCCTCCAGCAAGTGACCCGTGCCCCATGCTTCAGAGGAAGGCGAACCCCCCCCAGGGCCTCTGCCAGTCTGCCCTGGAGGAAAATTCCTTCCCAACCCTAAATATGGCGATCAGCTAAACCCTGAGCATGTGGGCAAGACTCACCAGCCAGACACCTAGGAAAGAATTCTCTGTAGTAACTCAGATCCCACCCCATCTAACATCCCATCACAGGCCATTGGACATATTTACCGATAATAGTCAAAGATCAATTAATTGCCAAAATTAGGCTATCCCATCATACCATCCCCTCCATAAACTTATCAAGATTAGTCTTGAAGCCAGATATGTATTTTGCCCCCACTGCTTCCCTTGGAAGGCTGTTCCAGAACTTCACTCCTCTGATGGTTAGAAACCTTTGTCTAATTTCAAGTCTAAACTTCCTGATGGCCAGTTTATATCCATTTGTTCTTGTGTCCACATTGGTACTGAGCTTAAATAATTCCTCTCCTTCCCTGGTATTTATTCCTCTGATATATTTATAGAGAGCAATCATATCTCCCCTCAGCCTTCTTTTGGTTAGGCTAAACAAGCCGAGCTCTTTGAGTCTCCTTTCATAAGACAGGTTTTCCATTCCTTGAATATATGTCTCACCACCAACACTTGGATCTTTTGTTCTGCTGCTGAGAATTTTCCACTTCCCTTCCCTGCAGAGAAATTAGAGAAACTAGCTTTTTTCTGCTTTAGCCAACCCATTGTCCCAAGGTCTTTTCACCTAAATTGTCAACTATTAAGGTTTAACATCTAATCTGGTTTGATAGATACATGCTACAGCCCATGTCAGCAAATGGTGGTTTCCAAATCCCCTGAGGCAGACACAAGATACAAGAATTTCACAACATCACTAGAATCCATAAGTTGTACATAGACTGACATGCCGATTCATCACAGTATTTAATTTTTTGTGTGTGTTCTGTTAACATATTTAATAGCAATGAAAGTGAGCTGTTGGTTGAAAGGATGCCTTTCATTAAGATACTCAATATTTTACCCATTTAATTAAGGTAAAAGAGTTCACAACAAACATCTCAGAACTCCCAAGAGATCCTCCAGCAAAAGCAGTGAAGATCAGACTTGATGTTCCTGATATTTCTTGCTTCTGATTAGAGCTTACGTGGGACTTATTGCACAAGGGTGCATTTCACCTACAAATATGGGGTTTGTGCATCAAACAACTGAATGTACAAACCCAGGGGATGTATTGAGACCACTATGTCAATGTAGACATTTGAGTATTCACTTTATTTCCTCTTTTGAAGAGTGGACTCACCTCTGCAGCGCCTCCTGCTGGTCACTTCTGGGAATTAGCTCTTCCAGCATCCTGGAGCACCCCCTGCAGGCTGGTGATCCACCTCTCCTCTGGCCCCGTGTCCCTCCCGGACCCCGGTGCCCTTGTATCTGGGGTACTGCCCCCGGGCAGTGCACCCCTTTCCACTGGGTTTCCCCTCACCGGGGAACCCCCACCCACTATCCTTACCTCACCTCACAATAAGGCCACTGCCAATCACCAACTAGCCCCTGCTCCCTGGGGCAGACTGCAGTATAGGCCACTCATCACTGGCAAAGCGGGTTTGGACCTGCTGCCTTGGCCTAGCCGTGGGCTGCCCTCTGCAACCCCCAGTACCTTCTAGCCCAATGCTAGGCTGCAGCCTGGGGCTTTCCAGGCTGGAGCTCCCCAGCTCCTCTGCCTTTCCCGAGCCCTGATCAATTAGGTACCCTGTGTCAAGCTCCCTGCAGCCAAGTCCTTCTCTCTCTGAATGTAGAAAGAGACTCTTGAGCTCCTGGCTTCCAGCCTTTTTATACAGGCCAGCTGTGGCCTGATTGGGGCGTCCCAGCTGTGGCTACTTCCCCAATCAGCCCAGTAGCTTTTCCCTTTACCCCAGCCCTCTGCCAGGGCTGTTTTAAACGCCTCAGGCAGGAGCAGGGTAACCACCCCGCTACACCTCAATAAGCTTGTTACTGAGCTACTGAAGTTGCATCATTTTTTGTACAGAAAGTATTATGTTTACACCAGTTTGAATCCAGGGATCTGATGCAGCACGAGTGGATTTTGACTGCTTGGAGCCCAACTGAAGCCCCACAATGAGTCTCCAAGTGGATGCAGGAGTTCCTTGTGTGGAGCAGCTTGCCAGACCAAGGGCCTGTGACTGTGCCAGTGGCTAATATCTGATGATACTCACAATCATTAATGTTCTTGGCCTGCTCACAAGTTTTTGTTATTGTTTGATTTATATGTCAGTCCTAGGACCAATCCTATTCAACTTATTCATAAATGATCTGGAGAAAGGGGTAAAAAGTGAGGTTGTAAAGTTTGTAGATGATACTAAACTGGTCAAGATAGTTAAGACCAAAGCAGACTGTGAAGAACTTCAAAAAGATCTCACAAAACTAAGTGATTGGGCAACAAAATGGCAAATGAAATTTAATGTGGATAAATGTAAAGCAATGCACATTGGAAAACATAACCCCAACTATATATACAATATGATGGGGGCTAATTTAGCTACATGAATCAGGAAAAAGATCTTGGAGTCATCGAGTTCTCTGAAGACGTCCACGCAGTGTGCAGAGGCGGTCAAAAAAGCAAACAGGATGTTAGGAATCATTAAAAAGGGGATAGAGACTAAGACAGAGCATATATTATTGCCCTTATATAAATCAATGGTATGCCCACATCTTGAATACTGCATACAGATGTGGTCTCCTCATCTCAAAAAAGATATACTGGCACTAGAAAAGGTTCAGAGAAGGGCAACTAAAATGATTAGGGGTTTGTAACGGGTCCCATATGAGGAGAGATTAAAGAGGCTAGGACTTTTCAGCTTGGAAAAGAGAAGACTAAGGGGGGATATGATAGCGGTATATAAAATCATGAGTGATGTAGAGAAAGTAGATTACTTATTCCCATAATACAAGAACTAGGAGCCACCAAATGAAATTAATGGACAGCAGGTTTAAAACATATAAAAGGAAGTTCTTCTTTACACAGCACATAGTCAACTTGTGGAACTCCTTGCCTGAGGAGGTTGTGAAGGCTAGGACTGTAACAGCATTTAAAAGAGAACTGGATAAATTCATGGAGGTGTTAAGTGCATTAATGGATATTAGCCAGGATGGGTAAGGAATGGTGTCCCTAGCCTCTATTTGTCAGAGGGTGGAGATGGATGGCAGGAGATAGATCACTTGATCATTGCCTGTTAGGTTCACTCCCTCTGGGACATCTGACATTGGCCACTGTCAGTAGACTGGATACTGGGCTAGATGACCTTTGGTCTGACCCAATATTACCGTTCTTATGTTCTTATATATACTTTTTGTTATTTTAGTGTTCACTGGAAGGAAACAAAGCCATTGTAGTATAGAGTATTGCAGATTTTTTGGCTGCCAAGTAATACTTTATTAATAGAGTTTGGCTTGGCTCTTGGTAGTGGTTGACAAAAACAAATGGTTGAACTACCCATTTTGAAGCAGTTGTGGGTGGGAAATAGTAATGCAAAAATTAGACTTCTGTCTGGGTCTCTAAATTAGTGGGAAAATGAATTTCCTAGCCCTTTACAAGGAAAATACCGAATAAGTCTTCTAAATCTTTTATTATATCTTTCTCTTCAGCTTTCAATTGCAGAACATCTGCATTTCACTTGTAATCTTCTCCCACTACTGGCTGACTAATTGTCTGTGCTACTTTTGTGCACTCCAGTAAGCTCTCTTCCTGTAACTTCAGTAAATTTGGAATGAAGGGAAAGGATGATGCCAAATTCTCTGACACATATTTGTCACATTTGTTTATATCACATGGATTGGCCATCTGAACTTGACCTCAGGTTGGCCTTGACACAAACTAAAAAGGCATATATCTAAAAGATAAAACAGTCACATAGGCAAAGGCCATGTAGGACAAGCATAACTACAGTCACAGCATGGTGACGTAGTAAACCACCAGTTCCATAGTTGCCTGAATTTGCACAATGCGTTATTTTAATTCTTCCTTAAAATTAAGTGTGCTCTGTGCGTGCTTTCATAGCCTTTAATTAGAGAAAAAAGGTCAGCAACAACAAAGTGGCAGCATAATAATCTATTCGTAGTATGTAGGTTAACTGACGGCCCTAGGGGAAATGCAACATTTTAATTCCTTGGTGGTGCTCTGCTGACATCACAGATGGGTGCTCAAGCAATTTATGAATGGCAACAAAGCCCTGAGAGTGAATTCAGCAACATTTATATTCCAAAGTCCTCTATTGTTATAAATGTTGTTATATTCACCACTTGGGTGTAACACTCAATGTACATTTATGGGTAAGATACAGGGCAGAGCTTGACAATGTTATCAAATACCTACTAGCCAGTAGACTAACTACACCTCTACCTCGATATAACTCTGTCCTCGGGTGCCAAAAAATCTTACCGCGTTATAGGTGAAACCGCGTTATATCGAACTTGCTTTGATCCGCTGGAGTGCGCAGCCCCGCTTCTTCTTTGAGAGATGTCGCTGTGGGTGCTCCACTCCAGGTGTTGGTGCGTCCCTGCGCCTTTGCTCGGAGATTTTTTTGCAGCAGTACTCACAGTGGCCACGCATGCTCAGAGGCTGCCCCCCGCTGTGAGTCTAGGTTGATAGTACACATGTGTGGCCGGTCTCCTCAGTTCCTTCTCTACCATCCCCGGCCTGAGACGGAGCTCAGCAGACTCGTTAGGAAATCCCTCACTCTTGCTACAATTACCCTTACAGTAGTTAGTTTGTTGTCAGTTCTTTGTTAGTGTAGTTAATTACCTCTTTTATCTGTTACAAAAAAAAAAAAGTTTTTTTCTGTCAGCTGCCGCCGCTTCAGCTATGCCTGGCTCCATAGGCTTCAAGCGCTGTTCTACATGTAAGGAGGGTATCCCACTATCAGACGGCCACTCCAAGTGTACAAAATGTTTGGGGGAAGCCCACATTCCCCAAAAATGTGCCCACTGTAGTAAACTCAGTTCCAGGGCACGGAAGGACAGGGAGCTCAGACTTAAACTGCTCCTCCTGCAAAAGTCTATCGGGTCAGTTTCAGACCCAGGCGCTGAATCCGGCTCCGCTGCCCGCCACAGCCCTCCCGCCTCAAAAAAACTGAAAAAAAACTACAAAGAAAGGACAGCCTTCTTCACCAAAGAAGGCTATGAGGCACAAGGTTTCTTCAGGCAGATCAACAGTCTCCCTGCCTGTGTTTCCTCGCCTCAGCAACTTTGATGAGCCAGGCTCCTCAAGAACCGCGCAAAAGCCGCCTGAGGCTGCGGCGGCGGAGCGAGGCTGCAGTGCCGAGGCTACAGGCTTTCAGTTGCCTGCCTCTCTTATGGCACCGTTCGGCACCGCGTCCGTCGCAGTGCCGACATTCCGTAACATGCCTGATCCCCTGCAGGCTGATGTTGCCCGCCCGGCACTGACCGCGGCACCAACAACTGCAGAGCAGGCTGACAGGGAGATCACAAGCAAAACCCCTGCTTAGAGGAATGTTCCCGCATGGCAACCTCCCCCTGCACAGCTTTCACCTCACGCAGGAGCCTCACCATTTCAATTTACTCAGACTGCAGATCTTTTGGTATCACCTATCCTGCAGTCTCCCTTGATGAGTGCCTGTTTTTCTCCAATGCCTGAGTCAGGATCTGAACAGTCTTCCTCCAGTGAGGAGGAAACTGATCCACAGGAAGTTTTTTCTCCATATCAAGACTCCCACTCCCAGACCCCAGTCAATAGAGGTTATAAGAAAACTACCTCATCCTGTTCTCAGGATCCTGCCCCCTGGGGGGTGAACCCCTGGATGGCACCACCTATGCCCTACCCACCACCATGGCAATATTGGACACCATGGGCATTGTACCCTCAAGAATACGTGTGCTACGGCAATTCGACCAGGCGCAACACCGGTCTAGCGCCACCACCTGACGAACCTGCCAGTGACACAAGACACCTGGCAGCACAGTCACACTTCCAGGATCAACCTATCCCTGCTCCTATTCCAGCAGAGCCGGAGGTAATGCCTGAAGAATCCTTACTTCCCCTTCCTCCAACACCGTCGGATGACTATGCAAAATTCCAAGACCTCTTTAAAAGAGTTGCCAGTGGCTTGAGAATTAATTTGGAGGAAGTCACTGAACAACAGCATGAGCTAACGGACATCCTACAGCCCTCTTCTTCCTCTAGGGTGGCATTACAAATCAACCTAGCCCTTTTAGAACCCACTACGTCCATCTGGCAGACTCCAGCTACAAGCCTACCTACCTGTAAACAAGCGGACAGGAAGTACTTTATGCCTTCAAAGGGTTCTAAATTCCTTTTTACCCACCCGGCATCAAACTCATTGGTAGTAGACGCCGCGAACCAACGGGCCAAACAACAGTATTCCCGTTCCATCTCAGCCAAGAAGGACAGTAAACACTTGGACCTCTTTGGTCGTAAAGTATACGCATCCTCGACCCTACAATTTTGTATAGCTAATTATATTGCAGTCCTCGCAAAATATGATCACAAAAACTATAATAAATTCATGGATTTTATTGACGACATTCCAGAACAGAAGAAACAACAATTCACAGCTCTGGTTTCCAAGGGACAAATCATATCACGTACCGCTCTTCAAGCAGCCCTCGATGTAGCCAACACTGCAGCAAGATCGACTGCCACAGCAGTGGTCATGCGACGGCATTCATGGCTCTCCTCCTCTTTCTTTCCTCAAGAAGTTCAGAGCACCATTGAAGATCTTCCCTTTGACGGTGACAAACTTTTTGCTTCTACCACGAACGGCATGCTTCATTCAATGAAGGACTCAAGGGCAACCCTCTGGTCTTTAGGTCTCCAGACACCTATGACCAGAAGACGGCAATATAGATACCAACCGTACCAACGTCCACGCTATCCTGCATTTACACAACATTCCCATAGACCACAGGAGCAACAACAACAACAACGTCAAAGACCAAGATTCTAGCGTCGTCGTCCCAATTCTGCAGGGGCGCCTCAATCCCCTCCAACTAATAGGCAGATTTGAAGCCTTGGTCGTGGGTTTAGAAAACAACGTTCCCACTTCAGCCAACACACCTATCTTTGGACACCACCTACGACCATTCTCCCACTAATGGAAGAACATTACCTCCGACAAGTGGGTCATCGAGGTAGTTACAATTGGATACTCCATCCCCTTCCTCTCCTTGCCTCCCACCCACCGACCCTCCCCATCCCTCTTCAGGGACCCCTCTCACGAGCAGTTACTCCTCCAAGAAGTGCAACATCTCCTTCATCTGGGAGCAGTAGAAATTGTGCCAGAATGACACAAAGGGAAGGGGTTTTACTCCCATTATTTCTTAACAGAAAAGAAAAATGGGGGATGGTGACCAATCCTCGACCTCAGGCGGCTCAACAAATTTGTCAGAAAGCAAGAGTTCAAGGTGGTTACCCTCACCACCATAATCCCAGCGCTGGAGCAGGGCGATTGGTTTTCTGCCCTCGACCTACAAGACGCCTATTTCCATGTCACTATACATCTGGCCCACAGACGCTTCCTTCGATTTACCCTCGGCTCGACACATTTTCAATACAGGGTTCTCCCCTTCAGACTGTCCACAGCCCCCCGTGTCTTTTTCAAGCTCCTGGCCGTAGTCACTGCCTACCTCAGGAAACAAGGGGTCATAATATTTCCTTACCTCGACGATTGCCTCCTCAAAGCCTCAACATTCGACGAAGCTCTCCGGTTCATGCGGCTCACCGTCGATTGTTTCCTACCTCTCAAACAAAACAAAAACAAATCCACATTACGCCCCACCCAGCACCTGGAGTTCATAGGAGCAGACCTCGACTCCCAGATGGGGTTGGCATCTCTCCCACCCGACCGCTTCAACTCCATAAGCCAACTGGCCACAAAAATTCGCAACAGTCCCCAGGTGACTGTCTGAGACTGCCTACAAATACTAGGTCACATGGCCTTGTGCACTTTTGTCGTCCAGAATGCACGCCTGTACATGAGTTGCTTCCAAGAGTGGTTGGCCACGGTTTACAGACCGAATGTGAACTCTCTAAACAAGACTCTCTCCATACCTGTCCGAGTCAAAGATTCTCTACATTGGTGGATAGTTCACTCCAACATCTGCTCTGGAGTCCCCTTTCTTCAGCAGGTTCCATCCCTCATACTGACCACCGATGCATCTCTGACAGGCTGGGGTGCACACATGTCTCACCTCACAGTACAGGGGCTATGGTCATCAACCGAGACCTCCCTGCACATAAATGTCCTAGAACTTCGAGCTATTCGCAATGCATGCTGTCACTTCCTGCCACTAATCAAGAATCATCACGTACGCATAATGACAGACAACATTGCATGCATGTTTTATGTAAACAGGCAGGGAGGAGCTCAATCCCATTCGCTGTGCACAGAGGCTATGAAGCTCTGGAATTGGTGCATTGCGAACAACATCTGGGTATCGGCTGCTATCTTCCCGGAGTAATGAACACCACAGCGGACGAACTCAGCAGACGCTTCCCATGGGACCACGAGTGGGAGATATACGAGAAAACCATTCACAACGTATTCAGCACTTGGGGTTACCCCAACCATAGACCTTTTTGCAACTACAAAAAACAAGAAATGTCCCAATTTTTGCTCCAGAGCAGGACTGGGCAAACATTCCCTGGGAGATGCATTCATGATCCCATGGCACCGAAACCTACTCTATGCGTTTCCCCCAATACCGGTTCTCAACAGGGTCCTGATAAAAATACGAACAGACCGGGCCAAGGTGATCCTAATTGCCCCATCGTGGCCCAGACAACCGTGGTTTCCGTTCCTCACCAGAATGTCGATTCAACCACCAATCTCCTTGCCTCTCATCCCGAACCTCCTATCACAACAACACGGCCGCTTTCTCCATCCCAACCTGTCCATGCTTCACCTCAAAGCCTGGTTCCTACATGGTTTTCCCAAAGAGAACTAGATTGCTCTGAACAAGTTCAAAGAGTGCTCCTACATAGCAGAACACAATCTACTCGCACCACCTATGTACGAAAGTGGGAACGATTCACACATTGGTGTTCAGGTAAACAACTTTGTCCCATGTCGGTATCTCTTTTACTCATACTTGACTATCTATTGGACCTTAAGCAATCCGGCCTTTCTTTCAGCTCCATCAGGGTTCATTTAGCTGCTATTACAACTTTTCACGACAAAATTGATGACACTTCTGTCTTTGCTCATCCTATCACCAAGCGTTTCCTCAAGGGACTCCAAACCCTATACCCAGACATTAAACCACCTACCACCCTGTGGGACCTTCATCTAGTACTATCTTGCCTAACTCAACAACCATTTGAACCCCTAGCCACGTGCTCCCTTTTACACCTTTTGATGAAAACAGCATTTTTAGTGGCAATTACCTCTGCCAGACGGGCAGGAGAAATAGCAGCTCTTATGGCAGACCCACCATATATGCTATTTTTCAAAGACAAGGTTACCCTCAGATTACACCCAAATTTTCTTCCAAAGGTGCTCTCGTCATTCCACATTAATGAGCCGATACACCTACCGACCTTTTTTCCAAAACCACATGTGAACTCGTTCGAAGCCTCAGTGCATACACTAGATGTACGCAGGGCCTTGTCCTTCTATTTGGATAGAACCAAACCTTTTAGAAATTCTTCTAGACTTTTTGTCTCCATCGTGGAGCGCTCCAAAGTTACGCCTATTTCTACCCAGAGACTTTCGAACTGGATTTCTCAGTGCATCCAGTTGTGCTATCAGATGAAGAAAGTTACACCTCCAGGCGGCATCAGAACACACTCCACTAGATTTCTGGCTGCCTCTGTAGCATTCTTACGCAAAGTTCCCCTAGCTGATATCTGTAAAGCAGCCACCTGGTCCTCTGAGCACACATTTGTTAAACACTATGCCCTTACTCAAGACCCTCTATCTGATATACGTTTGGGCAGGGCTGTACTATCTACAGCATTCCTATCAGATCCGAAGTCCCTACCTCCTTAAAACACACGGCTTTTAAGTCACCTGGAGTGGAGCACCCACAGGGACATCTCTCTCAAAGAAGAGGAGGTTACTCACCCTGTGCAGTAACTGACGTTCTTCGAGATGAGTGTCCCTGTGGGTGCTCCACTACCCACCCTCCTCCCCTCTACTTCGGAGTTGCAGGGCCTCCGTTGTAGAGAAGGAACTGAGGAGACCAGCCACGCATGTGTACTATCAACCTAGACTCACAGCGGGGGGCAGCCTCTGAGCATGCGTGGCCACTATGAGTACTGCTGCAAAAAAATCTCCGAGCAAAGGCGCAGGGACGCACCAACACCTGGAGTGGAGCACCCACAGGGACACTCATCTCGAAGAACGTCAGTTACTGCAAAGGGTGAGTAACCTCCTCTTCCCTCCCCTCCCATCCCCCCCAGAGCACTGCTTTACCGCGTTATATCAAAAATTGTGTTATATCGGGTCGCGTTATATCAGGGTAGAGGTGTATATTCATCAGAAATCAATATAAAAGAAGGAGGGGGAGGTTTCATGCGGGACTGGAGGCCCTGCTGAGAATTCCAAGATTTTGCTATCCCACTGCAGTCAATAGGACTACTCAGGTGCATAAAATAAAGTACTTGATTATGTACTTTGCAGAATCCGAGCCTTAGATTTTAGATACCTGGCATAAAATGGGTATTTCATTTAGATTTGAAAATCACACTGCATAAGTGAAGTTCACCACACAAGTAAAAATTTGAGAGAGAGAATTCTTCATATAATACTTCCATTAATTTTTTATACTACTTAACAAACATAGATTTTTGTTTATTTCTAGAATGGTGCTAAATTAAATGTACTGCAATCCGTTTATTGTTATGAAATTTCATAGTGATATTTTAATCATTCATAAATCAATATTTCTTGGATATTTTTTACAAAATTATTTTCTGCACCCCCACCTTCACCCACTGAGACATAATTTTGCATATATGCTAATAAATTACCTTGTACTTCTTTGCTGAATATAGAAATGTAATTTATACTCTTAGGTCAATTAGCTTTTCTCTTTAACAGTATTTCTGAAGCATTCATTGCTGTTGTAAAATTCTATTAAGATAAGAAAATACAGAGTCTTATGCTTCTCTGTTTAATTTTTCTTAAGAGTCTATCACAGTGTTTTCCCCAATAAGCTAGAAAGAGAGAGAATGTAATTTGTACTTTCTAAAGCTTTTGATTTGAACTGATTGGTATGTTCTTTCTAAAAAGCTGACTAAGTTTTATTATAATAAAAACATGACCTTCATGAAAAGGTTAAAGATATCTTGAAAGAACTACTTTCAACCAACATTCACCAAAGAGACAGAGTAAGGAGATGACTGAGTATGGTTACTCTGGTGAGTAGCCCTCACTTAAATCATCTATTAGTGAATGTATCAGTAGTCTGATGATGATTTTGCAGGTATTAATTCTGGAATGAGCATAAAGCATCAAGATAAAGAAATCTGTTTCATAACTAAGATCATGTTAGTTGGTTTTTATAGACTAATGTAGTGATTTGTATAGATACATTGGTAGGTGTATGAGTTTTAGGGTTTCCAGTTCATAGGATCAAATGGTTTAATTATTTCTGGAATCTTAATATGACCTTCATTCTTTTCACCTTTCACCCAAAGAGATTCATTCAATTTCTCTGAGGAACCAATGTGATAGACAAAATGTCAGTAATAATTAAAATTAATGATGGTGAAAAAACTCCAGCAAGAATACTGTATATCCATTATGAAATATTGCCCTGGAAATTGAAACAAAATGTTTCCTACGTTTATTCCAAATATTCCTCTTTGTTTCACCAACTTGCCATTGTTGTGCTTCTTTGGCACCCTGATTTATTGGTTTGTAGCAAAGAGGTTGAGTATTTCAGGACCTCTATAACTTCCTGGCTGTTTTGAGACAAAAATGTCCCCACATGAAAATCTAGCATCCTGGAATTTTTATCAATAGTCCCCAAGCTTCTATAGCAGTAAGAAATAAGTCTTTCTGGGTGTATAGTTCACATGGCTTTACACTAAAAATTAATGTTATGCTGAAGCATGAGAGTTAGAGTCTTGTAGCCGTGTTTCATTCCACATAGCTGCAACAGTTTTGCTTTCAGTAGAACATTGGCAAGTTTTCATAATGCATATAGTATCAAATAAGCTATTTCCAAACAAAAGATAATGAATATTGTAATATACTAGATGCTGGATCTTTGTTTCAAAACATTAATAAGGACTTGTCTGCACAGGGACATCCAGGAAAGTTAATCCAAAGTAACTAAAGGTGTAAATTTAAGTTAAAGTGAATTAAACCTCTGTATGAAATCCCTAGGGTTACCATATTTCACTGACATGTTTGAATCAGGCCTTTTGTTACATTCAGCCAGGTCCGCCAGCACCTCCGGCCCCTGGCCCAGCACTCCCGGCCCAGCACTCCCGGCCCTGGCCCCCGGCCCCCGGGCCAGCACCCCCGGCCCCTGGCCCCCAGCCCCGCACCCCCAGGCTGCGGGCTGGCCCCTGGCCGAACACCCCCGGCACCGGCCCAGCCCCCGGCCCAGCACCCAGCGGCGCCGGCCCCTCCCTATTTTCCCGGACATGTTCGGCTTTTTGGGATTTCCCCCCGGACTGGGATTTGAGGCCCAAAAAGCCGGACATGTCCGGGAAAATCCAGACATATGGTAACCCTACTTATGCAATCCCAGTTTTAGGAAGTAAATATCTAACCCTCCCAGTTGCGTTTCCAGGTATGTATTTACCACTTGCAAGCACTCAGAATCCTTGAGAATATGAAACCACAAACACCTTGTATTTGGGGGGTGGGGTGGGGGGAATAACCTATATTTGCATAAAAATAAAAATGAGATGAACCCAAACAGTGAATCAGCAATATGGTCAACCTCTCAGTCAGAATTAATAATTCCTAGTTTTTTGGATGCCCAGAAATCTTATATATAATATAATCCCCAACCATCTAAAATAACACTTAGACTCCCAATTAGTGGCAGCCAAGTAAACACCAGGAAGCATCTTGCCTTCATATGTCTTTTCCAATCCAGCAAAGGTCCTGGTCTGATCTATGGGTGCCTGCTCTGATTCTGGAAAGTCAGCTCCACCAGCTCTGTCACCACTGGTTGGGCAACACAAAGCCAGCTCTATAGCCTCCTCCTGGTGTGGGATGTGGCCTAGTGACATTAGCTTCTACACTGAGTTCAAAATCCCTGGGTGGGAAACCCAAAGCAAGTCCAGGACCCTTGCATAGAACTCCTGCTCTTTCCAAGAGAGCTCCTGCTTTCTCAGAAACAACATTTTCCTCTGTTTGCTGAACTTGGATTCCTTACCCACCACAGTCTTCTGTCTGTTGTCATGGTCCCTGGGTTGGCTGCCCCTTCTGGCTTCCCCAGTGCACTGCTTTCAAGTGATAGCCCAACCATTCCCTCTCCAGTGCACTCCCTGGTAGCCAATCATGGTACTGATCAGGTGCATTGGGCTTGGCACCTGAAAGAGTTCGCTTCCGTGCAGGGGTAGCTCCAAGCACCAGCGCTCCAAGCGCGTGCCTGGGGCGGCAAGCCCTGGGGGGCGGCCTGCCGGTCGCTGTGAGGGTGGCAATCAGGCTGCCTTTGGTGGCATGCCTGCGGGAGGTCCGCCGGTCCCGCGGTTTCAGCGGCAATTCGGCGGCGGGTACGCCGAAGGCGCGGGACCGGCGGACCTCCCGCAGGCATGCCGCTGAATCCACGTTACCAGCGGATCTCCCGCGGGCGCGCCGCCAAAAGCCGCCTGACTGCCATGCTTGGGGCGGCAAAATATAGAGAGCCACCGCTGCTTCCGGGAGCCTGAGTCAATTTGTACCTTAGATCTGACACTAAAAACAACTCTTGTAGCCAATCCTGTAGCAAACTGAGGATTTATTAACTAAGAAAAGAAATGAGAGAGTTATTACAAGGTTAATGCAGGCAAACATATAGACACAAATGAGTTACAGTCTATGGTTTTAAAAGGTGACATGTTGAAGTAATCTGTCAGCTCTGAATGTCCTTTGGGGCTAACTCAGGGGGATTTCTGCTTCAGTTTCATAGCTCTAGCCCTGTGAGAGATCAAACAGCAAAAGAGAGATAATTTTTTCTTGTCATCTATTTTTATTTCCTTCTTCCAGAATTCAAGCTGGTGGGATGAACCCTTTTGCTCGAGCTTCTACATGGTGTGAGGAGGCAATTAACAAATTCTGTGTATTGTGATGTTCCACAATGGCCTATTTAGTTTTGACAGGCCTTCTTGATGGGCAGGAGATGATTCCTCCTGACTGGGTTCACAGTTTCAGAGCAAACATTTTTTTATAGTTACAAAGCAAAAACTTAAATATTACTTTAAAGCATGTGAAAAAGATATAAGTGAGATTAATGGATGCAGCAACTTACAAAATTTCATAAAGACTAAACACATTGTTATAAGTTCAATACTAGGGTTACCACACGTCCGGATTTTCCCGGACATGTCCGGGGTTTTGGGCCTCAAATCCCTGTCCGGGGGGAAATCCCAAAAAGCCGGACATGTCCGGGAAAATAAGGAGGGAGTGCCCGGCAGTGCGGGGCCGGGGGCCGGCGCGGTGCTCGGCAGGGACTGGGGCCGGGGGCCGGCGCGGTGCTGGGCCGGGGGTGTGGGCACTTGGCCGGGGGCGGGGGCCGGGGCCAGCGCGGTGCTCGGCCGGGGCCCAGGGCCGGGGACGCGGGCACTTGGCCGGGGGCCGGGGCCGGCGCGGTGCTCGGCTGGGACCCGGGGCCGGGGGGCGCGGGCACTTGGCCGGGGGCCGGCGCTGCAGTGCTCGGCCGGGGGCCGGGGCCAGCGCAGTGCTCGGCCGGAGCCGGGGGTGTGGGCACTTGGCTGGGGGCCGGGGGGCGCGGTTCTCAGCCGGGGGGCCGGGGCCAGCGTGGTGCTCGACCGGAGCCGGAGCCAGGGGTGCGGGCACTTGGCCGGGGGCCGGGGACGGCGCGGTGCTCGGCCGGAGCCAGGGACGGGGGTGCGGGCACTTGGCTGGGGGCCGGGGGCGCGGTTCTCAGCCGGGGGCCGGGGCCGGCGCGGTGTCCGACCGGAGCCGGACCCAGGGGCACGGGCACTTGGCCGGGAGCTGGGGGCGCGGTGCTTGGCCGGAGACTGGGGCACGGTGCTCGGCCAGAGACCGGGGCCGGCGCGGTGCTCGGACGGAGCCAGGGCCGGGGGCGCGCGCACTTGGCCGGGGGCCAGCGCGGTGCTCGGCCGGGGCCGGGGGCGCGGGCACTTGGCCAGGGGCTGACGCTTCAGGGCCCAAGCTGGGCGGGAGACGCTGGGGCCAGAGCCTCTTGGCCTAGGCCGGCCAGCCGCCGGAGGGAGCCGCTTGGCCAGGGGGGCTGGACTGGGCCACGCTGCACCCCGCCCCAGCTTACCTGCTGCCTCCCTGTTTCAGGCTTCCCGTGAACATTTTATTCGCGGGAAGCAGGGGAGGGGGAGGAGCAGGGGGCGGAGCGTTCAGGGGAGGGGGCAGAGTTGGGGCGGGGCTGGGGGCAGGGAAGGGGCGGAGTTGGGGCGTGGTCGGGGCCCCATGGAGTGTCCTCCTTTTTAAAAATTAAAATTTGGTAACCCTATTCAATACCCATTTTAACCATATGAACACACAGGTGAAACAGACTGGTTTCCTGCAATGAATTTGTCAGTGCTTGACTGAGGCCTAAACCCTTGGCAGGAGCTGGTCTGCCAGAGTCACATATGGTTGTTCATCAGTTCTGGGCTCAATACCTTGTGTTTGTTTGAAAGAAAAGAGCATAGACAAATATCGAAGAGGAAAATAAAAATACCTAGGTATACAAGTTACTATATAAAGGAAGTAACAGAAAAAGAATAGATCACATTTTGGATCTAGCAAATAGTGCTAACGGTGTAAAGCTTGTATGAAGAATGTCGGCAGGTTGAAATATGCAAACAAAGTAAATAGTTGTTGACATAAACTAAATACCCCCCCGCTTCCCCCCCCAAAACCTTTATTTTGGCATAAAGTACAACATCTAGTCAGAGTTGGTTTATTTTTGTTTTGTTCCTTGGAAACCTAAAATTCACCTTTTATTCAAGTAACTGCTTTATCTGGCTGCCTTGGTGAATGGACTGCAGGATGTGGATGATTTCAGGTCTTGCAAAGAAAACAAAATTGCTCAATTAGACTCTCCAGAAAGGCTTCATTTGTCATAGTGAATTACACTGGTCATTGGCTACTATTAAGAGGGAAAAGGAAAGGAACAAAGGATCACACTCTGTGAACAGGTCAGATTAAACCAGCCAGAAGGGTTCATAGTGTCATACACATTGCAGAGAATGAAAAAAGGCTTTGATAGTTGATAACTTAATTATCTGCCACTATCAGTTTGGAACGGCTTTTAAACATGTCCAAAATGTCTACCAAAATTTTCAGCAAGAGTGACAGCCGATTTTTAAGTAAGGATAAAAATGCAGCAGTCTTTCTAGAATAAAACTCTGACAGACTATGATGAATTACCTTATTATACTTGTTCGCATGACAAATGTACTTGATCAGTGTTTCTTCTTGGGAATAGTTGAGCTTATCCAGAGGCAAAAGTTGAAAGGAAATGAAAGCTAACTAGTAATCCTAAGTGTAATACATCAGCATTTCTACGAACATATGCTGAGAAGCCTAATCAATTATTGTTTATGTCAATAACAAAACAAATCTCCGGTCCCCTCATGGTGTAACTTCTTCCTGAGTCTTCAACCCATTTAATATTATGGATCAAAACTGTTCTCTCTGTGTCTCTCTCTCTCACACACCCCTTTATAAGGAATACATTTATAACTAAGAAACCTATTTAAATCATGGCTTATTTGTGATGTAAGCAACAAGACACAGCGATAGATAATATTATATACACACAGCTACTCCTGTAATCAATACAAGCACTCAGAGGAAAATACACTTAAAAACGTATTCCTTCAGTGTAGGAAGTAGAATAATTATTTGTAGAATATGTTAAACTATTGTTTAGTAGAATAATTCATATTTTTCCATTTCTATAAAATGTCAGGAGACAGTTGTGAATGAAAAATATTATTACTATTGTCATTTATAAATTGTTTCTAAGGAATGACTATCTATAGGGGGCCAACATATGGCTGTTTTGCCAGCATACTAGATCTACACTAAACCACAGTTCCCTGATCTGCCCTCCTTATAATTGCTCACAAAAAAGGAATCCACATCTCAGCAAACATTTAATAGCAGTGTACTGAGGTCTGATGTGACCAGACCTTGTTACTTTTACAAAATGTGGTATACTACATTGACAATTGTACTATGAGGTTTGGCTAATAAAAATAAAATGGCAGTTGTCAAAATATATGAACAGAGCATTTTTTGAGGTGGATGCATTGTGATTTTTGTCCGCTCATTTGCTAATTCACGAAATATAATAATCTGCAATGGTCTCCCAGTCAGTAATGCTTATTAAGGAGGTGATTCCATTTATTCAAGATATGCATCATTATTTTGGTTCAAGGCATGATTTGAAAATCAACCATGTATGCAAAGAGATTGTTTTGTTGTTTATCTCAGCTTTAGAGGACCGTTTGTACATCTGTGTCCCCGCGTTCACAATTTGTTAGAAAGTCCGTTTCTAAAAGAAGCATTATTTTATCAGTGTTAAAAATTTAATTGTGGCAAGTAATATTTCATTTTATTGATAAATATGCTTTGTAACACTTCAGTCATGCAGTACTCTGAGGAAAAATATATTTAATAAAAAAATTCCCAACCAGCTCCAGTAGTGAATGAGGGAGGGGGCTGTTGAGAGAGAAAGGATGATCTTATGTTAAAGCATTGGCTTGGAATTTTGGAAAACTATGTTCTCTCTCTGGCTCTTGATTTCCTATGTGAAGTTAGTGAAGTCACCTTTAACAAAAATATTCAGCTGCACTAATTGTCTGTTCCTCATTTTCTGGATGCCCAACTTAAGACATGTAGGGCCTGATTTTTCTAGTAATGTCAACTCTAGTTGAAGTCAATGTGAGCTAGAGGTGCTCAGCACCTTTGAATAATCAGGCCCTAGAGTGTCTCAGGTTGATCATCCTAAATTACTGGATAGTTCTGCTGACTTAGTTCTAAATATCTCTGTGAGTCAGTTTACTGACTCTTATTTACATTGTCTATGGCAATAAAAATAACTCTCTACTTCATAGTGTTATTGTGAAGATAAATGCATTGATGTCTTTAACACACTGAGATACTGTGATAATGAGCTAATTTACTAATGAAAATCCCAAAGGGAAATACAATATTCTTAATTCAGTGTATGGCGTACAGTAAGTAAAGCACAAAGCTACACAGTAAATGAAAGGGGGAAAAAAAGATTTAACAGCAGCCTCACTCACTGTGTACTGGATGAGGCACAGGTCATGTGGGAAAAAATAGGCGATTGTGTAAATAATGTGTAAATACACCTCTACCCCGATATAATGCAACCCAATATAACATGAATTTGGATATAACGCGGTAAAGCAGTGCTCCGGGAGGGGGTGGGGCGTGGGGACTGCGCGCTTCAGGGATCAAAGCAAGTTGGAGATAACGCAGTTTCACCTATAATGTGGTAAGATTTTTTTGGCTCCCAAGGACAGCGTTATATCAGGGTAGAGGTGTAATGTAATAAAGACTGCCTCATAATGCATATGCACAAGTTGTAGAGTTAAGATTATATAGATAACCTTAATTCTATAATTTCCTAACTTTTGTGTACTTGATTTTGCAGACTTAAAATCCTTTTTTTGGTCATAAAATATCTATTTTACAAACAATACCAACATTTTCAAATATGGATATCTAAAATTAAGCTTCTTAATCAATATTTAGGCTGGACTTTCAAAATTGCTAAGCACTCTACAGTTCCTGTTTTCATTGGAGCTGTAGTTCTCAACATCTATGAAAATAAGGCCATTTGTTTAGGTCCCTAAATATGTATTTAGTAGCCTAACTTTAATTACCTGTGTTTGAAAATTTTGGCCATAATTTTCCTTTTGCTGGGTCTCTTAATGGTTAAATGCATAATGGTGGTTTCTGGAACCTTGCACAACATATTTCATCTAACACTTTTAGCTATTAGTATAGTTAGTCACCTTAAGTGATAAGCACATATTTGCACATTTCTATTCAGACGTCTATTTACAATAGGTGTGATATTTACAGATAATTTACATATCCTGTAAGCTAAAAATTGTGTGATATTTCCTGAGGATAGAAAAGTTTTGTGTGCTTTAAAATAATCTCTCAAAGATACTACCAAGTACATACTCATTTCCTCTATATATTTTTCAAGAAATGATGCATATTACATGGAAAATGACTCTTGGCTTTGCTAAATGAGAAATGAACAATTTATCTGATTCTAATAACCATCAGCCCTATGTTAGTGAGTCTCTGGGGTCCTAACTTTAGAGGGTAATTGGTTGAAAAGCAGATGGGGGTTGTTCCAAATGACTGGGCACTAAGCAGCAGGTGGACAATGCTGAATCAATGGTTTGCACTATTTGAGCGCTGTCTGAGCCAGTGGAATACGCTAATTTAGGCTGCACATTGCCACTATCAGTAGGTATTTGTCAGACTATATTTTAAGGAATAATAAGGGATACAATGTTAAAATAAAACAGATCAAAATATCAGAAAAAACATGTAATGTTGTGAACTTTATTTATTTCTTCAGGTGGGTTTTTTTTTTTTCATCCAAAAGTATCCACTTTATTTCAGGTTCTCACCTGAATATTTGCATATTTTCAGTGAACCTTCATTATAAAGAAGAAACAGTTGAGAGGAGCAAAATGATATCTTTTGATGGGCAAGTGCATGTGTTGAATGGAAATGTTGAGTATTTACAAGGGATTTTATTTACAGTTGTGCTTTTTTGCAAAAGTATCTACTTTGCCTTTATTTCAGGTATTTTGATTGTTATTGTGTGTAATATTGGCTCACTCGAACATAACTTCTGCTGAAATTTTAATAAAGCAGTTAAAGAGAACAGTGGATAAATCTACAAATTAATTGAATGGGTAGACTTGGATCTAGTGCTTCTTTAGCTGTCAGTTTCCTGTTTTTGTTCTGCTTAATTTAGCTGCTCTTTAGCTTGTAAACCTCAATGTCAACCCAAAGTCAAGCACAGAGAAAATTTATGTGACACAAACACGTCTGACCAGACCAGTGATATGAGCAAGTCTGACATCTATGCAATGTATACTACTGAGACTGGGCTGTGAAACACTGGCTCCTTGCTCTCAAACCTGGATCAGATGTAAAGTAATATAATAAAAGTGCATTATAATCCACAACTAAGGAGGAAACAGTTAAACTTGGACTATAATTTGATTGGATGATTATGAGCTTCAGTAGGGAGGCTGTTTGAGAGAGAAAGAGAAGCAGTTTAGAGCAACCTGTGATTTAAAGTGGTAGTGCTAAGCACTAGTAATTGAAAAAGAAAAAAAAAGGTGTGATTTTGGTTTTATTGCTGTTGAGCATTTGTTTTAATTATTTTTCCCCACCTGGATATTAGGATGAATATTTTTATCTGATTAACAGTATTAATGTATTTTACTCAGTGCCAAAGTATGTTGTTGAAGGTATGAAACATGAATGATTGAATTAGCACTGAAGTATATCCGATAAATGTATTTGGATAGTAGATCCATCTTAGACCTGTGTGTTCTACTCTGTGGGCTGCATCACAGTAGAACAAAGGAAAGTCATTTGAATTTGCCATGCAAAAGTGGTTGTCTGTATCGTTTTAGTATTAGGCACAGAAATATTCTAAGGAATAGCAGACAGAGATTCCCATAGATTGTCTAACTGACTTACTCATATTCTGGACACCCTGGTCCTGTCCATATAACAACTTACTTCTTACTATGAAGATTTTTAAAGGAAAAAAAAATGTTTAATATGTTCCTGTACATTTTGTAAACTGCTTTAAGGCATTTGACTTGATACCACATGACATTTTGATTAAAAAGATAGAAGATACAAAATTACCATGGCACACATTAAATGGATTAAAAACTGGCTAAAGGTCTTAAAATGTAATTGTAAATAAAGAATCATCATTGAGAGGGGGCCCCACAGGGATTGCTACTTAACATTTTTATCATAAGATCATTAATGATAAAGTTTGCAAATGAGACAAAGATTGAAGCAGTGGCAAATAATGAAGATGACAAGTCACTGATACAGAGTGATCTGCATTGACAGGTGATGGGACACAAGCAAGCAAAATGCATTTTAATGCAGCCAAATGTAAAGTCATGCATCTAGGAACAAAGAATGTGGGCCACACTATCATGGGAAGCAGTGACTCTGAAAAAGACTTGGAGCACGGTGGATAATCAGCTACATATGAGCTTCCAGTCTGACAGTTGCTAAAAAGGCTAATGTGATCCTTAGGGAATGAACAGGAGGGGTATATCGAATAGGAGTAGGGAGGTTATAATACCTCTGTTTTTGGCACTCGTGCAACCCTGCTGCAATAGTGCGTCCAGTTCTGGTGTCGACAACTCAAGAAGGATGTTGATAAATTGCAGAGGGCTCAGCAAAAAGCCACAAGAATGATTAAAGGATTAGAAAACATACCTTATAGTGATAGACTGAGGGAGCTCGATCCATTTAGTTTAACAAAGACAAGGTTAAGGGGTGACTTGATCAGTCTATAAGTACCTACATGGAGAACAGAAATTTGATAATGGGCTCTTCAATCTGGTAGACAAAGGCATAAAAAGATCCATTGCCTGGAAGTTGAAGCTAGACAAATTCAGACTAATGGTAAGGCATGCATTTTTCACAGTGAGGGTAATTAACCATTGGGACAACTTACCAAGGATTGTGGTGGATTCTCTATCACTTGGAATTTTTAAATCAAGATTGGAGGTTTTTCCAAAAGATGTGCTCTAGTTAAAACAGGAATTAATTCAGAGAAGCTCTATGGTCTGTGTTAGGTGGGAGGGCAGACTACTTAGTCACAATGATCCCTTCTGGCCTAATAATCTATGAATCCATTAACTATGTTAAAAACAAACAAAAAAACATAAAATCAAAAAGTCCAAACAGTGCAAAGCAGAAAGTCTCAGGCCTGGATGTGTGGAAGAGGTAGTAGAACGTTGTACAGAAACATGCAAATCACATCTCTATGGCAACTAGCTAGTATCCTGTTCAATTTGAAGATGTGAAAAACAGCAGTAAAGTTTCTGTGAGGTTTTCCACTTGTATGTTTATTTCTCTCCCTCACCCTATGTCTTGTGTTTTTAGACTGGGGTGGGCAAACTTTTTAGCCTGAGGGCCACATCTGGGTGGGGAAATTGCTGGCAGGGCCATAAATGTAGGGTTGGGGCAGTACACAGAGTTGAGGGGGGTGGTGCCTACATTGGCCTGTAGACTGCAGGGGGAAGTGCCTATAGGTGAGGGCAATGTACGGATCCCTCTGTCTCCCTCACCTCCTCCCCCAGGGGCTGCAGGGACATGGTGCCAGCCACTTCTGGGAGCAGTGCGGGGCCCATGGTGCCATGGGAGTGGCAATCCCGTGGGCCCAATCCAAAACCCTGATGGGCCGGATCCGGCCCACGGACCGTAGTTTGCCCTGGTTTAGACTATAAACTCTGTAGAGCAGTGGCTCTCTCTTCCTGTATGTTTATACAGTTCCTAGCACAATAAAACCATAATATTGATTGGTCCCTTTCAGCACTACCATAAAATAAATAGTAAATAACAATAACAACAGAGAGTTGGTCTCTTCCCACAACTACACAGACTGTGGTATGGTGTGATTTCTTGGTCTAGGAGTATGAGCCTCACTTTGGGCGGGAAAGGTCCAGCATCAAAATCCTGCACAAGCCATTGCAGAGACTGTGAAAATCATGGCATCTTTGAAGTCCTTCCCAGGTAGACACCAGCACAACATGTCTTGTTAGTGTACAAATATTATTCATACTTTAGATATGCCCTATTTGATCTTTCTCATAATGTAATGCAGACCACTGTAAAAAGTAGAATGCATCATAGAATCCTAGCTAAGATGCTCTGCACAAGCATGCTTACACACGGAGCATTTCTCAGGATTAAGGCTCAAGTTGTCCCAGGAGTCTATCTTCTGAAGAATATTTGAAATGGCTTTTAGAAAGGAAGTGTTGATGCTTTAGTGCAGTTGTTAAAGCAATTTCACTTGACGCAGTTTATACCATTAAAAATGATACACTGATTCCAGACATAGTTCTGATTTATGCTTTGCATGAACAGAGCTTGTATGCTAGTACTCATTCAGACATTATGTGAATTTCCAGCCACTCTGTATCAGTAACAACAAGGTATGGAATGTTTGTGTCATTGCTTGTTGGTTCCAGAGTTTGGAAATAATGTGGAAATGCAGCAGAACAAAAACATTTTTATAATATCACTATCAGGAACCAATCAGAACATAGAGAGAAGATTTGTGTGGGGTTTTATCTCTCTGAGGAACATGCGTGTGAATATTTATGGCATTGTTTAGAACGATCTCCAATGAAACAGATTTATATGCACAAGTATAGTAACTCAAAACATAATCCTTATTCAAGAGATAAGCACTGAATGCAAACGCGATCACATAAAAATATACATTTTTGTTCTTCCAGTTTAGCTTGGAAGCTTATAGCAATTTAAAAAAAATATTTTTCATTGGGTTAGTGCAGTAATATGCTCCATTCATAAAAAGATGTACATACGAATGACAATTCTAAAACTTTCGAATATAAGTTTGAAATCAATCATTGCTCAATGTTAATCTTTTTATCATACAAATATACCTAAAAGCTATATGGTATTCTGTGTACCTATTTTACCTTCTGCTTTAATTTGCAAGATTTGTGATTTCTTATAATTCTGTATTTAATTATGATACTAACAAGCTATTTTTCTCTGTTTTCAGGTAAGCAAATAACAGATTCTTCAGTATAATCAGACTACATCAAGGTAAACCAATTTCAGGTATATAAGTACGCAGGATGGTATTGTCATTATAAATGTGTATGTGGAGAGAGGGAAAACTGGGCTTGCCTGTATACAAACAATGATGAGTTAAGCAATAGAGTTTCAAAAGGAAAGATGCTAATGCCATTCAAATGTAGAAACCTAACAGAGAGAAGTTGTATGCTACAATGTTGTTAGCCTCTAGTAGCAGTATTTAAAACAATTTAAATGTTGGATTAATCTTGACTATTCATTTAATCTTGACTATTCATTCATGCCCCCACAGTAAGAGTGGAATAGGATGAAGGCAACAATATAGTCAATTTGAAAAATTAGGTATAAAAATTTGAAAATGGTGAAGTGTATAGGATAATGAGTATTGAATTGGATAATTAGTTAAAGGTAATGAAATGAAACATGAAAAATAAACAAAGGAGATGTTTAAGTATTAAAATACCAGTGAAACTAAAGTTATGGGAGGATTCTTGTTGTTGGCAGACAGCAGAGGATACCATGCTGCAGTTTGTAAACAATAGATTATGGCCAACGTTTTGCTGAAAAAACAAGAGCCATAGCATAGATTGTAATATATATCATACTGAAAACTAGAACCTCTGTTGTTAATACTAATCAAAAATGCTTGCTGAAAAGAACTGAATTCATTCACTTTTTCTGTTAGAAGACAAATTCTTCCCTGATTTAGTGCTGGATCAGGAAAAATTTAGTTTCTGTTCCTCCCTAAAGATTAATTGCCTAGCCTATGAATTTACCACTCATTACAGAGGATCTGAACAGAAAATAGCCAAAGGCGCTATAAATTCATTAAAGAAAAATAGCATTAATTACTTAAACAAACAAAAAAAGTACAGAAATACTAGTCTTTAGAAGTAAAGTTGTATTAAAACGTTTTATCATTCATTGTAAATAGTGCAGTGTGACCGAACAATGTGTCTTTTGGATCTCCCTTTCTCCCCCTAAAGAAACCTCTAAAGAACACTTTCCTTCTCTTTGCCTCTCTGGCACATATTGTTTCAAATTCTTTATATTTGGAAGTAAGCAGTTATAAAAAGAGACTGGAAAGTAAACAGTGTTGCATGAATTGATGAACAGAAGAATCTTGCTCTCCGTAGTTGTTCCTCAGAGTAAATACATCGATACAAGTCTTCAGTAGCTACAGGGTCTAAAAATTCCACAAATTTGTTCCTGAGTCCCTAGACACCACATTAAAGTGTTTTATTACAACAGTATTATTAAAGGATGTTACAAACTTTTGGTAAAACAGGTTTTTTTAATTGTTTGATGTTTTATGTATAAAATATTGAAGATATATAGGACTTGTTGAGTATTTTTTTAATATGGTTCTTTCCCCCCCCCTTGCTGGTGTTAGTCAGATATATTTTTGAAAAACTTGTCTTTTGTTGTGTTCAGAATGGACAGGCCTGGACAATGGAGCATATCTCTGAGCTCTAGTTGTGTAAATGTGTCTGAAACTTAAGTTAAAATCAATATACAGATTTTTTAAAAAAAAAATCATACTTAAGGGTTCAAAAATATTGATTTTTTTTCTCTTAGTAAAATAAAGCCATAGCATTTGTAAGACAACAAGAACATGTATAGAATGCTTATCTTTCCTGGTTGCTGCCTATCATCAAAATAAACACCTCTCCGAAAAGGAATGACATGTGAAGTAGTAGCCTAGAAAATGAAATCCAATGACATTTCCCAAAATCAAAATTATGGGATTTCGGGATACACAAAATCATCCATGTCAAATATCTCTACAATAAATACAATTAATTTCTTATAAAAAGGCAGAACACTAGGATAAATATTACTAAATAACTTATTTTAGGTTTATGTTGAAGTTTAAAGGGATTTCAAGATCCTAAACAAAGTAAAATTAATCTTAAGTTTTTTCAACTACAAAATTGTGCTCTGAATTTGCTTTCCTAGTCCCGGTGCATTTTGAATGTTAACCCCCTGCCAATGATATTAAATCAGTGTAAGACTGATGGTTATTTGATTTAGCAACATCTGTTGTTCTGTGATGTATTTCTAGCACATGTTCTTATTTTAAACATAATATGCCATTTATTTTAATCTCAAAGCATGTAACCTGTAACAGATGAATGCTAATACAATTGCAGTGCAAGTTGTGAAGCTGTGTGTGCGCGTATGTGCAAATGCATGTGCACAGTCAAATTAATGTCAGTAAATTGTACAGAACATAATTAACTTTAATAAGGATGGCAGTTGGAATGCTCTTTGAATCACTTACTCTACAAATAGACACACAGAATTCTTCCAGCTGTAGGCCATTGAATAACTTTTTTTTTCCAATTAGCCATCTTTTTTGTTCCCGGTGGATTCATGAAAACAACAACATACATTATCAGAGCCACAATATTGTTTCCTAAATTCGTCATGGTATCTTACACCTGTCACACTGTACAAAGAGTTGTAATGAGAAAAAATGTCCAGAGATGAAATCTACAACTAAATTGACTTTCCTTGCAAGTATTGCTATATGCTACCAAACAATCAAAACAAACATAATTGTAAGAGAATCAGTTTTTCACACTTTATATCGGTCATGTGAGGGGATATGAGATAAATATAAGCATGATAACATCCAGAATTTCAGAGGTCTGAGAAGAGTTGTACTTTTGGGTGATAAAATATTCAATTTACAAAGAACATCAGAAACAGAATATTTCTTGTTTTGCAATACAATACGTCTGAAATATGCACAGAATGTTTGTGCATCAGGCATCCTCTGTGTTGCTATGGTAATGTGACAATGTTATTCCATATTAATATGTGTATTGTTATTATTTATTTATTACATCCACGTTCATCTTGTAAGGATATTTCCACATACTTACTCATTTTGCAGGCAGATTGTGATTTATATTTTAAACCAATAAAGCTCTCTATAAAGTAATATTTCACTATTTATGTTTTAAAATAATTTCGAAAAAAACCCTAAATAGCTGGATGGATACCTTCAAAAGAATTTTCATAGGATTTCACATCCTGTTCATGATGTCTGCTATAGTTTAGTGTTTGTATTACTTAATCTCTGTACTCTTGGAGCTTCACATCTTCTCCACATATAGAAATAGCATGATAAGCAGTCTTTTTGCCCTTTCTGTTACACAAAGGTAAGTTTGATTCTTGTCTCCATATGTACGGTGGATGCAGGTATGGTTTCTTATGATAAGAACATAATGGATTGTCCTTCTTCCACCCCAGCCTCCCTATTCCAGAAAGAAGCAACGGGACAAAAGAATTGACTTTGCCCTGAAACAAAAATGCTTTCAATCTACACATGTAGTTAAGGGCTTTCTGACTCAGGGCTGAAATGAAGGGGACCCTACAATAAATGCTGAGGTTAGATAGTTAATAGCTCATTCATTCATTGTGCTCTGCCTGTCCTGTGCCATGAATGAGGAGTGTCTTCCACAGAAAACCTAATATGAAAGCATATAATAAGAGTGTACTGTAATGAATACTTATAAGGTCTTTAATGTGCTTCACTTTAAAATGTAACATACCTGTAATACAGTTGGTTGGTGTTTTTTTCCCCTTGAAATATTCATCATTTCAAGATTTAACATAAATAAAATGTGGGGAAGGGAGGGACAAACACTTTCAATATCCTGTCCAAGCAGTAAGTACAACTAAATGAATGTTAGGTCATTTATGGCCCTTTTTCATATCTTCAATACTTAGTGTCTGGAGTCAATAAATAATTACACCTATCATGTTATGGGTATATACCAGGTCACACACACCCACACACCCCTATATACCAGGTCACTAACTTAAGGAAATAAAAGGAAAAAAAATACTTGCCAGCACTCCTGTGTGTCACACCTTTATTGTATGTATGCAAAATGGCATTTCTTGTTATCAAATTCCAATTAAGTTAGACCTGGTTATTTAGTATGAAAATCCTGCAAGATTGAAATTGAACCCAGTTAATAATATAGAGCTGAATTGTGGCCTGGCTAATGCAGCAAGGTCTAGGCTAGTGCCCAGAGTCTAGGGGATAAAGGGCACAGTCCTTGTTTCCCTGAATTGGCTGCCCACATCATGGATGGCAGCATGGGACTGGAAACAGGAGAGTTGAGCCTCTATTCTGACCCCTATCCCCGGACACAGGTGATTAGGTAAAGGTAGATCAGGGTGTTAAATGACTAGAGGCAATGTGTCAGGTGGTGTAGCTGCACTAGCATGTCAGGTTGCGTATGCTCTGCCGTGAATAGACTCAGCATAGTTTACTCCCTGGAGTGGTATAGGAATGACTCACCATTTCCTTCCTGTGCTGCTTCAAAGAGCAACACCACAATGCACTGCCCCTTATTCAGAGTAGATCTTTATCTCATGATCTAGTATATAATAATTGAATATTAACATATTATTCTCAGACTATGAAGTTTTAATACTAAAAAAAAAGTTAAATCAAATCTATTTTCTGTCGTTATCAAATTATTCAGTAGAATAGCCAACAAAATTAGGCCCCTAATGACATGATGATAATTAAGCAAAAATGTATTCCTTTGCAGATCATGAAATATAAGTAAAAAAGACCAGTAGAAAACTAAATCAAAATTGTTTTATATCAATCAAATACCAATGTAATTAGACCAGATTATTCAACAAGAAATCTTACAAAATTAAGCTACTATTGATGCATTTGTAAGTAGATGCAAATGTTACTTTCTAGATTGCAGGGTTTCAAACTAAAAAGCAAATTTTAATGAAATTGAGTCAAGTAACGGATACTTAGTTGAGTCACTCTGCTGTTCATCAGCACATTTTTTCCTTGATTTGACTATTCAAAAATTCTACTGCTTCTGCTTAGTCATAAAAAAATATACTTTGTTTAATATTTCTGGTTAAGTAAAGTTTAAGAGGGAAACACACAGTTATAGCCAGTAATGAAAGAGGTGCTGGGGCTCAAGCAATTTGTTTTACATTCATAATTGATGCAGCAAGCCCAGAGGTACCTGGGCTATGAACTGCCAAGCATAGAGGTCCTGGAGCTCAACCCTGGCAAGCCCTGGCACAAATTAAGCACTGGTTATAGCAGTATTTCTCAAACTGGGGTCGCCGCTTGTGTAGGGAAGCCCCTGGCAGGCCGGGCCGGTTTGTTGACCTTCCCCGTCCGCAAGTCTGGCTGATCGCGGTTCCCACTGGCCGTGGTTCACTGCTCCAGGCCAATGGGAGCTGCTGGAAGCAGCGCGGGCCAAGGGACTTACTGGCCGCTGCTTCCAGCAGCTCCCATTGGCCTGGAGCAGCGAACCACGGCCAGTGGGAGCCGCGATCGGCCGAACCTGCAGAAGTGGCAGGTAAACAAACTGGCCCACCCTGCCAGGGGCTTTCCCTACACAAGCGGCGACCCCAGTTTGAGAAACACTGTACTAAGACTATTATGACAACTAACTTAGAAAACATACCTATCTATTGTTATCTTGTCTTTCCACCACCCTACACCCATTTGCCTGTTTACTCAGGTCTTGATTCCAGAAAGCACATAAGCACTTTCATAATTTTAATCATGTGCTTATGCCCATGGTCATTAAAGGGACTTAAACACATGCCAAAACCTAAGCATGTGCTTGAGTGCTATACTTAATTGAGATGCTTTCCTGAATTTTGGTACCCTGTGGTATATTTTCTAAACCCTGGATTATGAACTCTTTGGGGCAAAATATCTCAGTGCTGTGTGTTTTCACAATGACTAGCACAGTGGGGCTCTAATCCTTGTTTGGGGGTTTTAGGTGCTACTGTAATAGGAACAATTAATAATAATAATTAATAATAATAACATTCATTTATGGACTTAGGAAACTCAGGTATCCTAGCATTTTTTGCTATGGAAAGATTTTATAAAACCTGGGCTTTTCTTCCCCACAAAGGATCAGTGAATTATCCATTATAAGAGACCCTACCAACAACTCTTCCTTAGTTTGCAATGGACTGTATTCTTCTTCTATGATTAAACTGTTTTAAATATACACAGAGAGCTATTTCTCATTTTTTAACATTAAAGCTAATATAAAAATAAATTTAAATAATAGTGATCAAATCTGTCACCTATTGGCAGATTTGCTAATAAAATGGACTCCGAGAAAACCTTTGGCAATCCTGTAATAGTAGATGGTTGGGGAAAATCAGATTTCTTAGCAGGATGCATGGCTTTTTAATTATAATTATTTTTTATTTGCAATGGTTTCTGTCAGAAAGCGGGATAAGATATCCTCCTTTTGTCATATCCCCCACTTTTAAAGAGTCACTGGGATGGTAACTGCTACAAATTTCTCCTTTATTATATGCTTCGTCTCTCTCTGGAGAAAAGATAAAGAAGGCACACATACAGACAGACACACAAATGCACTTCAGAACACAATTTAGTCCTTCTCTAGCTTAAAAATACTGGAGACTTAAAAGAAAAAATACAGCAACTACATTGAAAAGAGAAAAAGAAAATATTTAAGGAAGACTAAACTGCTGACACCACTGCTTCTCAAATTTCTCTACAGCAAAAGGGGCAAAAATATTCTGTCTTGCCTGGCAGGGCACCTTGCCATGAGCAAACTTTGATGACCCAGGCACTGAGCTGTAGGGCAGCATTGGCAAAGAGAACCAGATCTTCCAAATAAATAATGTTAAGTTTTTGGTTTGCATTTAATCACTGTCTCATTGTCCCCATCCCTTGCTTCTCCATGGAAACCCTTGAGATGAGTCAACTGCCTTCTGTTTCCCGATGGAATTTTCATACCAGTTATTGGTTTTTCTCTGTGTATGTGTTTTTACCATTCTTGAGATTCAAGAGAGACTGAATCACCAGCATTCATGAGTCAGCATGCATGGTTTCATATTCACTTTGGCTTTAAGTATAGATTGGCATATATCTTTTGCTAATAAAGTATTATCTATGTAATTACTGTGGGGTACAGACATGTACAAGGAATAGCCTACATATAATAAGGCAATAAATAAATGGAAGAGGCATTTGTGTATGAAAACACAATGTAGCATATTGGGCCATATGCACATACTCAAAAGAGCTTGCAGGTTACCTTACAGCGTTGGTTACCAATTGACTTGAAATTAAAAACACTCAGTGTTTGCTTTCTTTTGGGTTCCAGCATGCAGTGTTTTGTGCAAATGTTTTTAATGTCAGCAAAAAGTGTCATTGAAATTGGGCACAAAATATTTTGGTACTATCTGGATGACTGCGAAAATTTGAAGAAAACTTTCTGTAGTGTGCTTCAGGTTTCCACGAGGTCAACAGCAGCTGTTTTGACTGTTCTTCAAATGAAGTGATTGCATTTTTTGGGCAAAACATCTTTTACTTTTCCAATATTTGGGTTTCTAGACAATATATAGTTATTTATATAGCCTCAGAATGGTTTTACTATTATTGATGTTCCTGCAAATTAATTTGATTCTCCCAGATTAAGAATCTCTAAGACGCACTTGAACTGTGCTATACAAGGCACAGATAGATCTGTGAGGTCTACACTCTCGTAAGATACTGACCTGTCACCTGCACAATTCTCTCATTTCATTCTACAGACTAGGAACTGATTTATTTTCCTCTTATTTCAGATTTTAGATAAACCCCACTATATTATTGTTAGTAGTAGTAGTCATAGTAGTGGTAAGAGTATAAGATTTTCAAGGTGAGGGCCATCCTGAGAGAAACCAGAGCTTTCTACTGTTGTGAAATTCAAGGCATTCTTCACATAGCCTCCATTTCAGCAGAGCATCCCAATTCAAGAAATCACTTAAGCACAAACTGAAGTCTTATTGAAGTCTAAGACCTTGAAGAAAGTGGGAATCCAAGTGTGTATTTAAAACTAAATGCAGGCTTAAGTAGTTCTCCGATTAGGGATAAATTTAGGCACAGACTCAAGAGCTTTCCTGAATCAGAGCCTAAATCCTGGGATAGGGAGTCGAACTGTGGCTGCTGCTATCCTACATTTCAATCCACATATAATGTTTATGGCCAAGTTATAAACTTCTGTGAATAATGGTTATATAGTCGCTAGCATGTTAGTGTGTGCCATTGTAACATGAGTTTACCCTTAATGTGACTCTGCATCCTCATTTCACATGTCCTATTTTAGAAACTGCTGACAAATATAAATTCTGCTTTTATTTCTGAGGACCTCACTGTTTGTGCCTGGTTTCAACAGCTGTCTGCCTAACACAACCTTAGCTTTATCATCCTCTGTCATTTTAGTTCTGCTGTAATTTGTGTTGGTAATATTTGGTATAACATTGTCTCAGATTTGCTTTTGTGTGTGTGTGTGTGTGTGTTTGTAATAAGAAGACATGAATATACACACAATTTAAGAAAAAAACATTTACAATGTTACGTACAACATTGTGTGATTTTTTTTGTTTCATTTTACCCCCAAAATGGGAATTATTTGGCCAGTGCATTTCACATAATTTCAAAGAAACAAAATTTTGATTATTTTGCAAAATTTCAGGAGTCTGAAAGCTATTCTGAGTAAAGTATGCAGTTAAAAAAATCCTTTGAAATGTTGAAAAAGTTGGAGGAGGCCCAAAAGTTAAGCACATGTCTGGGGTTCAGAAGAGACTTATTTCTACCACTGACTGGTCTTTAACAGTATTTTGAATACATTCTGACCCCTTTTTGACCCAATTAGCAAATCAAAGTTTGGAGTCTTTTAGGTTGTTCCAGTTGGGAGTAAAGATTGATGCTAGATTTGATGTAATCTTGTTTATTTACAAGGAACGTACTTCTTTGAATGCAGGAGGAACCAAAAATAGTATAACTACTTTGCTTACATCCCCAAGCCTCTTTAGCCAGCACCAGACCCAGAAGCCCTCTCCCTAGCTTCTTCCAGGATCATATACCATGCTTGTTCAGGCTGTCTGTGTCTGCGCTCCAGTTTGTCTTTTCGACACATATGGGCATATACACATAATACACAGTGGAACCCTCTGCCCACCTGGTCCTAGTTTTGGGCAGATTCCATTAAGCCTTGTTTTAGGTGGGGACCCTTAACTGACTCTTATAGCTATCTTCAATGAAGGGCCTATTAGACCCATCAGTTTTTTAGGTTTAACCTAACCCCTAACAAGGTTTAACCCAGCTCATAACAATATATACTGCTTTACAAAAGTTTATTTAATAGATAAATTGCCATTGTCTCCATTTTATTAGCTAGAGAAACTGGGACTCAGAGAATCAGAGGAATTGGGCTTTGATTTACAGAAAGGCTGTTTTAGATGCATTTGAAAGATATTTTTAAAGTATTTTTTTTCTGACGTCATCTATGCATTTGAACTCATGATACAAAGGAAACCTAGATGTCACTTAGGAAAAACAGGGGAAAATGTCTGAATTAATGTGTTAAAAAACCCTCTATACCAGAGGTTCTCAAACTGTGGTCTGTGGACCACCAGTGGTCCGCAAGCTCCATTCAGGTGGTCCGCAGATAGTTCCCTCCAAGGTGCGCGCCTGGGTGGCCACGCAAAAGAGAATGAAGGGCCACTCTCCTAATTAGTGGAGCCATGCAGGCCTGGTTCCACTAATTAGGTGCCTGGACCCTGGAGAAGCCGCACAGGTGAGGTGAGGTGGTGGCCTTGGAGGGAATAGGGTGTAAGTGGGAGGAGGCAGTGGGGTGAGAAGAGGGCGTGGGAGGAATTTGGGACAGGCAAGGCTGCGGCAGCCAGAGAAAGAAATGACTTTCCCCAGCTCCAGAGCTGTGGCTGCCGGGGAGAGACCCCCCTCCTTCCCAGCCCCAGCTCAGGAGCTGCTGCGATGTGGGAGAGAGGGAGAGACCCCCTCCTTCCCAGCCCCAGCTCAGAGGCTGTTGTGGCAGGGGAGAGGGCACATCCGTTGCATTAGAAAGGTAAGAGTACTGATATTAAAATATGAGTTGTGTGCTTTTATCTGTACAACAAAACAAGCTAATTATCATTAACTTTTTTTATATAGCGCTTTTATCCAAAGTGCTTTACAATAGCTAGCTAACGGTACAAACAGCATTTGAAAAGATCAAGTGGTCCGCCGAGACCCTCAGCAATTTTCAAGTGGTCCATGAAAAACAAAGTTTGAGAACCCCTGCACTATACAATTATAAAAAGCTTGTGTTACTAGGAAAAAGTCATAAGCAAATACTTGATCCTGATTCTTTTCTTCTTTTCCTAGCCTTAGTCTCATTTGTATGCGTCTGGCTCTTCGAGCCCTTCTTCTCCTTTCCAGTCTGTCTTGAAGCAGTTCCTCCAAAACTCTATATCTAATCAAATCCTTTTGTATGACGTCCATCCATCTACTTTTTGGTCTTCCAACCTTTCTTCTTGTGACATAGCAAGGGTACAATCCACACTAATGAGTAGTTGTCTCGCCCTTGCCCTCTAACTTTGGGTGCCCTTTGCAATGCTTTGCTGCTGTAGCCTTCAGTCTGGACTACTCACAAACGGGCTCCAGCATCCAAGTCCCAGCCATGTCTGTGCATGTGCTGCAGCCAGCCAGCCACACCTTGGCTCTTACCAGCTTTGGTTATACTGCAGGGTGACCCCAAAACACTCCCTGTCTTGGATTTCCCCCCAGAAATATGTCTTATATTGCCCAGCCCTCTCCTAGACACTATAAATTCATATAAAGTCCATATTTCTTTAACAGAAATAATATGCACACACCTTGTTAGCCCAAATAGAGTTTCACAGACACTTCAATTTAAACACACTGGATTAGATAAAACAGTAAAAGAAGTTTAGTAACTGCAAAGTGAGATTTTAAGTGTGTATAAGTAATGAGACATAAAAGTCAGAAAAGGTTACAAGAAAAATAAAGATAAAACACAACTGGTACCTAACTTAACAAAATATGTTAAATTGAAAGCAAGGTTTTCTCACCACATGCTCTCAGCAGTCTTACTAGTCAAACTTCTGAGGTCAGGACCCATTCTCCAGTTCAGTTTCTGCTTTCTTTTCCCTTCTGGTGCAGTGAATCAATGTTGACCAGCAGATTATGAGTTTTCAGATGATGCCTCACAAGTCATACTTTATACAATTATTACAACTGTGTGTAGGGGGTGGACACTGGGTACATTCTGTCACACTTGCACCCACTTCTAAGATTAAGACCCTGTTTTCTATATAGTCTTCTGATCTTCTTGTCACATGGCCAAACCAATTAAGCCTGGATTCCCTCGGCTTTTTTATAATTGGTACCAGCTTCACACTTTCCCTCACTTGTTTGTTGTAAATATTGTCTATTCTTGTAACTCTAAGCATCCATCTTAACATTTGCATTCCCACTGTATTCATGATCTGTTCCTGTCTCTTTCTCAGTTCCCAGCAATCAGAGCCATTCAAAAGTACAGGCCTAATTATCTTCTTGTAGATCTTACTTTTCAATTTGATATGCATTGTCCTATGGCAAATTGCTCTGCTCACTTCTCTCCATTCAGTCCATGCCTTTCCTGTTCTGCTTATAAGTTCATCGCTGAGTTCACCATTATCATGTACTGTTGAACTTATATCTTTGGTAATAGCTGGGCTTCCAGACTTACAGTCTCATAATCTTTCTGCAAGGTGTAATCGACTAAATGTACAGACTATATACTCTGTTCTATTGATGTTGATTTTCATGCCGTTTCTTTCAAGTATGCATCTTCATCTCTAAATTTTCTTCCATTTCTTCTTTGCTTTCCCCCCTGGAGCACTATATCTGCAAAAAGCATGCACCAGGGTACCACTCTCTGGATATTTTCTGTAAGTGCATCGAGCACCAATGTGAACAAAAAGGGGCTTAGTGCTGACCCTTAATGTACTCCAACTCTTACTAGAAACTGTTCGGAATACTTGAACCTGAGTAATGAGATAAATATTGTATAGGCCCTCATTTAGGATCACCTCCATGTTGTATACCCATCTCTGAGTAACATGGCAATCCCAAACTTATGTTAGTGTAAAACCTTTATTTCACTACACACTTTAGCATAATTTTTTCTTTCTTATGTGTGTTTCTTTGCATATGTATACATGGAATACAAGTAATAATAACAACAAGTGATCTGTGAACCAAAAACACCATTGGCACAGAAAACGGCAACAAAAAGGATTAGGGATATGGAACAGCTTCCATATGATGAGAGATTAATAAGATTGGGACTTTTCAGCTCAGAAAAGAGATGACTAAGGGGGGAATATGGTAGAGGTCTATAAAATCATGACTGGTGTGGAGAAAGTAAATAAGAAAGTGTTTGTTATTTACTCCTTCTCATAATACAAGAACTAGAGATCACCAAATGAAATTAATAAGCAGCAGGTTTAAAACAAACAAAAGGAAATATTTCTTCACGCAATGCACAGTCAACCTGTGGAACTCTTTGCCAGAGGATGATATGAAGGCCAAGACTATAACAGGGTTCAAAAAAGAACCAGATAAATTCATGGAGAATAGGTCCATCAGTGGCTATTAGCAAGGAAGGGCAGGGATGGTGTCCCTAGCCTCTGTTTGCCAGAAGTTGGGACTGAGCAATGGGGGATGAATCACTTGATGATTACCTGATCTGTTTATTCCCTCTAAAGCACCTGGCATTGGTTACTATCAAAGACAGGATACTAGGCTAGATGGATCTTTGGTCTCATCCAGTATGGCCATTCTTATTTCAATGTAGCATGCATCTAATCCATTTAATATCCATTTTGGCAAAGTATTTCACTTTCAGATATAACAGTAGGAGGAACAGGCGACGAATACAGTGAAGTTCTAAAGGCAAAATGTACTGCAAAAAACAGAATATGTATTTTATTAACAATTATTATTAATTTTCTAAATCATATGAACTATAATCTGCCAGCATAGATATTGTCCTGGGGATCCTGCATGAAACACTGAAAAGCTTTTGTGAGAGGAATGCTCAATTAATTAGTACATTTAATTAAAGGACAGTGTTACCTTTACAAGACTTGCTAATTCAGTTTAATTAATATGGTTTACTATTATTGTTTTATCTGATTTATATATTAGCAAGTATTCCTAGCAAGGTCGTTGCCAATATCTTCATACAAATCAGAAATAATGATGCAATAGGCCAGACTCTCAGCTGGAATAAATTGGAATAGCTCCATTAATGGCAATAGTTTACACCAGCTGAGGATCTGGCCTAGTAGCTCTAATGTAGTAATGAAGACACTTCCTTAGTCACAATGCTGGACATATAGAAAGTGTGTAATGTGGTAAAGTTATGCATTTAAAATGATGTTGCGTATAATGAACTCTAGAACTCTGGGTCAATACAAAATTAAAGCTTCTTCTCTTTCTACCCTTGAAAATGTTGTGTGCACGGGTTACTCTGATGATGTTCCTTGTGTAATTGTGTAATTTATTTTATAAACTGTTAGTGAGATGATTATGTAAGCTGGGACCATATCATTACATCTATATGAACTTATATGCAATTGTAATGTTCTCTGGTCAGGCAAATTGCAGATGCTGCTAAAATAATCTCCATAGAAAGGTACTGTATTTAGAATGTGTAACTTATTAAAATCGGAAGATGGCAAGTTAAGATTTATGTTTTACAAGAAAATCAGTTTGAAATTCTTGGAAAAAAATAAAGATTTTAAATAATTTCTGTTTATACGTACGCAGGAATCCCAGGTTAATGTGACTCTCCTTTCAGTAGGCAGTGGCAAAGTACAGAAGACAGAAAGGATACACATTATATCTTTTGACAGAAATACAAAGATAAACCCCAAAGCCAAGAGGGAGGGAACAGTATATTAGACAAACATTGAAGTTCTCGATAAACAATAATATGCATTATTTTTCTATTTAAATAAATAATTAAACTTTGGATAAGACCATAAACATTTCCATATATCTTATTTAATGTACATGTTTGAATATTGCTGCTACTTTATTATGTCCAAGCTCCCAGTGCAGTCATTTTTACCTTCTTCAAAAGAAGTTTTGACTTAGTAAGGATGACTGGATTCGGCCAATAATGCTTAGCACAGTGAATTATCTGACTGTTGCTTATACACAGGTCAGCAGAGTGTCACCGGGGTTTTCTGATTTGTTTATGGAGTTGCTGCAGCTGTTTACAATTGTGACCTAGGAAACGCATTTCCATTTCTGGCAACATGAGAGAAGTCAACTGCCCATGATGCACTTGGAGTGTTCAGCACAGTGCACCTGCTAGATGAGGTAGTGGAGTTGTGTAATTTTAGCAAAGAAATTTTATTCTAAATAATTTATATTTTCTCTCTTTTTCACGTGATAGATAAGTTCATGTACTGTGTGTGCTGGAACCTCCAAAATAGCCAGTTGCCATTGATGAGTCTGGACCTGATCCCGAGACCATTGTCACAATAGGAATTTTTCCATTGACTTTAGTGCCATTTTGATTAGTTTCTCTGTCATGCTCAGTCCCACAGTTGGACCACAGGAGGTGGCATTATGTAAAACGATGGACACTCTCCTCCATACGCTCCCCTCTGAAATCTGTTTGCAAATCTACGAAGAACAACTCATTGGTATAATTAAAGACCTTGCCTTTTCAAAATATGCAGCCCTTATCAGTCAATTAATTTATTTCTAGTTTAAGCTGCCATTGGGTGCTTAGTTAGGATAGGCGCAAACTTGAGGTGAATAACGATACTGCTTCATGAGTGACCACAATTTAGCTAGACACTTCAATGGTTGGACAAATCATGACACTTTTCAATTGTAAATTTAGCATGATTATTCATTAAAATAAAGGGAGCCCTGTAGAGAATAAATCCAATAAATTGAATGAATGTGGTTAGTTTTTTCTCTGTTCCAATTAGTTTCTGCAGCAATCTAGAGTAGGCAGTGTTTTAGATGAGTCTGGTGTGTGTGGGGGGGGTGTGTGTGTGCACATGCATGCACACAGCTGCATGTTTATGCATTTGGGGATTGGTTTAGGAAGGTTTTTATTCCTCTTTCCCAGTGAGGCTTCTTCATCTGAAAAAAGTTATGGAGCTTGAGCTGTTCCAAGCCAACTAGTGGTTTCCATTAATTAATGGAAAGCTCTAGTGGTTTGGTTTCTTTTGTTTTGTTTTTTGAGAGAGAGGAGGTTATAGTGTTCCTCACAATAGAGAATAGATAGCTGTATAAAACAAAGAGGGAATTCTTTTCTAGGATGCTGGACACATAGACTCTGTAGCTCCTCTTGGTCCTCTCACTTGCAGACTGAAGAAAAGGGTCTGTAATGTGCAGTGTTACCACAGACAGTCTGCCTGAATCCTACAGTACAGGAGGGTTAAATGTTTCCCAGGGTTCGCTAGAGGAATGAGAGGAAAGATACTAACAAAGGAGACTGAGTGAATCTAAGGTAATGTACATTACTGCAGGATTTTACTCAAAGGGGTATTTTCAATTAAAGTACCTCTATTAATAGTATAATAGAGTTGTAGCTTCTGTCCCTGCTGTGTAGCTACCTCTATCTCTCCTGCCCTTGCTCCTTATATTCTCTCTTCCTTTTTTCAAGTGTTATCTTCCCAAGGATTAGTAGAGAGATATCTAAGAACTACTTATCTTTTTACAGGAATTAAGTTTATGATAAAAATAGTTTTTGCTCTAGGAAGTGAGTAAGAAACATTGAATCTCAGAAGGGAAAGAAGAACTTGAAGTCTTTGGGGACTTCTCATGTTAGTAAGCACGAAACCCAGTTGTAAGGGTCCGTAGGATCAAAATGGAAATGGTGGTGAAGGAGAAGAAGAGAAGGCAAGCAGTGGAGTTCATTGGTGGTGGTGTTCTGGGGGTTGGGTGAAATCTCATTGAAGTTGTTGGGTATAAAAGGGGCTCTTCAGTAAGGATAAATGTAAAAAACAAGTAAGCTCATTTATGGAATAGGTAGCTGAAACAATAGGAGTCACCACCCAAAACACAGGCCACAGGCAAGGTTGGAATAGGAGTTGAGTCATGCAGTCCAAAGGTTTTTCCCTGCGGTCTGAATGCAAATGCAGTGGGCTGGGTATTGTTCAAGGGAGCAGTGTGTGTGTGAGAAAGAAGCAGCAGAAAAAACACAGAAGCACAAAGAGCAGGTAGCCTGATAGCCAGTCAGAGAAGCACCTGTAGTGTCACTCTGAGAAAACTCTGAGAGAAAGCGCAGTTTGGTAGCAAAGAAACTGCCTTTTGCTGTTTGATTCCCACTATGTTCAAGGATACAGAACTGTATGAATATGCTTTGTAAAGAAACAGGGTTGCATCAAGAAAATACCTGACTCCACCATCAATTTCTCCTCCTAATGGAAACAACCTGCAAGACTCTTAATATTGGCTAACTGCTATGGGGTAACAGTGTGAAGATGGGTGATTATTTCTGTTCATTCTCAAACACATCAGAAATTAATATTTAAAATATTTATTGTTTTAACACCATTTTAAACATTGTATCACTAATATAACTGAGAAGTGTTATTTGTATGAGTATTTTAGCAAACACAGAGAGAGTAGTTATAGTTGTGTATACATGTACAGTATCTAAAAAATAATACCTTTAATGTATGTTGAAAATTGTTCCAATCACAGGATCAAATCTGTCCTAGAAGGCCTGTCAGCCTACTGACTTAAATACAAATTGTATCCAAGGGCAGAATTTGTCCCTTTGAATTTTTAAAAATTAAGTAGACCAATTTATTTACTTACTTACTTATTTGTTAAGCACTGATAACATACTCAGTGCTGAACAAGACAAATCCAACCCCTCAGGAACTTACACTCTAAAGAATTACAAATCATTTGACAGGATGGGTTGTCTTTATTAAAGGCATAACTGTGGCACACACCCAGGGAAAAGAGTAAAGGACATCAAGGTGCCCCTGTACTTCTCCCATATGAAGGCTATCCTGTCAGAGCTTGTTCAGTAGGATGCTACTCCTAATGCAGCGGTTCCCAAACTTGGTTCGCGGCTCGTTCAGGGTAACCTCCCAGTGGCCGTGGTTCACCATTCCCGAACAATGGGAGCTGCGGGAAGCAGTGGCCTGGCCTGCGCCGCTTCCCATAGCTTCCATTGGCCAGGAACGGTGAACCACGGCCACTGGGAGCTGTGAGCGGCCGTACCTGTGGACGCTCAGGTAAACAAAGCGTCTCACGGCCTACCAGGGGCTTATCCTGAACAAGCTGTGAACCAAGTTTGGGAACCCCTTTCCTAATGCTTTATGCAGTGTTGTTGTAGCTGTATTGGTCCCAGAATTTACTGTCTCAACATTTACTCCTACTGCTTCACAGGTGCACAGGCAGGATAGGGAGTGGGCAGAACTTTGAGTCACCCCTCTATTCTACCCCACAAACACGTTGGCGAGCACAGCTGAGCTGGTAGAGAGGAGGAAAATAATTTGTGCTAAGTATAGAGCTGGTATAACTTACTCCCTCTGCTGGAGGCAGGAGGAAACAGGGACCACCTTGAGAGTCACATTAGTCTCTGGTCCTCTGGGATAATTGAACACTGTGCTTCCCCTTACTCAAGGATTTGTGGTAAAGCCATTCTTTCTCTCTAGCTATTTATTAAGGTGTCTAACTGATGAAATTTGAATGGTAACATTTCATGTACTTCACATGGTTAAAAGTTCATTGCACAACTTCTTTTCCTTTCTGATATACAGTGTTTGCAATTTTATATTATACACATATATAAAACAAACGTGTCATGGAAATCTTGTGCAAAATTAAACCCATATATTTGCCAGCATGGTTCAACCTAGCTGACTAAAATCACCATATTTACGCAGATATACACCATATGCTAGTGTTTTTATTTTTCATCTTTATGATACATCTTAGAAAAGTGCTGACAATAAGAAGTTCATAAATTAAAGACCATCCCGTGGTATTTGTGGACAGCAGGATCAGTTAGTTACGATCTATAGTAGCTGAAGTGTTTTTGTTATTCTGCATATTGAGGTTAAGCAAATAGATTTGTAATTAACAACTAACCAAAGCTGCTTATGCTGTATCATCAAGTTGTTGCATTCACTGATAAGGTTGTTAGATAGGAATTAGGCCTGTAGCCTTGACACCTAATGTTTGGTTGTAAGTGCTACCATACTTTTTAATGCTGCATGTTCTCTGTTTTAATTTTATTCTAACCAATTGTCATTGATTCATTAAACTATTTGCTACCTCTTTGTTCTTCTTATGTAGTTTGGTGGCATGGAACCCCTGTATCTTCACTAAAGCTGTGATTCTGCAAAGGGGCATGTGGGAAAATCCTTGCACCTCCATAGTCCCATGGACCTTAGTGGGACTCCACAAAAGTGCAGGGATTTGCCTGTGGATCCCGTCATAAGGTTTCCTCCTAGAATATAGCTTGGGGATCCTATGTGCATTTTCTTTCACTAGACAGACAGATGAGTGACTGCTTTTGAAGCTGAAGTACAAATGGCTCTATAGGTCTCCTACGAAATGTTACAGCATGGTGCATTACATGCTGTGATCCACAGAGGGGTAAACACATCACTTCATCAACAAAGTGCAATATAAATCATCCAGGATTTTAGGGTATTAAAAAAAATCTACACTGCATATATATTACAAAATGTAAGACATGCAGTTCACGATGCCCTCTGTAATTTGGAGTTCATTTTATATTTACAGACTCGATTGCACTTTATATGCAAATGACTCATTATACTTTAGAAAAGTGATATGTTAATTTGATTAATTTCTTACCTCATTTAAATCTTATGAAATGTCACCTGCCATTCAATCTATACACCAGTTATAACAAAACAACTAACATTACAAAGAGGTGAAGCATGAAATTTCTCCTAATCATAAGGCAGATATGACTGTCTCAGTTTATACTCACAGACATTGCTGAGTGTGCTGAAAATCTGGACTTATGTATACATACATACATATAATATCTTTTCATTGAAATTCAGTAGAATAAAATCTTTGGTTTTAAATGGGTTTCAAGATGTTTCTTTCTGTGTCACAAAAAATATTCCCTTAGAGAGAGTGCTATAATTTTGGGGTGAGATTGTTTCTGGGGTTTTTTTAAGACAGAAGAAAAATATAAATAAAACAATGTTTTGCAAGTTTCTTTTCTGGAAATTGTTTTCTCTGAGACATTTTCTTTTCCCCTTTCAAGGAGATAGGTTCTTTTCAGGTGCTACGCAGGGCCATGAGGAATAATGTTGATGTTATCTATAAGTCAATGGGCCTATCAATCTGGTAGCATGCCAGTTTCCCCTTTTCCAAAAAGGCTTTCTCTGCTCTCTCTCTCTGTCATTAGTGGCAATAATTCCTTGTTTATGTGATAGAAAAAGTTATTATCTTTGTTCTAGTGGTAAAGAATCACAGGGTTACTTTCTTCTTTCACTAAGGAACTTGAAAAACAAGTGTTATCCCTAAATAATACACTTTGTATTTCTGCTTTACTGTAGAGCTTCTGCCTAAAATCTACCCCAGCCCCACTCTATATACTCCTGCTACAGATTTTAAAAAGTGATTTATATCTCCTCACTTTTGTTGTAAACTAAGAGTCACATCATACCCTCTACTTCTGTGAATGGAAGGTAATGAGGGTTAAGAAAATCCTGACTGTATTCTACAGCTGGGCACAGTACCATATCCACTATATTTTTCTTTCTTTCACCTGATCCCACAGAAACTTCTTTATGAGGTTTGGGATCCATGAATGGATTTGGGGATCGCCAAGGAGATGACAGAGTCCCTTTTTGTCATGCCCATCTCAGCATTTACTCACCCTTCTTTTTCCTTTGTGCTGTGGAATGCCTCTTAAGAGGGGATTCTGGGTATACCAGCCAGTGTAGGAGACCTGTTCACATGGCATTTTCAACAGATATACAGATAAGAGCTATCTATCTATCTAAGGTATTTATGTGACCCCCATCACTATAATGTCTGAGCATCTCACAATGCCCTTGTGAGGTAGGGAAGTGCTATTATCCCAATTGCACAGATGGGAAACTGAGGAACATAGACACTAAGTGCCTTGCCCAAGGCCACGCACAAGTCTGTGGCAGAAAAGGAAATTGAAACTTGCTCTCTCAAATCCTAGATTAGCACCCTAACCACTGAACTATAATTCCTCTCTAATGAACTAATGAGAGGGAGACATGTATGAGCATCCAATAGATGTGCAGGAACTTTAAAGAAATGGTTTGTGTTTCTGCAGATCACCTGGGATCTGATGATTTTGGGGGTCAAACTTCCTGGTTGTTTCATGGATTATGGAGGCAAACCCCACGCACAGTGAAGAATTTGTAGTAAACTGTGGGGATAGCCTTACCAGTTCTATCATCTTGGGAGCTGATCCGATAGGGGATGACATAGCTATATGTTCTAATTAGCTTCTTAATAGAATATTGCAGAATGCTGAGTTCAGCTCCTTTCTATGGAGGAAGAACAATCTGGTGGTTAAGACACAGGTCTCATGATTGGAACTTCTGAGTACCTTTCCCAGATCTGCTAAAGAATTCCTCTTTTACTTTGGGCAAATGATTGTTCTGTTCTTTGCCTCAGTTTTCCTGTCAGTAAACAGAGATGCTAATTAACTGCTTCCTAGAAGTATTGTGAGGCTTAATTCTTCAACTTGTCTAATGTGTTTAGATATCCTCTGATGCAGGTTATGTAAAGTTGAAATATTACTACTATTCTCACTTATGATTGATAATTTATTTGTTATTAAGACAGAGTGAGAATTCTCTTATGGTTATATGTCTGAGTAACGTGCTCTGTTGATTAAATTTGTATCCTTAAATAATATTTTTTATAGATAACAGGGGCACAAAATTAACCAGTTTTCAAACTGCTATTACATGAGCAATTGTTTATTACATACTTTTTACTTTTGAGCTTTCTGACCACATTTAAAAACATGTGTACTAACTGAAATGCTTTTATCTTTTTAGAGATAGTTTATCTTAGTTTTATGAGCACTTTGGGGACTTTATCCTGCACATGTTCATTCCTGGTACCAAGGAACTCTGTTCTACTGTCTTAGTACGATGTTTTCACTGAGCAATTTAGAGTAACCTTGAGTAGAAGAGCATAAGATACTGTCCTAGGTATTTGCAAGTTTGAAATATCAGAAAACAAGAAAAAAAAAAACCCTATTAAATATGAGAGCTATGTCTAGCTAGATTAGTAGTGTTATTATTAATGGCTTTAGACTATAATATATCATTTAATTGATGTTTATAAATAGCTTTCTTCCCTGTGGTTATGGAATATAACATTTACCAAACTTCTTCTTTGATGGAATTTACATATGGCACATCAGGATGATTAAAAGCCAGCAGTCTTTTCACAGCATGGCAAGAAATAGGATTTGATTTATCTTCATGCCTTGCCTACCACTTGCTGTGACTGTACTTTTGAAATTTTAATATTCTCATTTCTTATAAGGAGTTTTGTTATGTAAAATATTATGTAAATAACTTAAACTTTAATGCTTTGTTTCTTGCTTTTCCATACAGTAATTTTAATGAGATGGGCAAATAAAGAGGTGGGGGTGGAGAAATGGGACTTTGTAACAACATAGATTTTTGTCTATACAGGCAAATTTCCAGTTAAAAATACAAAAGAACGGGAGTACAGTGTGATACATAATAGCCAGCACTGAGATCCTTCACACGTAGTGTTTATCAACCGGTAACTGAGTAGAAAAGTGATGTTTCTGGATTTATGTTCTCTACCCTGGCATTGTTCTTTACCATGTATTTAATATACATCTATATTAAGAGAAACGTACTAAAGCTGTGATCCTGCAACATTTTGCCCTCAGGTCAACCACCTAGACCCATGAAGAGCTCCACTAACTTCAAGTTCAACAGATTGCAGGATCAGGGCCTAACACTTCCCAGGGTGATATAACAATCATTAGAGAATGAAGATATAGCAGTGCTTACAGGATTAATGCTGGTGCAATGAAAAAATCTAGTTGGGGCCATATTTTCCTTTTATGTCCACTCAAATGTTATGCTTTCCCTGTTTTGTATAGGCCTCCAATAGACTGGAGGAGGAGGAGCTCTGATAAGGATGTTCTTCAAAATTATAGCACCAAGCTGCGAAAATCTTGGGTAGGCCTGTTTGTCAATCTTGACACCCCTTTCATTCCTTTTAAGCAATTAAGCACCTGCTGAGTTACTAAGATTTGACTAGGATTTTTGCATTTTGAGTTGTTCTTTGATAGCTCCATCCAAATTTTAGTTTAATTCTTGAATTTCGTTGTAACTGAGCGAAGACTAGTTTCCCTGGCTTCCTTTTCCCTCCCGCTCAGAGAACATTTGCACAATGCACACTTGCATTGAACTGAAAATGAAGGAAAATTAAACATACCCAGTGTTGTATGTTGATAAGGTACAAAACTGAACATCCAGTTAAAATGGAACACTGTCTAGAAACACACATAAAAGAATAAGATAGCTGACGCTACTACCCCAGGTTTAAAACAGGAGGGGCACATTGGGTGGCTGATATCAACTATTGCTGACCCACAGACATATGGGAAGCTAACAGAATATGACTGTTTTGATTATGCACTTTCCTTGCCAGTGTCTCTACCTTTTTTTTAACCTATAAAACACTGAACATGGAGGCAAATAGAGAATAAACAAGCATAGCAAAGCCAAATAAGATAAATATAATGCTATCCATTCAAGGTAAGGTTTCTAAGTAAGGTAAATAAGAAGAAATGAATCCGTCCACCATTTGGATTAACAAAATTGGACTGATTTTGTTAATTTAGAATGGCTTTGTATAACCAGAGAAAATAAGAGAAGATAAAACTAAATTGTTTGTCAACAAAAAACAGTGATTTTAACACAGTGCTTCTTATGTGCTTGTCACATTTTGTGTGCTAATTTTAGAAGTGAGGATTTACCTGAGGATGAGTCAGCTTTGCTTAAAGACCAGCTGAAGAAAATAATTCCATAAATGTGTCCCAATGGGGCTGTGTACTTCTACCAGGTGGGGATTTTACTGAAGCTCTTTAGGGCCCTTCCCCTGCAAGGTGCTCTCAAATCCCATTGTCTCTAAATGGGAAAAAAAGTCCATAGCCTGCAAGGCTATTTTGTAAGAGAGCATCAGCAGTTTCCTATTTCAGCAAGAACATGTGTATAAAAGAGTATGTAAAATGTAATTCTCCTGGCCTACATATTATCATTAAATAATATCTTCATACGAATAATATATCCAAATAGAACTTAGCCAAGTAACCTAGACTCAACACTATTTTACTGAACTATAGAAATACATGCAGAATGTGCCCTGTACATCACTGGATTTGGCCTATGGATGGCACACTGAGGAACAAACCCCCTTTAAATAAATCTGCACAGAAACAAGAAATATGTGCCATATTTGTAGTTCAAGTTCAGAAGTTGCTCTTTCTCTAGCTAGCATACAATATCACACTAGTGGGGAAGGGATAGCTCAGTGGTTTGAGCATTGGCCTCCTAAACCCAGGGTTGTGAGTTCAATTGTTGAGGGGACCATTTTGGGGCAAAAATCTGTCTGGGGGTTGTTCCTGCTTTTTGAGGACTCCTAAGGTCCCTTCCAACCCTGATATTCTATGACTGGTGCCATTTTTAATAATATATTCAGCAACTAGTTTCTTCTGCAAATATTTGTTGAGCACTAAGCACTTTGAATTTCTGACAAGGTGATTCCAGAAAATTCAAGCTGCTTTCTTATGATTCTTTAAATAAGTACTATGGAGGAACAAGGAAATCTGAGGTGAACTCTTCAAACAATTAAGCCAAAGGACTAAATTGAAATGTATTACTTCTGTTTAACACACACTTGTAACTCTCAGTGAAGATTTTATCAAACAGGTGTCATTTAAATGATTTGTTGTTGTCTCCCCAGGATACAAAATATGAAAGAGATTTAAAAAAAATATATTTTTAGTGTTCATTGCAAAGAAAATAAAACAGTTGCCTTTCTTCCTCTCTCTCCAGTTGTTTAGTAAAATGACTATTAAGCTGTTGAACTTGAACACATTTTATTTCTGTGTGGTTATTTTGTATTTCAAAAATATCATATAATACTAATACTTAGGCCAGGCCAGATACCTTTTATACCAGCCATGCACTCATTCTTGTTGAGACATACAGAACAGCTTATCATTGTCTTGCAGAACAGAGTATATAGTGTCTTTACCATTACTGAGGAATGTTGTAATTATCCTTGTGAAGATTAAGACACTGCTAAAAAATGAGGCCTTTGTCATTCTACGTGCCAGGTAGGGTGCAGACACTGCCAACAGTCCTTACACTGCTCTATCAGTTATTTCAAACCTGCCCGGGGGGGCACCCTTTTTCTAGTTGTGAATCTCCTTGATGGCTTACCTACTTTTGCACCAAGCAGAAAAGAAGTGCTGCAAGGTGTCTCATAATTTTGTGTTTTTGTGAATAGAAAACAATAAAGTATGTAGTCTCATGATGAGATTGTACCTCTGATGGGAATGCTAACAAACAGATGGGCTTTAGTTTATACCTATAGTGGTTACATGTAGAGCAGGAGTAAGTTAAACTGCATATTGTTTTCATAAATCTATTTCCACTACACTTATGACATTCATAATACAATTAGATTCACAACAAGAGTGGTAGATCTGTGGTAAATAAGTGGTAGATCTGTGGTAAATAAGTTCAAAATATTTTAAAAGTATATTTGAAGTGTACAATTTTAAGTTTATTAAATGATTTTAAGTTTCCTATAGTGTCCTTCAGAACATCTGTGTAGTGTTGTTAAAAAAAATGTGTTGCCTGGATAAATCAGGGGTGATATGAATTCATGATTACTGACAACTAGCTTGAAACTCACATTTACTCCTCACACTTACCAAAATGTTTGTTATTTCACCTTTTTCCACTAGGCTTGAGGAATTAAATAGTGTGACCTCAGAGATACTTGCTTCAGTCTGAGATGTTTAGCTAATATGAAACTGGTTTAGCCTATAGGTTTGCCTCAGGACAAATATGCACCAAAGAGGCCAACACTAAAAGAAAATTCACAGCAGCGAGCTCTCTACAGTCTAATTATTTAGAGGTTTCAGGAGGAGGGGGGGTGAGTCTGAAGTCCCACAGCTCCCAGTTGCAATAGATTAAACAACTGAAATTTGAAAAAGTTTTTTTTTTCTACTGTCTGAAATGTGTGGAAGGTCATTTCAGGGCCAAAATTAGCAGTAGCCTAATGACTTGAAACCAGTATTGATGTTCTATGTTACCAAGAATGTGAATTTATCTTCAGATTGTAGCATTAGATTTTCTCCTTCTGTAGTTCAGTTTTTTTTCTGGAATGTCTGCAGATTGAAAACAGTTTTATATGTCACTGCATTCAAGACACAATATATAACTGTGTAATAATAGAGTCCAAAGGTATAGGAGAGTGGCAGGCACCACCGATTTGGTTGACTTAATGAACCCTCTCTATGCAGAGGCACATCATAAATTATCTGAAACTTTATTATGTCTGCTTTAAAATGAAGTATGATGTGGAGCTGCCAAGTGATGCTGTTACTATAGAAAAGGGACTGAACAATGATGCTATCGACACATTAAAATGTCCAACTTTTGAGTGGCATCCAATATTTATCAGACAAATGCTGGAACAACATGAGTAAGTCCTCCCTGCTCACACCATTTAACAAATAAATAAAGTTTCAGAGCACTAGGGCCTCAAATGCTAGAGTCAAGCCAATGAGTAAGCATGGCTGAATTGTTTAGCAGCAAGCATTTGATCTGCAATGCAAGCTGCATTATTATATCAGAATCAACAAGAAGGTCTAGCAATCCTGCATCTTCCCAAAATTTCCCAATATGTGCAATAAAACAAACCACCCTGGTGAATCATATTGGTGCCAAGTTCATTTGGGAGAGTCCATTTCACTCGCTGAGCAACAACATACACTCACTGATCCATGGTCTGAACGGCATGCTGCTGTCTTAGAGCTGCTGGCATTTCCTTACATTTCAGCACTGTAGTATAGACTGTGGCCATGTCAGCTGGATTGGTGTCCACTACAGATGCATATGCAGCTGCTGTGTAGGTGCTCTTTGTTGCAAGCTTGTGGTTGAAAGCAGTCCAAAATGGAATCACCTGTGTGTGAACGATATCAACATCATTTGGTATTGATAGGACATTGTCAGGTAGTGGTCTTAAAAGACACTAGGAGAGATTTTGAACAGCATTCATTTGTAGGTGACAGAGGGTTTTTTTCGTCAAGTACTTGATGGTGAGTTGGGTCTGAACACGTTCTTGATTTTTTCAAACACTGCACATTCCATAAGAGACTCTGATTGCCTGGGGAGATTAAGTAACTTTTCTTTCCCATGATTCAGTAATATTTCTTGTTATGCTGGACTATAATGCCACTCTATCCATTGAATGGAAGGTATTCATCTCATCAGTGATATCTACATTGATGTCTATATTATCTTATGCTTCATGGATGAGATTTCCATGAGCATGAAGTGGTACAATTCCATTTGGAATGAATACATCTCCCTGGAGTTTTTCTATTTCATTTTTTGCAGCACTAGTAATGAACCACCTCAGCTCATCATAATTGATGCAGAATCCATCAAGGTGTAGTATGGCACTGTGACAGACCCAGACCAGTTTGGCACAGGAGTCTGGTAGAAGGCAAATATACTGGCCACTGGATGAACAATTTTCTGTTCCCTGAGTGACCAGAGCAGGGGCTGCCCTAGAGCAATCAGGAATCTGCTAGAACCAATTAAGACAGGCAAGCTAATCAAGACACCTGGAGCCAATTAAGAACTTTCTAGAATTAATTATGGCAGGCAGGCTAATCAGGACACCTGGTTTAAAAAGGACCTCCCGTCAGTTAGTAGGGGTGTGTGCAAGGAGCAGGGAGTGAGAAGGTGTGCTGCTGGAGGAGTGAAGAGTTCAAGCGTGATCAGGCTTCAGGAGGAAGATCCTGCAGTGAGGATAAAGAAGGTGCTGGGGAAGGCCATGGGGAAGTAGGCCAGGGAGTTGTTACTCTCATGCAGCTGATACAGGGAATATTTTAGATAGCTGCTATCCACAGGGCCCTGGGCTGGAACCCAGTGTAGAGGGTGGGCCTGGGTTCCCCCCATCCCCCCAACTCTTGATTGGACACAGGAGGAATTGACCTGGTCTGTGAGAAACACCAGAAGGGACGGTCTAAATTGGAAAGGGATCTGGCCTGTCGTCGACCCACTAGGTGGGACACAGAGACTGTGGAGATCATTCTCCGTTTCCCCCATGCTGGCCAGTGATGAGGTTAGCTGAGTGGACGGCAGGTTTGAGCCACTAGCAAAAGTGCCAAACTGAGGGCTGCCATGAATCTCTGAGGCAAGCAAATCTGCCTATAAGTGCAGGACCCACCAAGGCAGAGGAGGAACTTTGTCACAGGCACTTAAACAGCTAGACCCAAACTCATGGTGTAGCTGTTCAACAAGGCTTTGTGCAGTGGTGTGACAGTTTTGGAACTGTTAAATACTATGTGGTCCACAACTGAGATGTACTTTTTTTTTAATGTCTTCTGATGGATTATACTCATTTTTGGCTGAATTACATGTCTTTTTTTCTATCAACCAAAGGATAATACCTAGACCGACTGGGGCACATAAGTAGCTGACCTCTGTAAACTACAATCACCTATCTTTGGATAATATTTGAAGGCTTTCATTTTGGCTATTTCAGACCAAAGGATTGAAACAGCATTATACAAAACACTTGTTCATTTGAAAACTGTTCATGAGGCTCATTTGCCAGAAGAACACCCACAAAACATTTGGATAACTTAAGTTCCTCCTTCGGGTTACTTGTAGCTTGGGTAGCATTAGTTATCCTTATTACACTGCACAGAACAATGGTAGAGTTCATTTGCTTTGTCCATGCTGTGCATGGAATGAAATTGCAGAACCATAGTGTTTTTTTCTAATCTTGCCTATAATTTGATACTAGAATAGTTCACTGTTTCTACATCTGAGGGAAGTAGGAATTTATATCTTTGTAGCAGATTGGATGGAGAAGAGCCTTCTTGTTGTACATAAGATCATTGTTTATCACCAATCAGCTGATAAAATGCAATGTCATAAGGTGACTGTATTGTTGCAGTGTAACTAGATTGTTTTGCTTTGGGGTTTGTTTTCCTCAAGCAGGAAGAAAAGCTTGTTCAGTGAAACTGCATCCTTAGCAATCAAGACCTCGACAGCTACTCTGTGCAACGTGTCATCATTTCCTCTTTGAAGTGCTGTCTCCCTTAGATTGGTAGCTCTCTCAAATGTTTGTATTTTATGAAGTTTGTCTTTGAGTGATTTTTTTTTTCAAACAAACAATGCAACAGGACTAATTGCTGGAGGACGTGCTTGTTTGGGTAGCATTAGAAGCATATGAACATGATGCTCTCTGTTGAGATTCAGTTTGTTTCTTGTCCTTGGTTCAGTACAACTCTGACATGTACCAAAGTCAACTTGCTTTTCTGAAAGCAACCCATGTGATAGGGTATTGGTGGCATATCATCTAAACTAGAAAACTCATCCAGTAGCCATCAATACAATTGATCTCTCCTGTCTTCTACTGCCAGCATCACAGAATTCTGTCTAGCACTTGTGTTTTGTGATAGTTTTGCATTCTTTTGATTTTTCTTGACAAATAACACTGTAAAGGTGTCCCCTGGGTTTTTTCTCCCAGATTGTGGGTGCACCTGACCACACCCAAATACTTGTACTGGGTGGCTCCAGCACAGGCACTAGTTCTTTATATCTTACAAGGAGTCTACCCCTACCCTACCCCTTGTGAGCCTTCTTAAGTCTCTCCCTGGGATCTTGTTGCACTCCAGGGTAAAGATCTCCTGGATGGGAGTTCCCCCTGTGGGTTTAGGAGTCACTCCAGCAGTCTCATGCTTCGGGGAATCATGCCCCTTTCTCCCCCCTCCCACAGCTACCTGCAGTTTCCTCCTTTTTAAAGGCCTCCTACCCAGAGCCTCTCTGGCACCTTCCTCTTTAATATGGGATCTATACACCCCATCACATACCCTCCCGCTCAAAAAACATACAGGGGTGTCATTCTCCATGGAGAGCATGTCCTCTTCATCCATTATAGCGTTCATACTTTGAGAAAGGAAATTAGCATGAGCCTTGCCCGCCCAGTGAAGCACCTGCAATCCATATGGTTGGAGACCCACATACCAACATATGATCCTCGTGTTCATGTCCGTCGTCATGAGTAGCCATTGGAGGGGTGCATGATCCATAATGATCAAAAAAGGGGGGGGGGGGTAATAGCACAAAGCATCTAAGGCCCATTTCAGAGCCAGGGCTTCCTTCTCTATTATGGACTAGACCCTTTCACTTAGGAACAACTTTTGACTTAAGTACATTACTGGGTGTACTTCTCTGTAAGGAGTCTGTAAGAGCAGTGCCCCAAATCCAGTGCATCTGTTTGAGGTATAAACTTCTTAGAGAAATCTGAGTTGAAGAGCACAGGTTCACAGCATAAAGTGTCTTTCAGTGGGGTGACCAGACAGCAAATGTGAAAAATCGGGATGGGTGTGGGGGATAATAGGAGCCTATATAAGAAAAAGACCCAAAAATCAGGACTGCCCCTATAAAATCGGGACATCTGGCCACCCTATCTTTCAGCATTTTAAAGGCCACATCACACTCATCTGACCACTCCACTTTCTGAGGTGTCTCATCACTCATCAGGTCGGGGGGCGGGGGGGGAGGGGAGAGGGGCGCTAACGTGGCCAAGCTAGGCACGAAGAGGCTGTAGTATCCAGCCAGCCCCATAAATTGTCTGACTTCTTTTTTGACCGTGGGTATTGGGTAGTTGGTCAGGGCCTGTACCTTATCCACAAGTGAATGTATGTGCCTGCGTCCACCATATATCTTAAGCACGTGGTTTTGCCATTTCCAAATCTACACTTAGTTTGCAGTCAGGTCAGCTTTGGCGATCAACTGTACTACAACGGTGACATGGCAGAGATGGCCATCACAGTCTGAGCTATATGTGACTAAATTGTCCAAATAAGCTGTGGCAAAGTGTCCATGTGGAAGGAGCACCCAACCCATTCAACTCTCAAAGGTTGCCGCTGCTCCATGCCGCCCAAACAGCACTGTTAGAAAATGGTACAGTCCAAAGGCGATGGCAAACACCATGTATTTTAGAGTCAATTGGATCTACCAATACTCTTTTGTAAGGTCAATTTTAGATGGGTACTCCAAGCCAATCCAGTAACTGTCCACTTGGGGCATGAATTCCACACAGAACTTAGAGTACATTGATCTTGTGGAAGTCAATGACAAACCTCATTGTGCCATCATGCTTCAGGACAAGGACTATGGGGCTTTACAATTCACTGTGGGACTCCTCCACTATGCTCAGGTCTAGCATAGTTTGGAGTTTGGTCTTCATGGTGTCCCATATCTTCTTGGATAGAGGTCAAGGGCTCTCTCTCACTGTCTGCCCGTGGCGGGTCTCAGTGTGGTAGGGATGTTAGGTCTGTATATCCAGGAAGGGTAGAGAATACTTGAGGGTGTGTTTGTATCAGTGGTTCCATCTGGGCCTTTTGTTCATCCTCTAGCATCTCCCTCAATATGTTAGTGTTATCCGTCTCTGCCATGGGAAACTTGGGTCTTAGTTCGGAGTCATTGGTGAAGGCAGTGATAAGGAAGGCTTCCCTATCCCATTAGCCCTTTAGTAAGTTGCCATGATAGATATGGATGTCTTTTCTTTTCTCCAGTTGTTGTACCTCTCAATCAACAGGGTCTAAGCATCAAAGCACCTCGAAAGGCCCCTGCCATTGGGCCAAAAATGTAGACTCCATGCTTGGTAACAGTATCAGAACTCGATCTCCCAGCTTGAACACACGTCACTGTGCTCCTCAGCTGCAGGCTATTGCCTAAAGTTGTTGGTCCCCTGTAAGTTTTCAAGGGCAAAGGCCCCCAACTTTAAGCCACTGACCTAATTGGAGAACATATTCAACCAGGTTTTCTGCTCATGGTCCTTAGTTTTCCCAGGACTCCTGCAACAAATTGAGGATGGCCAGATAGCAACTCAAAAGGAGAGAAACCCATGGACACTTGGAGAACATCCTGGATGGCAAATGGTAATGAACTTATTTAGCATTCCCTTGAGGGTCTTGTTAAACTGTTCCACCAAGCCGTCACTCTGCAAATGGTAGAAGGATGTTTGTAAGCTGTCTGTCTTGAAGAGGCCACACAAGTCCTGCACCACATTGGATGTAAAGTTGGGCCCTTGGTCTGTTAAGATTTTCCATGGCAGAGATTTTAATAAATTTGCTTGCTATTGTGTTTGTGCTGGTACATCACAGGGTGATGGCTTCTAGGTAACACATTGCATAATCTATCACTAAAATATATTGATGGCCTGCTGAACTCTTTTCCAAGGGGCCAACTAGATCTAATCCTATCTTCTCAAAGGAGGTTTCTGCTAGGATAGTGGAATGAGAGGTGCCTGTTTGATCCCCTAAGAGCTGGCAGCCCAGACAAAAAGTGCAGTAATCTGTGATATTCTGGATCACGCCCACCCTGTAAAAGCAAGCTACGAGGTGATCAAATGCCTTCTCCTTCCCTAGATACCCTGTCCAGGGGACCTCATGGGCCAAGAAAAGCATTTCCAACTTATACATTTTGGTGACTAGCAGTTGGGTCCTAGTTTCCCCAATCTGTCCTGCTCCTTCTATGTGATAAAGTTGTTCTCCCTGTAATTCAAAGTGGGGCCATTGTTTCTCTTTCTGGGGGTCTATGATTTCCCCATTTACTATGGCTAATTGGTCATATGCATGGGAGAGGGTGAGATCTGCCTATTGTTCCTGCACAGAAGTGGTATTTTGGGCAAGGATCTCTGCAGGGCATTATAGGTCTCAGCTTTCAGCAGAGGATTAGGCTGGGAGAAATGCTGAACGCTTTGGCTAGATCAGGGGTCGGCAACGTTCGGCACGCGGCTTGCCAGGGTAAGCACCCTAGCGGGCCGGACCAGTTTATTTACCTGCTGACGCGGCAGGTTCAGCTGATTGCAGCCCCCACAGGCCGCGGTTCGCCATCCCGGGCCAATGGGGGTGGCGGGAAGCCGTGGCCAGCACATCCCTCGGCCCGTGCTGCTTCCCACCACCCCCATTGGCCCGGGATGGTGCTTACCCTGGTGAGCCGCATGCCAAATGTTGCCGACCCCTGAGCTAGATGGTCCCTCACCAGGGTTGTCAAATATGCTCACTCCCACCAATGCAAGTTCCATCGAGGAGAGACTTAGGTCCTGAGGTTGCAGTTTTGCATGTTCTGCCAAGACCTCACTGTATTGTTCCCAGTCCCTAACTAGTATAACCGGGTAGGCCAACTTGGCTGCTAAGACCACCTGTATGGTAGCTGAATGCTCCCCAACTTCAGTTGTACTTGGTATGTGGGGTATGGTTTTATGTCCCCATGGACACACTGGAGGAATATTGTTCTCCCTGTTTCCTTCCCCAGGTCTATGAGCTGACAGCAAATCTGGGTCTGATTACATTCCAAGTCCCCCAGCCCTATTACTTTCTTTCTCTTCACCCACACTGGGTATACTTGCTTGGCAGCACTTTTCTTATGGGCCCTAGACTCTGTGGTCCACACTTGCCCAAACGCATATTCCATATAGGGACAGTCCCTCCAGAAGTGGCCCACCTGCCCACAGGAGAAGCACTTCCCACTGGATGACAGACATTGGAGTTTGGTGTGGCAAACCATTGCCCTGATGGTCTTACATTTCTGGGGCTTTGCCATGGATTCTGCCGTGTGGGACTGAAGACCCTTTATAGGCAGCAGAGGTCTCTACCGAACTGCTCTCCATCCTCACTGCTCCAGCGTGGAGACCTAGCTTCTCTGCTATCGAGGATCCTTGCAGGGCCAACTCAAGTCTTGTATCTCATGCCACTGGCTCTTGGTGCATCTCTCTGTCAGTGACCGGGCCCCAGGTGTCTCAGGGGGTTGTAGGTGGCTAGGTAGTTTTCAATAAGAGTCATTGCATCCTCCAGGGTCTGCCTTAACACCTAGGCTCATCCTACCTCTTGGGGAGGATGGGCCTGTACCCCCATCTGGGACTCCAGCTTCAACCACCACCAGCATTGAACTTTTAACTTCTGTAGGGATACACTAGGAAGGTATGCCTCCTACCAGAACTGCCAGCAGTGGGTCTCAATGGTGATGTCTAACTTGTCAAGGATTACCTGTTTTACCTTCACATAGTGTTGGGCTGATGCTGAGTCAAGTTGTCAAGTTCCCAGTAGGTGGTTTGAGCTGGTCTCCAAAAATGGGGAGCCATTAGCACAGCACAGTATTCTGGGGGCCATCCCGCGACAGATGCCACCAGCTCAAAAGTAGTGAGGAACACCTTGGGGTTGTCGTCCAAGCCCATCTTGGCCAGTTTCACTGGGATGGGTGTTGTGGTGAGGGGGCCAGGCTTGGTGTTTTCTGTCTCCCTCCCCCACACGACCGGTTGCCCCTGGAGTCTGTAGGGCAGACAGCTGTTGTTGTCGGGCTGTGAGCTGTTGCAGCAGCTGCTGTTGTTGCTGCTGGGTGGGTTGCTGCTGCTGATTTTCAGTGACCCATTTCAATAGCCATTCTAGATCAATGTCTCTTGAGGGTATTTGCAATCCCAGAACCTCTTGTGTTTTTTTTTTTTCCTTCTTCCCTTCTTAGCAGGGCCAACCTAGTGTCTGCATTCTCCTCCACTTGTAATTATTTGCTCTGGATGGCTCCAGTACAGGCCCTAGTTCCTTACTTCTTTCAAAGGTCCCTATCCCTTATGGTCCTTCTTAAGTCTCTCTTAAGTTTTGCTGCAATCCTCATAGGGTCTGGGTAAAGATCTCCTGGATGGGAGTTCCCCTGTGGCTGCCGGAGTCACTCCAGCAGTCTCTTGTTTATGGTAGTCTCACCCCTCTTACCTCAATCTGTCTGCAGTTCCCTCCCTTTTAAAGGCCTCCTGCCTATCCTACATGATGGATAAGGCTGAAGGTATGGGGCTAGCTAGACCTCTCTAGCACCTTCCTCATCAGACTATACACATCATTATAAACACGTTTTTCAAAGTTTGTGGAGAAGCTCTCCTTGATGTAAACTTTCTGAGGCTTGTATCATTCATGTCTTCATACATTGTAACTTCCCTGTACAGGTAAAATTCCCCAAATATATTGTTAGCCACCACCATTCTTTTTTTTTTTGGGGGGGGGGGGGGGCAAGTATGCAGACTTGTGCTAAATTAGATATAAATTAGAGCTATATATTAGTATCAAAATTGCCATTTTTGTTTAGTGAGCACTTTGATTGAAGCTCAGTAGAAAGCTGTATAATGCTCTAATACAGGGGTCCAGGTGTTAACCACCGTGAGCTAATTAATTATCAGTCATTGGCAATCAATTCACGTGAGGGGAGAAAGGGGGGAACCACCCTCTAGTGTAGACAAGTCACGAAATATAAGCTTGAGGATGGTGTCTACTAAAATAAGTTATATTAAAAAAAATTACAGGGAAAAAAGCAAAGCCAAAAAAACATAGTTGATATGGTATACTAGGTGCCAACATTTTTTGTTTGCTTGGAGCTCATGAATTGTGATAGTCTGGTGCAATGGTTCTCAACCAGGAGTTTGTGTGACCCTGGTGGTACACAGAAGTCTTCCACGTGCTACATCAACTCATCTAGATATTTGCCTAGTTTTACAACAGGCTACATAAAAAGCACTAGCGAAGTCAGTACAAACTAAAATTTCATACAGACAATGACTTGTTTATACTGCTCTATATACTGTACACTGAAGTGTAAGTACAGTATTTATATTTCAATTGATTTATTTTATAATTATATGAGACAGTGAGCAATTTTTCAGTAACAGTTGCTGTGGCACTTTTTTATGTTTGCTTTTGTAAGTAAGTAGATATTAAGTGAGATATAACTTGGGGATACACAAGACAAATCAGACTCCTGAGAGGGGTACAGTTGTCTAGAAAGACAACTTGAGAGCCACTGGTCTGGTATACTGGCATCGTCTTTTGCTGTGACAACCCTACTGCTAAAACCTGCAGCTATTCCAGCATTAGGGGCCACTACATGAGTAGGGAAGAAAGGTGGGTGACTTTCAAAACCAACATTTTTATTTTTTTATTTTAACCTGCACATAGGGAGAATGTTTTCAGTGTGGAATAGATACAACTTTTCTTGCACCTATTTTTTCTTTCTTTTACTCAGCACTCCCTTTGATTAGTCTGGCTGGCACCTCTCATTCCCTTCCTCCTCTTATTCCATCACAGTCTCCCTTCTGAGTCAAGTGGATGTCCAGTATTCCAAGAATCTCTCATTCAGAGATGAAGGGATAGTGCAGGCTTGGTGGTCAGGCTGGAAGAGGGGGAGCCAGTTGTAGCAAAGATCTCTTAATGGATCCATATTGGAAAAGGGCTGGCATTGCTACAAAGTTCAAACTTGTCCCTGGGAATTTGGAGAATCCACAGGATTCCCAACCCATGCTCCCTGCCTCTTCCACAGTCCCCCAAACTCCTCCCCACCCCCTGCAGTGCTTTCTTCAGGTTTTACTGCATGAGGGTAGATTATGGCTCTTGCTAAATTAAGTATCCCTGGCATGAAAAGAATGGGGCATCTATTCAACTGAAATCATGCAGAGGAGCAATGGTGACCCCATAGGCACACTGATTTCCACTTTTCAGAATAAGGGTGTTTTCAGACTCCTTCTTTGCCCCACTCTTCCATATCAGTCTTTCATACTGATTTATTTGCCCCAAGATTTTTAGAGTAGTAAGCAGTATTATTGTGTATGAACTGCTTATAGAGGATCAATATGCATATTCAGGTTTAAATCAAAGGATAAAGCATGAGTAGAGGGTTCTCCCTCAAGGGCCTGAACTCTGAAACAAACGCCCCTCCCTACACCTTTGTTGAAATGCCCAGTTCTGTTGACCTTCAGGACATGTTCCAAGGTATAGCAATGTATATGCAATGAGGGCATCTGAGGTTTGTGCTGAGATCTTTCCCCTTGCCCCTCATTTTGATTGTCACTCACTGTTTAGCTCCTCCAGACTTCCCTTTCTTCACTGAATCACATTCATGCTGTTTCCTCGCATTTTAGGTCCCTGTGGAAGGTGCACAACCACTGACAGTGCAGGTTGGGGTTGGCAGGACATCTCCCATTTAAGCACGGTCCTGTTGTTCTGTGCCCCCGCCCCAGGGACTTCAACTCCTCCCTTTTAGCACAGGGGCTTTGAGGGCTAGGGTTGCCAACCCTCCTGGATTGGCCGGGAGTCTCCCGGAATCGGCCTCAATCTCCCTGTTGCTATTGAAAGCAATCCGGGAGATTTTAATAGGCCGAAAGTCCAGTCAGCGGCGCAGCGGGGCTAAGGCAGGCTCCCTACCTGCCCTGGCTCTGTGCTGCTCATGGAAGCGTCCAGCATGTCCAGCTCCTAGGCGCAGGGGTGGCCAGGGGGATCTCTCCACGTTGCCCGTGCCCCGAGGACTGACTCCGCAGCTTCTATTGGCCGGGAACCATGGCCAATGGGAGCTGCGGGTGCGGTGCCTGCAGGCAGGGGCCACATGCAGAGCCACCTGACCATCCGTCAGCCTAGGAGTCACAGGGACATACTGCCGGTTCTAGGAGTCACCTGAGGTAAGCGCCGCCCCCCCAGAGCCCAGACCCCCACACCCTGCCCCAGCCCTGAGCCCCCTCCTGTACACAAACTGCCTCCCAGAGTCAGCACCCCAAACCCCCTCCTGCAACCCAAGCCCCTGCCCCAGGCTTAGCCCAGAGCCAACATCCCCTCCCACCCCCTGCCGCAGCCTGGTGAAAGTGAGTGAGGATGGGGGAGAGCAAGCGATGGAGGGAGGGGGGATGGAGTGAGCAGGGCTGGGGCCTTAGAGAAAGGGTGAAACAGACACGTGGCCTCAGGGAAGGGGTATGGCAAGAGTGTTTGGTCTTGTGTGATTAGACAGTTGGCAACCCTATTGAGGGCTCGGTCCTTGAACAGACTTTTCCCACTGGCCTCTCACCAGAGAGAGAGGCTCTTGTTGTATTGTCCTCTTGGAGGGGGTAGGGGAGCCTGGCCAGCCCTCTCCATTGGGCTCCGGTCCCGGGTAAAATAGTAGGCAGCTACACCCAACACCTTGGAGTGCTATGCTGCTGCACCCCTTCTCCCCCACCCCCCATCGGACCACTTCCTACTTCAGTCTCCTTCAGCTTCCCACAATAAATCACTCTAATCAAGTCTCCGACCCATGTATTCCTCTCCTCTCCTTCTCCTTTGCCTGGGACCTGACAACACAGATTTTCACAATGTGCTCTTGGGTAGTACTTTCCCCTCAGAGCAACTGCCTGCTCCCTTCCACTGCCTGCCTCTGAGGTGCTCTGCTCCCCTTTTTAAAGCCCTGCCAGGCCTCCAGCTTGTGAAGACTTTGCAGGTGCGTTCCTTAAGCCCTTGCTCTTCAGTGAGGGTTTGTATACCCCATCATAGTCCCTTAGATATGGAGCCCCTTACCAAAAAAGTCTGTGAAAAACCTAGCCCAGTCCCTGTCCTGCCTTCAGATCTCTACTTAAGATCTGTTTCTGTGGCAATCCTCTAAGAAATTTCAAGTTGGTAATCTCTACCAGTTATCCATCAGTCATTGCTGATATTGCTTCTGTTTACTTTTTTGATTACAAGATACAGATAACCTTTGAATGACCAGGGACCATCAAATCTGTGTGTCATCATCACTCTTACCCTAGTCCTTCTATCTCCATTCATTTAGGGCCAATTGTTGCATCTTGTTTTAAACTGTAAAGATTGTAAACTCTTCAGAGCATAAATCCTGTCTTCCTGTGAGTGCATGACTCTTAGCACAGCGGGAGCCCAGTCCTGATCAGAACCTCTAGGCACTGACACAATACAAATGGAAAATAATAAATACAACCACTGGGTGGTTGTGTTAAGGGATTGTCCTTAGTTTTTGAGTGAAGAAATAGGCAGATTTTTTTGTGTGGTCGTCAGTGCATTTTTCATCTTCTGTAATCATTAAGCTATATATAATTCTCACAAATGTGGAAAAAATTGAGTGTTTGTGAAGTTACAGTCAGGTGCTGATACTAGTCAGATGCTCTGGATCCAGAAGAAAGACTATTCAAGTAATCCATACCTCTATTTGTTCAAAATATCTGAAAAAAAAATAACTTGTCGGTACTATTAAATGAAATTCAGAGTCAGGGGACATATTAAAACAAAGGCTAATGTGCGGTCACAGACATGTAATTGATTATTTGACTAGTTGTTCACATATCTGTTGTTAACTGGTTCTTTTGTTTTTTTACTCTGACCATCTCAAAGTATTTGTTACACTTCAGTGCCCAGCAGCATACAAGTGTGGTTCAAAATATGACTTATTGCAACACATTTTCAGCTCCTATAAGTTTCATCAATTTAGAGAAACTGGTATTACATACAACAATGTAGGAACAAAAATTGACAGCTATCATTTCATCTATAGTACTTTCAACTGCTGGGCAATTGAAGTCATGTTGAGAAATTCACTTTCCTTTCACTGGCTTTCTTTTCAATTTTCTTTTCCTTTTTTAGTGTCTTGGGAATTATGAGTTTCTTCCCCACTTCCCTTATTTAGCAGAAGTACATTGTGAAATAATTATCAGTTAGATCAGCTGCACAAGCAAGGTTACCACATAAAACCATTACTACTGATTGTAGAGCTTACTCATATGAATAGTCTGATAGAATTCTGAGAAGTAGTACAACCAAAACATGGTTGTAAGTGTTTGTATCATCAGTTGCTTTTTTTAATCAGTGCTGCTACTCAGTGTTGACACTGAATTTAGGATTTTCACACAGAATAGGGTATGCATGGTAATCCCTTTCCCTTGTCCTTTAGTTGGTAGAATTTTGCCATTGAAGCAGATGTAGTATATTCTGTTACTAGATAGCAGTGTACAAACAATCAAATAATAATATAAAACCATATCACAAAGAATATGCACTTGATAGGTAGAAGAGAAATAAGCTTATAGGGCAAAAAAAGGTATTGTGCATATATAGGAATAGTATAGGGGTAATTTTCCTTTTCACTTGTATTTGTGAATGTATGCTAATGGAAAACACAAACACCAGAATGTAACTAGCACCAGCCCCAGGCAGTTATGTCTTAAATCAAAATAATGCATTTTATTTTTATGTCATACTTTGCAGACAATATATATGTTATATTGCCACTTAAGGCAAAGGAGAAATGGCAAGTACCCATAATGAAGTGTATTTGAATAACTTTTGCATCCTTCTGCTGGAGGATAACACTGCTGGAAGTCATTTGGTGATAGCTCTACAGTTCACACAGTGGCCTTGATACCTATTTGTGCATAGACGTTCACCTGGAGATTTACAAATCAAGACAGGCATCAGCATTACCAACCTTAGAAAATAATTCTTTGCGTCAATGTGAATAAAGTACCTACATTTTGACAATGTATTTAGTTCAATAAAGTGAGGTTTATCTATGAATACATTTTCATTGAGGTTCAGGACGTTCTTATAAACTCTTCAGTTGAAACTATTAGCTTTATTATTTTAATGCCATTTTAATATACTTTTATAATACCCTACTATCTGCATGACATATACAAATATTGGGGGGAGGGGGTTGGTGGGGAAAGAGGACAATAGATAGGGATTACAAACAGAAGTCTATTTCCTCGTTTTTAAAAATATTTTATACCTACTTTTTTCTTCAGTCCACATATTAACTGTCAAATAAATTTTTATTACACTTTAAACATTATAGTTGTTTAAGGTTGTAAAGCAACAAGTCTTAGGCCTTGCCTACACTAAAGGGAAAAGTCAATCTAAGCTACGCAATTTGAGTTACATGAATAGCGTAACTCAAATCGACATAGCTTAGATCAACTTACCACAGGGTCCACGTTATGTGATGTCAATGGGAGACGCTCTCCTGTTGACTCCCCTTACTCTTCTCAATCCGGTGGAGTACAGGAGTTGAAAGGAGAGCTATCAGTGGTTGGGACCCACTAAATTGACTGCCGATGCATCCATTGGTGCAGGGTCGATCCACCGGCAAGTGTGGACAAGCCCTTAGGCTTGTTGAAGACTCTCAAAAGACATTGGGGAGAAGTTCATCACTATGCTTTGTACTATGGATATGATTCTAGCCCCATAACATATTATTACTAACATTTTATTCTAATTTATGGACAGTTATTTTTTAACGGAATAGCAAAATATTATAGACTGTGGTAAAGCCAGAATAAAGCAATCTGTGACTCTATGCACACAATGACATCTCCCATCCTCATCCCCTGGAGAGGAAGGGTGGCAGCTGCGGATAGGGAGAAGTCAGGATTTACCCTACCAACCAGTGTGTATCTGCTTGGGATGTGGGGATGGTCCTGATGCACTCTTCTACTCCTGCCACACACACTACTCAGGTGTGTTGGCAGGGTTCTGCCAGAGCAATGGGCTTTTGATGGAACTGTATGGAGCACTTCACTCCTCCCTGAAATTATTGTTTCAGGCTGTCTGAAGCCACAGGCATGGGTGCAACAAGAATTTTCCTAGGGAGAGAACCCCTCTCCAGTAGGGTGCCTATCCTGGGACGGTGAAGACCATGGGGCTCATAAAGGGCAGAGCTAGGCACAGGCAGGTTTGTGGGGCTGCTGCCAGGGAAGGTAGCACTGGGACCTGATGAGCTCCAGCTCCCAGTGCCCACATGTCAGGACTCCCGTGTTAGTCTGCAATGAGGATGTCCCAGCACATTACTACTTACATATATGGTGAATACTCAGCTGTAGGGATGCCTCCCACTGCTGTCTTGGGCATGGCCGGCAAGGTAGGCGGTTGCTGCTGGGTCTCAACTCAGAGCCAGACAATGGGTCAGGGGTTGGGGCCCCTGGCCTCCCTCTTCCTCCCCCCATAGTGCCCCTGGACACAGGCAGGTGTCTCTGCAATGGTTACACTCAAGTCACATTTTTCTTCGTAACCATGAGAGTTAGAAACTACTCACACCATGCCTCCTTCAAGTTTCACATAAAACAGTCACTGAGAGAATTGAGAAATCATTTCTGCTAAAACTTTAGTTTTTGCTGTCTTCTTGCAACAGTTCTCGGGGGAAGATGATGGTAACTTAAAATTCAACAGTTCCTATATTATAGACATTCCTCTTCTGGTTTGGGAAAATTTAGACTTGATTTAATTGAATTATGAGGGTTTAAAAATCACTTTGTACATATATATTTGTTTACATTAAGATTAAAACTGATCATCTCTCAACACTCTATTGGCACTCTGTGTGTGTGTATAAACTGAGTGGAAATGTCTATTGAAAAGACAGTGACTCAAGATTGCACTGGATGTGTACATGGATGCTTAATAAAGTGGAGTGGAGTTTTCAGGTTTGCTGAGTAGAGGATTGTGGAATATCATCTGTTAAGATGTCTATGAAAGGAGGCCCGAGTCCTAAGGAATCCTGTCTCCTCCAGCATAAGTGAGGGCACATTTGGAGTAAGGCAAGGTCTCTCACATAAGTGACTGACCAATCATATTGTGCTGTCCTGAGCATTCTTCTGCTATGTATCAAATAGTACTACTTGACAGTTTCTTTCCTTCTAAGTAGAAAATTCCATACAAAATAAAACTACATGAACAGATTGTTCCAGATGTAAAGTGAAACACTGAGTAATCAAGAAATGACAAGTTTAAAGCTAATTACCCATCCTTCATGCTTCCCTTGGTGTTTGTGTGCGCATTGTGGTGAGGTGTTTAATTACAGGATCACATGTTATTTTGGTACACTGGATTCCTGCTTTATTCCATGGGACTTTGAACAGTTAGTTGTGGCAAGGTTGTGCAGTGAATTAGTTTAAGAAAAATGGTAATTTCAGAATACCAATATTTGTGTTTGACAGATGATCTAAAGTCTGCTATAAAGTAGAATGAATTTTCAGTGAGTTTCTTTTATAACAGAATAAAATCCAGCAACTCACACTAACATCCTAGCTAGTTGTACAAGAGTCAATTTTCAGTAGGGTGCTTATGGATTTATCCAAGTAACTCTCATTCACTCTATGTGGCACCGCCTCCTGGCTGCTCTTGGGAATACCTCTCTTCCAGGTCTAACACTTCTGCTTGCTATCTCTCAATCTGTTATCCTCTTTCTTACTCTGCAGTCCCTCTCTCACGCCAGAAGCTGCAGCTTCCGCTTTGTGACTCGGCCCTCCAGCTAGGTCACTGTCCAGGCTATGTCATTCCATCAGTGGCTAGTAGGGGAACTCAGGTCCACCCTCTACTCCAGGTTCCAGCCTTGGGACCCTACAACACACAGCCAAGTCCCCAAACTCACTACTCTCTCTTTGGACTGCTTCATACTTTGTCTTCCGTACCCTTCTCTCACAACCTGGCTCCTAATCTTTCCCTTTCTAAAGCACATGGGGTGGCTGCATACTTTCTCACTCCAACCATTTTTGTTACCAGCTTCTTGGGTTTAGACTAGCCCAGCCCACACCTGCTCTGCTGAGCTTCATCTTCCAATCACTAATTGCTTCTCCAGCCTAACCCCCTCATATGTGACCTATCACACTAATTGGCCTTTTGTCAGGTTCCTCAAGACTTTCAGGGCTGTGGGATGAACACCTCATCACAGTTTGTCTTATGATTAAATTACTTATTGCTATGAACATTTTTCCTGTGGTTCACTGGATGGTTCAGGCACTAATAATGGTATTCAAAGCCTTTTTTCTATAGATCACTGGTTCAACTCTAACTCTAATTGTTAATGACTAATAGTAGTCGCTATTTTAGGGATTGTTCAGTGGTTGATAAGAATTCAGTGGGAAGCCTCATTATAGTTCTTAGTACACGTGTACTGACTTCACATTTAGCAGTCTGAGTAGAGGGTTAAATTGGCATAGAGGTTGAAGTACCATGTCAACCCTAGAGATCATTGTAACTCATGGTAAGAGTTGAGTCACACTGGCAGGGCAAGGTAATGTTTTTTATATTTGCTGCTGTTTGTATTTTTAGCTATTTAAGAAAATAACTTCATTTTTCAGAAATTTTCACAAGTACTATATACTTTTTAAGGAAAGAGACTTGCTTCTAATGCAAAGAATGGAACCCATAGAAAATTGATACATGAAATGAATTGTGAGTTCCTACTATTCAAGCCTTAATAGTTAGGTGATTCCGTGTTACTTATGTGATGAGGTTGTTTACTAACATGCAAAGTTAAATAGTTATCGTTTGGAATTGCTAAGTATTATTAGTCCTCATTTAAGGATAGATTCTGATTTTAGGCACAGCCCTGAGCCATGAATGATGCATAAATGCCCGAAATACAGGGATGCATCGTGACAGACACATTTGTTTCCTCCTTGCTCCCGGAAATAGTAATGTATTGTTGGCCTATACAAATCTTTTCCTCTGTCTTTACAAATGGGGCTGGCTTGTTGTCTTGGAAAAAATAGTTCGTAGCTGGCTGGCTTTGGCGTATGGGTGGTACCACAACATCTCCCTCTTCCCATCCATCTGGTCCAATAAGAGTCACATAGTTCGGTTTACTCCTGCAAGCCAGGAGCTAAGGTCTAGCTAACTTCCATAACTCCCACTAACTCCCTTGCACAAGCAAGTAGTCCTAGGTACAAAGTAGCCCTTCAAGTGTATTCAGTAAGAACATAAAACGTGCAGGGAATAATCATTCTTTTTTAGTTGTGTGCTTCAGGTGGGTGGAGAAGAGGCAGCATAATATTGAACGGGAACTTTAGTATCGCTTTATCTTACATTGGCTGCTGGTTGTTTGAGATTTTTATTTTCACCAATGATACATTTTTATTTTCTGTGTTGGAGGCTGTAATCAGGTTTCATTGTGCCCTATTTTTATTTTTAGTATCTGTACTAAAATATGTAATTAAAGCAAAAGGATGTTTACAGTGCCCCTTGTAGTGTACAGATGGCATATTTAACCCCTACCCATATGTCTTGTCCTTTTAAAGACATCACTTTAGGTCTGTTGCCTTGTAGGAACCAAATTATTGCTGGAAATAAATGGTCTCTAAATTTAATTTTATCAAAATAAATCAAATCTCATGGGTACCGAACCCTCGCCAAAAACTCATTTTCTTCAGCAGACAGCAAAACAGACCCATTTGCAAAGGCCAAGGAAAAGACTTCTATGTGTGCATTGTATTATGCAAGAGTTAGAATGGAATTAGTATCTCAGTTCACCTATGTACAGTTTTGGCCCCAGTCATGCAGTGAGCTCTGAATGGATGGACACTGTGCACACATTGATCCCCACTGAAGTAAATTAAGTTCCAGGGTGAGCAAGAACAGAGCTCATTGCAGGGTCAGGGCCTTTGCCTGTGTATGTTCTAGATACATATTTTGTTTTATTTTTTATTGTCTATTTTTATTATTATGTAATTGTTTGTTAATAAACACTCCTGGCCAGAATGTTAAGTACCCTCAGGCTGTTTTATGCTGCACTGTTGACACAAGCTCCTGTAAGCCCGATTTACCTGCCAGTCAAAATGGATCTGACTGGCATTGTATCATCAGAGCAGCCAAAGAGTACCAGTGACTCTGGCCCACTTTTTTAAAAACACTTAATTAGTCAGTGACAATATCTCTTGATGATTATTTAAGAAACCTTAAGGAGCAAATATATACACAAGACACTAATCTTTCTTTTTTTCGTGGGAATATAAGAAGGCTGTTATAAGTAAATTTGTATGCAGTGTTGTTGCAGTTGCGTTGGTCCCAGGATATTAGAGAGACAAGATAATACCAAGCATTCGAGCTTGTCTCTTACCAACAGAAATGGGTCCAATAAAAGATATTGCCTCAACCATCTTGTCTCTATAAGTAAATTTGTAACAGTTATTTTGAACTAAATTCTTTAGCTATATAAAGAGATACTATTATGATCATGGTGATCACCACTTTCATGGAATCCATGACTTTTGCCATTTACTATATGGACCCTGCTGTGGCACATGAACAGTTCCTTAATTCACTTTGATCATTTTCCGTGCATTAACAGTTTGCTGAAACATGACACATCAAAGCCAACTAACAACTGTTGATGCATGGCAGCTAACCAAAGCAAACTAAGGAACTATTCATGTGGACTCTGCTACCATGCACTAACAGTTTATTCGTTCCTGTGATCAAAGACGACTAGAGGAAAGTGAACTAATGAACTATTAATGCGTAGCAGCAGGGTCCACAAGGTTGCCATGACCATTGCATGAAATGATCTATTTTTTACTGTGATTGTGTTGTGAATTATGCATATTTTTACTGTGACACTCATATTCATAGCTATTTGGCATAGTTGCACTTCCTGCACTTCACAGTCCACATCATTCACCCACCTATTTCTGACCATGTGGTCAGGTTTATAGCTAGTTTCATGTTGCTGTGTAGTGAAATAGAATTGGTGGTTCAAGCCTAAATTAACCGATAGGCCCATCAGACAAGACTTGGGTTCAGCAACTTTGAGTTGTCTTATTTACTTTTGCTTAAAAATATAAAAAGAAACACCAAATGTGTTAACATCATTCCTTGCTGTATAACTAAGGATTTTATACTGCAGCTCCTCACTGTAGTATCTGAGTGCCTTCTCAGTAAAATCAGTCAAAGTCACTAGCGGACTTCAATGATTCTTTGGCACATTTCCCTTTTCTGATTTTCTTTCTTAAATAATCGAGATTAAAAGTAGATTAAATCAGTACCACATGTAGCGAGGGGTGTTTGAGACTGTGAGGTGGGTTGTAGTAGCTTGTGTGAGGGAAGTGAGGAGAGGAACAGAGGGAGACATGCAGCAGGTCTTGAAGAATAACTAGCCACTAGGCATGGTTTTAGCTGCTAAAGCTTTGCTGGCAGCTCTAAGAAAGTAGTTTCAGTTGTATGCTGGTCCTGCACAGCAGAGGAATTGCATGCTGTCCACTTCTGGGGGGGAATAGGATAGGGTTACCATCCGTCCGTATTTCCCCGGACATGTCCAGCTTTTGCGTCTCTAAATAGCCGTCCAGGAGGAACTGGTAACAAGGTTAAAAGGTCTGGGATTTTTCCTCTCCCCTCCCTCCCATGCAGAGTGTGGATGCTGATTGGGTGGCTGGGCCTGATTGAGCCGCTCCCATTGGCCTCAAGCAGCCAGAGCCCTCCCCTGCTCCCTGCAGCATGTTTTGCTTACACGTGGACATGGGCCTGGTAAGGGGAGTCCCGGGGGGCAGTCAGGGAGCAGGGGGAAGGTTGGATAGGTCCCCAGCCTTCACCTGCCACCCCCCCCCTCCGCGCCTCCGCCCCCTGTGGGCTTCCTCCCTGCCTGCCTGCCTCTCCCTAGCCTGCTTATACTGCCAGAGCCAGCAGCAACTGCTGTCTGCTGCCCCCGGGTCCTAGTGCCCCCCATCCACTAATGGCAAGGCAGGCTGCCCTTACCCTGCCCTTCCACCCTAGCTCCGAGCCTCTCCAACGCCCCAAACCCCTCATCCCCAGCCCCAGCCCTCATCCCCCCGCACCCTAATCCTCTGCTCCAGCCCTGATCCCCCTCCTGCATCATGAACCCCTCATCCTCAGACCCACAGCCCTCACCCCTGCACCCCTCCTATCCCCAAACTCCTTCCCAAACCCCTCCCCCTTCCCACACACACCCTCCTGCCCTCAAACTCCTTCCCAAGCCTGCACCCCCTCCCTTTGCACCGCCTCCCACCCCCAAACTCCATCCCAGAGCCTGCACCCCTCACCCCCTCCTGCACACCCACCCCCTTCCCCAGCCCAGAGCCTGCACCCAGCACCCAAACTCTGTCCCAGAGCCTGCACCATAATCCCCAGCCCAGGACCTGCACCCCAGACCTCCTCCCCCCACCCAACCCAGAGCCTTAGGCAGGTGGGGGGCAGAGTTCTGGGCACCACCAAAATTTCTACAACCCTGCCACCCATGCAAGTGGATAAGGGTTGGGGCAGTCAGGGGACAGGTAGGGTCCTGGGGGGCAGTTAGGGTGGGGGGTTCTCAGCAGGGGGCAGTCAGGGGACAAGAAGCGGGGGGGGTGGGAGTTCTGAGGGGGGCAGTCAGGGGGTGGGAAGTGGGAGGGAGTGGATGGGGTGGGGGCGGGGCTAGGGCCGGGCTCCCCCCCCAGTGTCCTCTTTTTTGATTGTGGAAATATGGTAACCCTAGAATAGGAGTAAAAAAGTGGGTCTGGGGGAAAATAAGATGCAGGGTGGGGTGTGGCTCTACAGAGTTGGCTGAGTAGGACTGGGAAGAGGACTATAGCAAAATGGAACAGCTTCAATCTTGTGATCTCAGAGCTGTGCCCAGGATAGTGTTGTATATCAGAAATAAAGGATGAATATATGTGAGTATGAGGGTGCAAATGTTTACAGCCTATAAGAGCTCACTGGAGTGGTTCAGCATTGTGTGATTAATAGAAAGGTATGGTAGTTGTCTTAAAGTAGCTGCATAGTTCCAGAACTCTCAAATCTTGTAAAGACATTTTTTTCTGGGTTTCTTCATAGCTGCTTATACCTAGTTACCTAACAGAAGTAATAGAACTGTTATTCTTAAAGGAGGAAAGACTAATTAAGTAGAACAAATAAATCCTCTACAACAGAAAAATGCATCATGGCAGACAGACTGATTGATAAGGATGAGTGGGATAGGCAATAGCACTCAGTTTGGAATTTTCAAACTGACTTGATCTACATATGCAGAACTTGAAAGAAGGTTACTCATTCCCTAGACCATAAACTCAATCAAATGCTGCAGAAGTTGTATCTAATTGTCACTAAGAATTGATATTGCTGAGCAAATTCCAAAGGTCAACACCTGCTCATGTGGTGTGGAATATCAGTTGATTGATTCATAGCATTTTGAAGCATGGAAACCAGAAGCTAGGAGGGAACAAAATGTCTCATACCATATGGCAAAATGGTTGAGGTTACCAGGTCACAGTATTTTGAGTTGGTAGAGACATTAGTTCCTCTAGAAAACCAGGAAAATAACTGAGAACTTCCTATGGCTAAGAAGAGGTACAGGTAAGAACAGTAGTGAGCTGATTATATTGCTGTACTGACCAAGTTGAAGATGTTCATGATTACAGTAGTTGGCAGAGACAAGAATTCTTATTCAAGTGTCAGATGCTGCTATTTCACAGATTTACATAATCCATAATGTAGCAAAGTTTCAGTGATAGGAAATGTATGCAAATTGATCTAATTTTTGAGAGTAGAATTCTGTGATGGGAGAAACAACTTTTTCTACTAGTGACGAAGTTAGGATGGCTGAGTTTATGGTTTGTTTTTCTCCTTATTGGTTAATTTTTGGAAGCCCCAAACTATTATTTTGTGTAAAGAAAGCAGTCAGAGGTTGAGGAAGGTGGAAAGATTTATTATATTGGACCTGTTGTTACTCATAAAAACAGTGTAGTAACTGATGAATTATGTGTTCTAGGTGCTCTGAAGCTTGTGCTTAAAAAACAGGAAAACAATTTTTTTAATGTTTTATTTTACTGGGCAAAATATTCATTTTGAATTTCAAAGGCCCAATTCAAAGGGACTTAAGTGCCTAAAGCACAGATTTAGGAGGCTAAGCCTCTGAGTTAGGCAACATTGCAATCCACAAAACACCTGCCACCTAATCCTGTAGGCTCCTAAACTCACTAGGCACTTTAAATTCTGCTGTAAAAGTTCCCTAGGTACCTAAGTTTCTGTCTCTAGGCACGAACACTGCTGCCTCAGGCAGGCATCCAGACGTCTGTCTCACCCTTAAGCACCAGAGCAATCTTCAAACCAGTGAAGATTGGGAGGGCAATGGCTATCTCGCCTGCGGGGCCTGAATCTGGTAGATGTGCTCTCTCAATGCCTACTTCTACACAGAATGGCTGGGATGGAGACTGTTGCAATTTCTCCTGTTGCGTTAGGTCAGTGAGTGAGACTGACTCTATCATCCAGTGGTTTAGTGCAGTGATTTTCAAACTAGGGCCATCACTTGTTCAGGGAAAGCCTCTGGCGGGCCGGGCCAGTTTGTTTATCTGCCACGTCCGCAGGTTCGGCCGATCGCGGCTCCCACTGGCTGTGGTTCCCCGGCCCGGCCCGCCAGGGGCTTTCCCTGAACAAATGGCGTCCCTAGTTTGAGAACCACTGGTTTAGTGCACTCACCTGAGTGATTGGAAACCCCTCTTCAACTTCTTCCTCCTCATTTGGCAGAGAGGGGAATTGAATGAGAGTGAACATCCCGGGAGGAGTTCCCTACTCACTGGGATAAAGGGAATAAGTGAGGCCTTCTCCTCCTTCCTCCCCAGCTATTTAGTGTGGAGTTAAGCATGTGCTGGTATTATTCCTACAAAACACCTAACTGGGGGTTAATGGATTCTGCAGGATGGTTAGGTGCCTAAAAGTTAGGCATTAAGTGCCTAAATCCCTTTGTGGATCTGGGCCAAAATAACTTCACCTGACCTGGTCAGGGTTGAAGTTTGGTTCATTTTCAAACTTTATCCCATGCTTCTGAAAGTTGGGTGAGTACATGGTAAGGTTGTTCATACAATTGGAAAATATGCAAGCCTCTTTCTGACAGCCATCCTCCCTTGCCATCAATCCTAAACAAGCTTGAAATAATCCATTGATGGGAAGGGCTCAGAAGTCAGAGGTTGAACATTAAAGGTGGACTGCATGGAAAGGGCTGTTCCCCTGAAACTTGACATTTATTGAGCCATCAAACAAACCTGCAGGGGACAGCTTGCTTCTAAATTCTGTGCCCTAAACTGCAGGGCTTAGCTCGCAAAAGGAACACTTACGGTTAGCACAGTTATAATCTTTGCTGACAAAAAATAAATCATTCAAGTATACCATTATTTTCAGTGATTTAATCCCAACAATCCATAGGAGAACCCAGAAGGGATTCAGAAAGGAAGTACAGCTTATCGGTAATAATTTGACTCCACATTTGCACCAGCTGCAGCTACACAATGAGCAATCAGACCAGTTGTGACATAGAACACTTGCTGGGTGTCCGTATAAGGTGTTTGTTTTTGTGACTTGTGATAAAAGGCCAAACAAGCGACTAGTTGCCAAGGAGCAATAGACCTAAGATGCCCTTGAAAATAGTATTCCAGAGCTTGGCATCCTCTGAATCCTGAGTTGCCAAGCATATCACGTGTGTTGCCATGCATGCTGGCTCCAGCAAAGGATCAGACAGACACTCTGCATGGAAGGTTAGAGGAGCTGAACTAGCTATACTAGACACAGAAGAAGTGGGGGCAAGTTAATGCTGAAATTTCATCAAAGTGTGATTCCCCCTCCGCCCCCAAATTGTGATTCCCCCTCCGCCCCCAAATTGTGCTATAAACTCTTTCCCTAATATCCTACTCTCCCTTCCCTAAATGTAGGGTTACCATCCGTCCGGGTTTCCCCGACATGTCCGGCTTTTTCAGCTTTAAATGGCCGTGCGGGGGGGATTTCTAATAAAGTAGAAATGTCTGGGATTTTCCCCTTCCCCTCATGCAGAGTGCGGCATGGCTGATTGGACGGCTGGGCCTGATTTGAAAGCCGCTTGCAGCCACTGGGGCCTCTAGCAGCCAGAGTCCCTCCCCCTCCCCTGCTCCCTCCTCCCCTGCAGAGCAGCGCGGCAGTGTTTGGCTACACGTGGAGCTCGCAGCTCTTCCTCGGCCTGGTGGGGGGGAGGGCAGGCAAGGGACAGGGAACGGGGGGTTAGATTGGTCGGGGGTTCTGGGGGGGGGGGGCTGTCGGGAGAAGGGGGTGTAGAGAGCAATTGGGGCAGGCAAGGGACAGGGAATGGGGGGGTTAGATTGGTCGGGGGTTCTGGGGGGGGCTGTCGGGAGAAGGGGGTGTAGAGAGCGGTTGGGGCAGTCAGGGGACAGGGAGCAGGGAGACTTAGATAGGGGGTGGGGTCCTGGGGGTTAGGGTGGGGGAGGTCTCAGGACATGGCAGTCAGGGGACAGGTAGGGGATAGGAGGATTCTGAGGGGGGCGGGAAGTGGGAGGGGGCAGGGGCGGGGCTAGGGCAGCACCCCGTGTCCTCTTTTTTGATTGTTGAAATATGGTAATCCTACTAAATGTCCTTTCTGTTTCCTACCCCGGGGGTGGGGTGGGGGACTGAGAAGAAAGGATTAATTGCAAACACTTTATTGCAGATGCATCAAGCACTGATAGCCAGTATATTTGCAATTAATGTTACATACACTTAGCCACTGCTTTCTGGAACACTGTTCACTGTTAATTCTTTGTTCCTGACCTCAAATAGCAGATTTTTAGAACTCCCGGTTTCCAAGGCTTTGGGGCATCACTGAAATCTGTGAAAGTGAGCAGTGATCTTACAGGATGAGCCTTGCACTGGAAGTCTTGCTAAACTCCAAACTATGTTGAAGGTGACCTGGTTTGTTTAAACTGTGACACCAACACGTCTATCATGAATGCTTAAGCACAAGTAGCTGCTTTTGTCGTTGACAGTAGAACATCAAGAATCAAATGAGGAAACATTTCTATACAAAGACTTCTCTCCTCAGTTCCTTCTCACTATTCCAAAAACTGAAACAATTGAGCTTTAGACAGCCAAGTTTTAAAATACTGATTTTATGAAGAACAAAGATTTCTTTACGGAAATTGGTCTGTTTTATTCCTTTCTGTATACCACCATGTGTTTTTTTTCAGGAACATAAAAATGTGTCCTTCAAAAGAGAATGGTATTCAATGCTTCTAATGACTTCTTTATGTTAAAAAGGAGTGACTGATTCAAAGTTTATCAAAGATGTTTCTTTCAGCAGCACAAAGCTATTTAAATAGAATAATATTTTGATGTGAGCTAAGAGCAGATATTAACTTGTGCATCAAAAGATGTAAAGACCAAGTAAAAGCTGGGTTACATTACTGATTTAGACACATTCAGAGCCTGCTAAGCAGTATAGTCTCTGCTTGTCTTGGATAGATATTATCAAAAATTAACAAGCAATTCTGGACAGACATCACTTTATCTATAGATCTAGAATGTGACCAGATAAAAAACTATTAGCTGAAAAACCATCAATTTCTCCAAAAACTGATGCATGCCCTGTATCTTGCTATTTCCAAGCAGTTACACCAATGGATATACAAGAAATTTGAGAGCCATTTAACAGAGAAATAGATGCAGCTGGGATGAGGCTAATGGCACAGTGCAACAAACATCCATGTATGTTGCTTATGCCTATTGGGCTCCCATCTGGTGGATGCAATGGAAGGACAAAGAAAACAAACAAATTGATGAGCAAAGTGTTTTCTTTATCACAGATGGCATGTAGCTTACACATCTCATTGAGTTATTACCATTTTTGCTTATTACATGGCACATTTTTACAAATGTTCAATGGATCCTTTGGCTTTGCCATTGGTCTAAAGATTTTTCTGCCAAATCATACTTAACCAGCCAGCTTGAATGTAGAGAACTTTTTTTTCAGTAATTTGAAATAAAATTTTAAGCCACTTAAATTACCGAGTTTAAAAATGCTGAGATTCTACAGGAAAAAAAGGACTCATCAGTCCTCTTCATGCAAGCTGTTACAGAAAGTTTTTCAACTTCATGCTTCCTGCAGCTGCTATTTTTTATGGAAAGATACTTTCCAATTGTGGTCTAGTGACACGCACAGTGTGCTTATTTGATTGCCATGTCATGTTAGCTGATAATAGGCATTACTAAAGTGTAAAACTTCAGTGATTTAGAAATTAAAGCATTTAACAGGGAGATGACATTATTTCTAAATACAAAGGAATAGACCTTAGAATGAATATGTAAAAAACTGAGAAGTTTAAACTACATGGAATAGAATCTGTATTGTAGATGAGTTCAACGACAGCACTGAACAAATGAAAAGCTTGCTACAAAAGAAAAATGTGAGTGTAAATGTTAGTCTTTCTTTGTTAGAAATGGCTGATACCCACACTGAATCTAGATCTTCCCTTTCCTACCATGCTAAGTAGAAAAGCAGATGACTGCTTCCTTGTGCTTCTCACAGACACCACCTATGCTCCATTGTATGGACTGGCTTCCAGTTCAGTTTTGGATGCAGCTTAGGTGTGATTTTTATCCTGAACATTCTAAATGAGTGGGGTCCTTGATGCCTCAGAAACCTGTGCTCTCTTTGTATGATACCATGGCAGCTGAGGTCAGATGATGAAGCTCAAGTTAACCATCTCTTTGTGTTCAATTGGAGAACCAAAACGCAGGGTGTTTTTAAATGAAGGGTTGCCAACTTTGGAATTTTCTTTTTGTTTGTCTACCAAATCCCAAAGCTGTTGACTGTAAAAATCACCTTTTCTGAAAAGCTTTTTTCTGGGAAAGTTTGGTGACTGAGTGGTAATGGGTAATGAGAGCCCACTGGGAGCATGATCTGGAGAGGAGCATTTTATAAATGGGTCACTATGTCATTTATTAAAAAGCAATTTTTCATCATCAGACAATGCAAGGGAATGCAAAGAATATTTATGGTTACAAACCAGGATGAGAACTGATGCATCATCTTTGGTTAGACTCTACTTCTTTAGACACTGAAATCACTGATTATTTTTATAGTTGTATTACTGTTCTTTACTCCAAGGTGTTGGGAGTTAACTTTCCAATACTCCTGCTCCTTCCAAGCTGGTTTTTTGTATGCTTAAAACTAATGAAATGGATGTTACCCAGTAAATCAATCAATCAAAAATATTGCATGATCTACTGGGGTGGAAATTTTACCAGTATATGTATATATTGTCAATAGTGGCCATTTTAAATATAGGACCTAAATCATGGAGAACCAGACCACTGAGAACATCAAAGTGTATGTGCCAAAAAATATGCCTTTTTCCTCAATGGCCTTCCAGATCCCTTTTGTTCTCAGATCTGTGCATTTGCTGCAAATACTGTCTGTTGTTTCACAAGGCAAATGGTAGGCTCTCAGAACATTAATGGCTTTCCAGGTTCTTCAGTTGAAATCTGAGCCAGGGACCCCTAAATACTGGGTATAAACCTGAGCCCACTGAGATACTGGGAAAAAAACTTGGCCCCGTTAAAGTAAATTGGTAAAATTCTCATTGATTTTAATGGGTCCAGACTTTCACCTACTGACTTTAAATATTTATTTGAGCTGACATTGTTCCAAAACTTCCCCGCATAAGAAGACTGTGCTGGTTCACAAATGCCATTTATGTTTGAGAAGCCTACCATGGTGTTTATAATCACTAGAAGCAATTTAACATGTATTAGCTTGGGGTTTATAAACCTCATATTTGACACACCATTTATTATACATGTATGGATGCTATTTTATGCCCTAATTTTCATATTGTTGAGAATATACATTTTTACAGTAAAATATTACATGTTTTGCTGTTCCAGATGTTATGTAGTGTGTGTGTGTGTGACATTAAGTACATGTACCCTTTTGAGTGGTCCAAAGCTGCTTTGTAACATGCAGGCTTTCTTGACTATAAACACTTGGGAAAAGCAAGGTTAGCTACTGTTAATATATACATACATACTTATGTCTTATCTGAACATAGTCACTTTGTGCTGAATGTGTGGTATGCAAGACCTAAAACTGACACAAACTGATTAATAGATCAGTGTAACTGTTTTCTTTTTTTATTCTTTTCTTTTTTGAGGGGGTGGTTATGAGTAGGGCTACGATTTTGTCACAGAGGTCGCGGAAGTCATGGAATCTGTGACTTCAGCCCATGGCAGCTGGGAGCTGCATGGTTCTGCTGCCTCCTGCAGTGGCTGGGAGCTGTGGGGACCACCAAATTCTGAGCCCCCCTGGGAGGCGGGGGTACCCCACAGCTCCTGGCTGCTGCGGGCGGTGGGGGACCCTGTGGCTCTTGGCTGGGCCCTCCATAGCTCCCAGCCACCATAGGCAGCAGACAACCCCGCAGCTCCCAGCCATGGATGAAAGGGAGCTCTGAGCCCCCATGGGTGGTGGGGGCCTATGGAGCTCCCACTTGGCCTCGCAGCTGCCCAGTGACTTTCCATTTTGTCATGGATATTTTTAGTAAAAGGCAGCGTCAGGTCACAAGCTTCTGTGAATTTTTCTTTTTTGCCTATCCCTGACTTTTACAAAAAATATCCATGACAAAATCTTAGCTTTAGTTGTGAGTAAATCTCTGTAGCTCTCCTTCTATGAAATCAAGCTTAATTTGCTTTTCTACAGAATAAAATAAAAATTTAATCTAACAATTTGCAGACAATTAATCCAGAAAGTTGTACATATGGGCACAAAAAATTTAAAAATTCTGATTCTCTTTTTTATGGACATTTTCCAGCTCTCTTTAGTACAGGGATTGTAAAAAGCTGCTTATGCAATAGTATGGAAACTAATGTGTGTTAAAATAATAGGAATATCAAAATGTATATTTATCCTGCAAAGAATAATGGCTCAGGTTAGCCCAGGTTGTGTGTACACAGCTCCGCAGTATGGAAAAATTTCCTGTTCCAATGCCTGCTGATAGAGAAATATAGCATTATCCTGAGAGTCTGGTCCGCATTCACAGTTCCTGTTGAAGTCATAGGAAATTGCACATGCTAAGCACCTCTCAGGATCAGGCACTAGCCCATCTGCCATACCAAAAGAATCTCAAGCAGGATTAGTTTGAGTTAGAGAGAGCAGAAGTCAGGAGTGCCTTTGGGAGTTGAAATTTCATCTACAAGCACACACCTTCATGTAATGATGTAAAAGTTTTAATGAAAACAATACAGGAGACAATGTAGTAAAATTGTCTTCCAGACTGACTTCATTCCTTGGAATACTCGTATGTGGAACACACAAATATAAGAATTAAGTACTGTGATGCTTCTCAGGGTTGTTAATCATTTTATTACCACCTGCCTCCAGCATGAAGCAGTTATGTCTGTATTAGCTGGGTGGTTAGCTCCCTAATAAAGCCAGCCTGTTTGCCCCTCAAGAACCCTCCTTAAGTTGATAACAGCTGCACACTTGTTCCCAAGTCCTTTGAAAGTATCCCCCTGTGGTATCCAGCCCCTGATCACTGGATACCTGCAGAAATCCCAGAACCTCTGTTCCCAAAGGAACAGTGTACCAGTTTTACCTTAGACCACTATTCCTGTGTTACACACAACACTAGAGGTAAATTATAAAAGACAAGGAAATTTATTTAAGAAGGGATAGAGATTCATATAAAAACTAGTGTGAGACAAGGAAACAGTTATGTATAAAATATCATAATTCTCATTCTAAAGCCCAAATTTAATTAGGAAGTTATTTTCCTTTGTGAAGAAGTTTCTTACCCAAAGTTCTCTTCAGTGTTTTCAACCAAGCCCAGCTGAGATCCCTTTTTCATGAAGCAAACTTGCTGTTTACCACCTGCTGAAGGATGCCAGGGTGTCTATTTGCCCCCCACTCCCAAATATACTAGAACAGACATTTAGTGTTAACCTCTAGACAGACCCCCACTGCTTACCTCTTCCTGTTAATCTCCTTCTGAAGTCTCAGACAGCTCTTCATTAGCCTTCGACTTAGAATGCTAATAAACTCCTATTGTAGGACATACAGTGGTGCCCCAGGAGATAAGCATCTCCCAGCCTCACTGACATGATACCTTTGAGTGACCTGTTTTCAACTACACACCTAGATAACAATATATATATACACATACACACACACAACTGCTCACATATTCACTGTACATTCATCTCAATGATCATAATGACCAGCGTGAGCTAGGCTTTCAGTAGACACATTACATGGCATTATTTTGGTGAATCCAGGGAAACCCTGTACTGCTGTGTATCCCAGTGCCCTCTGCTAAGTGGCATCCAAAGATTCCTGGTTCACAAATATACACCCAGCATACTTGATTAATTTAGGTTTTGTGATCCCTGAGAGGTTTTAAGTAGACTTTTGGTAGGTCTACTTAAATCTTTGGCCTTTTAGGCAGCTCTGGAATTAAAGAAAACTCCTGTTCAGGGTATCTAAACCAATCTTAATCCTTTAGTAAACCAAATATATGATACATTTTGAACCAGAATTTGTTTTATTAACAAAAGCGAAGTATACACACTAAAATAATTATGTACATACCTGTTTTCAATTGCTCTGTGAAATCTGGGAGTTTTGCAACAATTCATTTTTCCCCTCACACTTCATTTTTAATTTACAACTCCAATCAAATTATAATGGTCAAATTAGCAAATTCTTGAAATCATATTTATAATAGAACCAACTGGGTCGCTGCTAGGTGCCATTGTAGTCTGTAAAAGCCAGGCTTTTATTGTGATTTTTAGTATCTGCTGTCTGTGAAAATCATTAGAAATAGCCCCATTCATTAGAGCAAGTAAAATAAATGATGAGACTATTGATTTAGGGCCTGATCCTGCTGCAATTGCAGTCAATAGGAATTTTGCAAATGACATCAATGAGAGCTGGATCAGACATGCAGATAATGGAATCACTAATTTCAAAGATACCAAGTACACTGTAATTTAAAACGATCTAAATTTACAACAATATTAAAATCAGTAATCCTCATATTTGGACTTCTGAGATCTGGAGCAGAATATATCTAAAACTGTGTATGGAAAGACCAAATTTAAAATCATGTTTCATTATTTTTGTCAAGGCTCAGAACTGTGAAGTGGACATTCTGTGGGAATGTTATTTAAATCTAGTTTCTAATTAATAAGCAACCACATAAAATCCTTGTATACAGAAATTTGAGCATCCTCTGTCCAGAGATAATTAATGTATGAAGAAGCTAACTCCTTAGTTAGAACCTCTCTCAATTCATCTAGTTAGCATCAGAAATTGCATTCTCCAACGCTACCACTTCTAATAGATTTGCACTGTTGTTTCTATGCAATTAACAAAGAACTTCCAAAACAAAGAGTGAAATCCTAGCTCCATTCAAGTCAGTTGCAAAACTGCCCTTGACTTAAGTGGGGCTAGAGTTTCAACCAATTTTGAGGGATGTTCTCTGCTGCTCATTCTGCTTCCACTAAACCAGCTTAGATGTTGGTATGATTTCAGAATTTCTGGGAGTTTTCCTTCAGACTCTTGTCTGAATTATTTAGCTACATGTATTTGCCTCTGTATCAGTTAAAAAGGAATGTAAACAGAAGTAATTTAGGCAGATGTGTGCCTGCAAGACTCTAGTTTGTTTCTCTTTATATATGTTTATAGTTTCAATTTTAGTCTTTGTGCCAAGCTTTTCTGTTTTTTTCCCCATTACTTCTCCTTCCAGAAGGTTAATTCAAATCTGTCACAGTAAAGCAATCTCCTTCTATGCCTCACTCTTTAGCATTTAGATAGACAGGTGAGCTTTGTGGTATATCTGGTTTGTAAACTCTTGAGCTATATGAATTTTCTGTCACAAGTTTGTTAAATTTGTACTTCTGAACTAGCAGAGTTACAGAAGGGAGACTCCTCCCTCTTCCTATGCAGGCAGTGGGTTGTTCAGCTGGCCATTTTCTCAGTATCTTGGTCTCAGTCATCCAAATCTGCAAAAGGTTATTATGGCTGTTTATTTACCTATAATTCTTCTTCTCTGGAGGTACACGTTGTACCAAGTTCACATTTACCTCCCTTCCATGCAGATTCGAAGATACGGCTTTACATAGGTTAATGCTTCAACATTTCATGCTCCTTCAGCAGGGGGTAGCATATTGCTGTAGGGGCAGGCTGTTGCAGCAGAAGTCTTTGGCGTTAGGAGATCCCATATAGTCATACGCTCCAAGAAGGGATTCAAAAGTGGGATTCAGATGGAATACTGACACATGGCAAATTTCAGATGTATATGTCTATAATATCATTTCTACCCTGTCACTCTTGTTCATTTAAATTAGTAAACCTGTAAGCATCCCTCCCTATTGTTACAAGAATGGGAATAGAAATGTTAGTGAAAATGGGCTAGGAGTGAGAGTTCAAAAGGGAAACACAACTCTGCAGTATTTATTTTACAAAAAATATCTTGGCACCTTTTGGAAAAATAAAAATTTACAAAAACAAATCCCCAGAATCCAAGTCTTTAACCATTAATGGTTCAGTAACAAAACCAGAGCCCCTTGCACACTAACAGGATGAAACAAATGCCCAATTTCAACTCTTAAATGCATCTGAAGGTCACTAAGGTAAAATACATACAATTAAATAATGGGACAGAGAATAAAAATGGGAAAATGAGTATATATTGAAAAACTTGAAAGTTTCTTAATGGTGGAGCACTTATAGAGGATTACTATTCAGAACAACCTAGTTCAGGAATATCTTGGAAATTTGACTCCAGGCTGTTGGAGAAAGGAGGACAAGTATTTTTAACTTGTCATTTGACTTTTTAATCCCCTTCTTCTGTGTGTGTGTGTGTGTGTGTGTGTGTGTGTGTGTGTGTGTGTGTGTGTGTGTGTGAGAGAGAGAGAGAGAGAGAGATAATGTCATGTTGAGAAGACAACCTTTAATGCACACTAAGTGGGCGCAGACTCACCCAGCGGCACCTCCTGCTGGTCGTCCATGGGAATTAGCTCACCAGCCCTCTGGAGCGCCCTCTGTTGTTTGGTGATCCACTACCGCTAGGCCCCCCCCATGTCCCTCCTGGACCCCAGTGCCCCTTTCTCTGGGTTGCTGCCCCCCTGGCAGTACCCCCACACTCTCAGGTTCTGGTCTCCCCACCCACTAGTCCCACCTCACCTCAGTCTGGGCTACTGCCAGTGACCATCTAGCCCCACTCCCTGGGGCAGACTGCAGTATCAGCCACTCATCACAGGCAAGGGGGTTCGGACCTGTTGCCTTCCTCTACAACCCAGTATCCTTTTAGGCCTTAAACCAGGCCTTGCAGCCTCGGGAGTTGCTAGCCAGAAGCGCCTCTGGCCTTTCCCCAGTCCTGCTTCACTCCCAGTACCTTTTCTGCTAAGCAACCAGGCCCTGCTCCCTCTCAGACCAGAGAGAGCCTTCTGAGCTCCTTGCTGCCCTGACCTTTATAGGGCCAGCTGGATCTGTTTGGGGCGTGTCCTCCAGTTGAGGCTGCCTCCCAATCAGCCCAGCTTTTCTCTCAGCCCTCTCCCAGGGGTGACTTTAAGCCCCTCAGGGCAGGAGCGGGTATCTACCCCACTACACACACAAAAATGCAAGCCTTTTTTTCACTGCTCAGATGCAGATTCTACTTACCCTCTCCTGATCCCAGTCATAGGGGGATTGATATTTATTACTGTCTTGACTCCCTCCACTCCTAGTTTCTCACCTTTCCCTTTTCAGCCTTCCCCTCTGATTTTTGCCTCTCATCCTCCTCATTTTTTCTCTCCTCCTTCTGAAGTTGGGTACAAAGAGTCATGATGTTATTTTAGAAAACATGATGTATTTCCCCCACATGTCTAAAAACTGATGGTCTGGAGTCCAAAATTGTAAGCTACATAGACTAGGTGCACCATATTCAAAATGGATGCTTACATGGGTAAGATTTAGGATCAGAGTGACTTACTGTTCAAAGCCACAATTTGACATAACTACACAACCCATTTTGTGTTCAGTAATTGTATTTATAATCTTTTAATATATATATATATATATAAACACCTCAAATTCAGTACATTGAAAAAAATTAATTTAAATCATTCTACCACCTTGGTATCATTCTGAACAAATATAAACATTATTCAATAATAATTACAATAAATTAGTATTTTAATAACATTAACAAAACTAATTCTAACAAATTCTGCAAATAGCTGAAATTAATTAATTTTAATGTTATTTTTGCCTTACACAACACCTGGTTCTTCTCTGTCCACCCTGTTCTCAGTCATAGCCCTTCCCTGATTCCCTCCTCTTTCCTGCCCTGGGACCTTTCCCATCCACTCTTCTGCCCCTGCCCCTGCCTCCTGCTGCTCTAGGAATTTCTTCCCTGTACCCCGAACTAAGTTACAGCCCTTCCCTGACTCTTCTCCTTCCCCTGTCTCTGGCTCCCTCAGTACCTCCCTTGTCTCCCTGACCCATCCGTAACTCGTCAAACTCCCCCATCCCTATCCCTTCTGCCCCCATAATCTTCACTCTCTCCTTGAGCCAGCAGCAGCTCTTCTTCAGTTCCCCACTTCTACTGCCCTGGTCCTCTAATCCTTACTAAATAAGGATGAGGGCAAGACTATCACAAGGTCAGGTCTGTGTTCTGTGTCCTGCAAGTTCTGGCTCTTGTCTAGAGCTCTGCACATGTGTATCCAAACCAACCCTGAAAAATCACAGGAACAGAGGGGCTTTTTGCATCATCTTGAGAGAGAATTCTACAGGCTCCAAAATCAAGTGACTGAGAATAATTTGTAATAGTTGGCAACTCTGCAAACCAAGGGCCTAATTCTTCAAATTTGCACATATAAATAACCTTAGTTTCAATGGGACTTCAATATTGTTTTTTCTTTAGCTCTTTACCCAGCATATATGAACTCCATACTACACGCAAGGCCACATATATACTCCACTGCTCATCGGTTCTGATGGCTTCTGGAACATAGAAGTGAGAGCCATTAGAGAGTTTTCAAACTATTTAAAGTAATACTACCCAATTCCTATACACTACACCAGCAATACTCAGACTGAGGCTTGCAAGCTGAAAGTAGCTCCCTTATGTGTCCCTTATGGCTCTTTCAGCACATGATATTAAAACACTCTATGACTTAATTATTAACCAATCAGGATGCTTTTACTATGTTGTTAACCAATTGTAGTTAATAAAAGAATATATGGTCAGTCATTTTACAGTGAGTATGTGTGTATCTATCTATAATCCAATATATATACACACATGCACACACTTTGTTTAAATATGAATATATAGTACTATAGTAAATGAAACAATGAATTTATACAACTGTACCTCTTTCTGGGTAATGTTCATCTCTAATAAGTGACAAAGAGTCCTGTGGCACCTTATAGACTAACAGACGTAGTGGAGTATAAGCTTTCGTGGGTGAATACCCACTTCGTCAGATGCATGTAGTGGAAATTTCCAGAGGCAGGTATAAATATGCAGGCAAGAATCAGTCTAGAGATAATGAGGTTAGTTCAATCAGGGAGGATGAGGCCCTCTTCTAGCAGTTGAGGTGTGAACACCCAGGGAGGAGAAAATGCTTTTGTAGTTGGCTAGCCATTCACAGTCTTTGTTTAATCCTGAGCTGATGGTGTCAAATTTGCAAATGAACTGAAGCTCAGCAGTTTCTCTTTGAAGTCTGGTCCTGAAGTTTTTTTGCTGCAGGATGGCTACCTTTAAATCTGCTATTGTGTGTCCAGGGAGATTGAAGTGTTCTCCTACAGGTTTTTGTATATTGCCATTCCTAATATCTGACTTGTGTCCATTTATCCTTTTATGTAGGAACTGTCCAGTTTGGCCGATGTACATAGCAGAGGGGCATTGCTGGCACATGATGGCGTATATTACATTGGTGGGTGTGCAGGTGAACGAACCGGTGATGTTGTGGCTGATCTGGTTAGGTCCTGTGATGGTGTCGCTGGTGTAGATATGTGGGCAGAGTTGGAATCGAGGTTTGCTGCATGGATTGGTTCCTGAGCTAGAGTTACTATGGTGCGGTGTGTGGTTGCTGGTGAGAATATGCTTAAGATTGGTGGGTTGTCTGTGGGCAAGGACTGGCCTGCCTCCCAAGGCCTGTGAAAGCGAGGGATCATTGTCCAGGATGGGTTGTAGATCACTGATGATGAGGTGGAGAGGATTTAGCTGAGGACTGTAGGTGATGGCCAGTGGACTTTTGTTGGTTTCTTTCTTGGGCTTGTTTCCTTGTGCGGGTATCATAGTTTTGATCACCGCAGAACTGTATCATGTTCGTGGAGGTGGTGGGGCAAAAAGAAAGGCACCGAGAGTACTCCTCTTGGGAGTAGACAGGGCCGGCTCCAGGCACCAGCTGGCAAGCAGGTGCTTGGGGTGGCAGCTCCGGAGAGGGGCGGCATGTCCAGCTATTCGGTGGTAATTCGGCGGATGGTCCCTCACTCCTGCTCGGAGCAAAGGACCTTCTGCCGAATTGCCGCTGCAGATCGTGATCGCAGCTTTTTTTTTTTTTTTTTTTTTGGCTGCTTGGGGCAGCCAAAACCCTGGAGCCGGCCCTGAGAGTAGAGCAGTATGGCAAGAAGCCTGGGGCACAACATACCAGCCACAGGGAATGGGACATGGTCCAGTGGTAAGCCTTGACAAAAAGGGCAGGTTCCAGGATTTCAGGGAGAGAGCTCTGGGAAGAGGTCAGTGGAGGAACGGAGCAGGGGGAACTTAAGAAAACTAAAAGGGAAAACCCAAGGAGAGTGGAAGTTGATTTAAATTAATACTTTTAGATGGGGATTTTGTTAGTGGATTCCAGGGAATATTCCTGAGCCCTAAAAAAAAGGATTAAAAAAGAGTGATTGCAGCACCACAAGGCGTGAGAAAGGCTGGGTAGAAAGAAGCCTAGGGGAGGTAGCAGCAAAAAGTTGTGAGGAGCAGACCTTGGCTTGTTGTTACAGCATCCCTGGCTGTAGTGATGTGAGGCCAGAGAAGAAAACAAGGATAAGAAAGATCCCCAAGAAAGGGATGCAGAGACCAAAGGGAAATCGGAAATAAGGACATTGAATTTTTATTTTGTTGGCCTTTCTGTTACCCTAGAAGGGGTGGACTTAAATTGTGACCTCCTCAAAGGGCCAAATTATGAGATGAGAAACCAATGGAGTGACTGTTGACAGGGAGCACCAGATGGGGAGAGCCATCACAAGGAGGTGCCCCCATGGTGAGTGAACTCCTTCACAAGAAATCCTACCTTATTTTTGGCAGAGGTTAGAATGTTTGTAGTGAATGCAACAGGACATAGGAAGAGAAAGGATGGTCTCATTATTAAAGAAGTTCAGTGCCACTCTGGCAAACTGCATTCTGTTCCTGCTTTTGCCACAGATTTCCTATGTTATACTGGACAAGGCACTTAAACCAAAATGTTTTCATTTGGCCACCAACTACGTGTTTGTCATTCCCAGGTTACTCAACACGTGGGGCAAGATTTGCAGGAATGCTGAGAGCTCACAACCACAACTGCTAGTCTGTTGGAGCTGTGCTATAAAAATGCTAAGTAACCTAAAAAATCAAGCAACTCAAGTTGGGCATCCAAAATTAGTGGACACTTTTGACAATTTTTGCTTTAATCTCTCTATGCCTCATTTCTCCAGCTGCAAAAGAAGGGCAATAACAAACACCATGTAATCTCAAAGGGTGATGTTAAGATGCATTTGTTAATGTTTGTGAAGCACACAGCTACTATCAGGAGAGAATCATAGAATATCTCATGAGGAAATTAATCATTGTATTTAGTGCAGTATGTGGATTGTGTGGTTTAATAAGGCCTGGGCAACACATTGAATATGGAGGATAAAAAGAAATATTGAGTAAATATTAAGTAGGGTACTGTTGACAGACAACATAGTAAGGGATTATGCAATTAAAGACTGTATCAGCATATGTTCAGAACTGCACAGACAACCTTAATTCTAGCACAGTGTAAGGCCAGTATGCAGCTGTAGAAAGTATAGCATTGTGCATGTTAAAACATGTTGATTACCATTACTTGAAACCAGGAGGTGTAATTCTTAATTTATTTGAAGCCGTGATTAGAGTGAACCCTGAGCTAAAGGAGGCAATACTGATTTTTAGGGTGGATATAATTTCTCTTGGTCAGAGAAGAGCAACAAAAAAATAATTCCAGACTTCAAAGATTTAATTTATGAAGAAAGATTGAGAGGCTTATTATTGGAAAGAAAGATTTTACAGTCACTTAAGAAAAGTTTTTTAACTTATGAAGAGGGTGGCTAACATTCAAATGAACCCTTTATACTTGCAAAGAAGAGAAAAGGAAAGGGTTGGATTAGAAAAGATTAAAGAATAGAGGGCAAAAAGAGACCTCAAGTGAAACATTTTACATGTAGAGTAATACACATATGGAATAAATTACTGGAAAGGTTATTGAAGCATGAAGCAATGATGGATTCAAAAAGGCATCAAGTTGAGCTTCTGAGGATAGAAAGATATGGGGAATAAATAGTCCATTAGAAGTGAGGAAAGCATAGATAAGAAGGTTCAATGAGCGAAGTTCTTGTTTCGTAATCTAAAGGTTTATGTTCTCAGAAAAATATGTATTAAAAATAATTTCCCTTAAAATATATCCTTGAGAGAAGAGGGCCAGATTCTAACATCTGATGCATGGCATTCACACCAGACCTATTCACATGCACAAGGTGTGCAGCTTTTGGTGGCTGTGTATGTAGGAAAATAAGAGTCTGGCAGTGACAAGCTTACAGAAAGCTTCTGTGTTCATGTGTGATGGTATGCAAGAGCTTAATCCTTAGCTAGGAAAAGGCCAAATGTCCAGGCATTAGGACATCCCAAGTTATGGTGCCAGGCGATGAAGTTTTCTTAATGTCCATTGAAACTAGTTTAAAAAAGCAAAATTGTTCCCAGTCACTTTAGCTTTGCTTTGTAGTTTCCCTGGATATATATCATCATTTTTTGTCCCTTCTTTAACATGTTGTGTCCGTTTGGTTCAGTATTACCTGGGAGGCAATTATGTATATGTGAAGATGCCATGTGTGTACAGTTTCCTGGGATCCTGTGTGTCAAATATTTGTGAAAGAAAATTTTGTGAAATGTGTTGTTGTTTTTCTTCCATGGTACAATGGTGTTTGCTCTTAAGAAGTTAACATTTGCCAACACAATTGCTACAATTCTCTAGTTGGAGTGTAATGGAAAACTGGGGTGTCTCAAATACCACTGTGTGATAATTATGGGAAATTCTAACTTTTGAATGGTAGCCACTGGAAGATATATTCATGAGTGGCACATTTTATTGTAAATTTTTTGATTCTTCATTCAAGTAATCTATTTGTGTGTTTCTGTATAGTGGGGACAGGTTTGATATGTGGAACCCAAGTTTATTCTGCTGGTTTACCAATTTATATACTTGTTCATTCACAAATTAATAATTAAGAACATTGTATTACACAGTGCAATCCAGTTACAAAGAAGGTGTGGGGATTGTAAGAGGTACCACTGTGTATCTGTGGTGTAATTCTTTTTTACACATGGGTGAATTTCTTTTCATATCTTCCTTTTAGCCTTAGAATAAATTGTGTGTAAACCATTTGGCTCAATAGGATTATAATTAAGTCACTCCAAAACATTAATTGGGTTAAGAGTTTATTAGTTATTATTGCTTTTATAGGGTTAAATTCATCCCTATCCAGAAGGGTTACACGAGACCTATGGCACCAGTTAAGTTGTATTTATGCCATATTGGGCCCTCCTTACGTGGGTGAATTTCACCCATTGGGGTGAAAGTTCTCTTTTTGTCTTACTTTTTTTTTTTAATATCTTGGAAATAATGTTAACTTCTGTTTAAGAGCCAGATTCTGACACCCTCACACTCACTGAGTGTCAGTTATCCCATGAGAAATCACTTTGATTTTAATGGGACTACTTATGGAATAAGTTGCTATCAGTGTGAGTAAGGATGACTCACGTTGAATACATAACATATTAGGATTTGTCCTGCAAAATGCTGTGCACTTTTGGCTGCCGCTGATTGCAACACCCTGCAAGGCACATAATGGCTTAGGTCATTCTCTGTTGAGGTACCAAATGTGCCCCACTTTCATTTTTTCTATATTAAAATGGATTTTTATAATTGGTTGGAAAGAACAGTTTGAGTAGTCACTAGTTCTTGAGTTGCTCATGCTGTTGTGCCTCTTGCTTGATATTTCTGTTTAAGCTGATGCACATTTATATTTTTTACCAAACATCTTTTGGCCTTTCAAGAGCAGGCCTCCACACCTGACTGCATTTTACAAGTGTGTACTTGACCAGGGCATGAAACCAAGTGTGATGAACTACATCATGGTCTACAGCAGACAGCATGTAAGGTTGGTTAATGAGTCTGTTCACCCTCCCTTCACTATTAGGGAGCCTGAAAACTGATGCTCAGTCACTGCAGAGATTTTCTTTCTTTTCCCTGTATCTTTATGCTAGTATGCAGCATTAGGCAATATTAGATGATACAATTAATGTCTTGCAGAGTTTGGTAGACAGTATCCAGAAATGAAAAATAGGTTAAGCAGCACATAATGCATAGACTGTTCAATAACTTTCATTCTCTGAGAACTTCCCAATGAGTTGAAATTAATACAAGTTGAGGTGAGAGTCTCGATAAGGGGCTGGACTCAATGACCTTTCAAGGTCCCTTCCAGTTCTAGGAGATAGGATATCTCCATTAATTTATTTAAAAACTAAATTGGGAAGTTAAGTTAAATGTATTTTGGAAGTTTTTTGTCCCTTTTCAAAAATGTACATTATTTGCCGAGGCCACTCAAGACAGTGTGCCACCTCCATCCTAACCACCAGAGGTTGTACCACTTCCATCCCACAGGTTTTCATTGGAGAGGGGTGGGGATTGAGGAGGATGGGGGGAAAGGGGTTTTGAGCCTTCTGATGAGTTGATGGTTATGACAGAAAGGGGCAGAGGGAATGAGCACGAGGTCACAGTGCCACTCACTCAAGTTTGAGCCAGCTGCCCCTCTGTCATAAGAGCTAATCCTCCAAAACAAAACAAGGAATAGTGTTGGGAAGATTAAGATTTTTTTAAAGAATCTTAAATATGTATAGTACCATTTGGATCCCAATACCTATTGCTGTATTTGAAAATGTCCCTCAATCATTCACCTTCCTTTAAACTATCCTGTCTTCCACTCCCCTCTCTGGCCCCCTCCACACACAAGCAGTTATTGTTGGAAGACTGTTTTAACAAAACTTAAAGTTCAAATTGGTGCAGCATCAGCTCAAATGGGAACACAGCCAAAACACAAAATATAAAACTACTCAAATTAAAACTGTCAGCAGGACACAACTTCAAACCCTATCTGCTCAATTGCTACTGTGTGATTTCAAACTTTTGCTTAAAAAATTAAAAGCAATTATGATTAAAGTCTTTCAATTTAGATTTTTTATTAAAATGTAAGCTGCAGCTACAAAGGTAAACTTGTTTAAATGAGTACTGTTGAGGTTTTAACTAAAACTTTGTTATTTAAAACCCTTCTAATGTATGTTGCTGTGTCCCCTGCTGTTAGAACCCTGCCTTAGAACTTAATTATCTTGAGAACTACTATAAAATGCTATGATAAATTACAACAGGAAACAAAATACAATGTAATTTAGAAAAGGGTTTAAATGGATACATTTTGTTTACTGGCTTTTGTGAACAGGATCCTGTGAAAACTCTTTGGGTTATGTTTATCTTAATGACTTGAAAGGCCACTGTGTTTGAAAGGCCACTGTGTTATAGGATATGCAAGGCACATTGAAAAAAAAAAATTGTACACCTGTTGAAATAATGTGCAAAGGTACTTGGTATTGAATGTAAGCTATATTCCAGAATTCTGTGATAGGGCCATCTCAGTGTGAGACTTAAAAATAGATTGTACGTTTCCTTTGTTGTGCTGGCGGCAATGCATCATACAGCTTCTTGAGACATGGAGCTGATATATTGAAGATCATCTTTGAGATTTTCAATGCTCAGGTCAGGAGGGATGACGTGGAAAGTCCCTAAGTGATCACAAGGATGGAATGTACTGTGCAATATTGTAGAGAAACTTGAATAACACTTGCCTGTTCTCTGCAGGGACTCCCAGACTCTCACTTCTATGAACAATGAAGTAACTGTGAAATTAATTACTCAAATAATAAGAAATTTCCCTTTTTTTAAAAAAAGCCCTCTTGTCTGGTCTAATTTACTGTATTTACTGGGGCATGGAAGAAAAGAGCAGTGAAAGACAGTTGGCAATGGAAACCACGTCCTTGGATACCAGGGCCTGTCTCTCTTTAACTTGCCCAACAAACTCAAGTAAGATCTAACTAGTCATTTGTTTTATTTATTTATTTGACTTAGAATTATTTTTAAACATTTAACCTGTTATTCTTCTGTTTGAGAGAATGTCAGAACTTGCAGGAAAACTTACAAAAATTGGAACAAGTGACTGGGGAAATATGCATTTAGTTGCTTCAGGAAGTCTGCACAAAAATCTTTTGGTCATAAAGTGCATCTCTACAAAGTAGCACTTTAAGGAGAAAAAAAGTCTAGCACCAATCCTTATCCTAGTTATTCACAAGGACAGAATGCTACCCCCTAAACTTATTGTCCTGAAGATGATTACTTTAATATTTAATTACAATATTATCTGGAGGCCCCAATCAGAGCCCCATTTTGAGCACTAGATATGTTCCAATGTCTAGAATAACACTCCTCCTACTGGAAAGATGAGCAGTGTTTTTCATCATCTTAAGCCCTTATCCTGTGTTCCCTTCTGCTGCTGTTGGACCCCCGTTGCCATGCAGTCACACAGAATTCAATGGTGCTCCTCACAAGCTCAGGCTAGTGCAGGGACGGGCAAACCTTTTGGCCCAAGGGCCACATCTGGGTGGGGAATTTGTATGCACGGCCATGAATGTAAGGCTGGGACAGGGGTTGGGGTGCAGAGTGTGGGAGGGGGTGTGGTGTGCAGGAAGGGGCTCAGGGCAAGGGGCTGGGGTGCAGGAGCAATGCAGTGTGCAGGAGGGGGTTCAGGGCAGGGGTTGAGGTGCGGGAGGGAGTGCAGAGTGTGGGAGGGGCTCAGGGCAGGGGGTTTGGTGGATCAGGGAGGGGGGTTGGGGTGTGGGGTGCAGGAAGGGTTTGTGGTGTGGGCTCTGGCCGGTACCGCTTACCTCAAGCGGCTACAGGTTGGCAGCGGTGCGCAGCAGGGCTAAGGCAGGCTCCCTCCCTGCCCTGGCCCCGCGCCACTCCTAGAGGTGGCCAGCATGTCCAGCAGTGGCTCCTGGGGGTGGGGTGGGGGAAGCGGCTCCGTTGCACATTGTCCTTGCCTGTGGGTACCACCCCCGAAGCTCCCATTGGCCATGGTTCCCTGTTCCTGCCTAATGGGAGCTGCGGGGGGTGGTGCCTGCAGGCGAGGGCAGCGCACGGAGCTCTCTGGCCCCCCTCCAGGTGCTGCAGGGATGTGGTGCTGGCCACTTCCAGGAGTGGCGCGGGGCTAGGGCAGGCAGGGAGCCTACCTTAGCCCCGCTGGGCCATGGGGCTGGCAATCTCGCGGGCCGGAGGTGAAAGCCCTGACAGGCTGGATCAGACCTGCCAGTCTTCGTTACCCTTCCCTGGGCTAGTCGGATTGAATTACAGAATTGGGGCATAAGTTTTGAACCAGTGCCATTGCAATTTTAGACAGAAAGGAATGCTCTTTGTTAGGCAAAAGCAGATCACTTAACTTGAGTGTATGACCAGGCAACGCTGAAGACACAACTTTCAAATGAGAGTGCTTAAAGTTAGTTAGTTGTAAATTTTGACTTCAACACATTCTGGCCAGAACCCTAGGTTGCCTGATTTGGCTTCCTAAGCAGGAATTTCCAGTTGCTAGAGAGGTATGCACCGTGTCATTGGGCAAACCACCCAGACTGATGTCTCGTCATTTATGCTGTTTAGAAGTTTTAAAGGTATTTTGCTGGCTATTCAAATCGATCTCAAATCACAGTACAGATCAATTCCAGCATCGTTTAGTTCTGATGTTAATTAATTTCAGCCCAGACTCTACCATTCTTCTACATCCTGTTGAGGTAATCCATCATCATGCTAATGGAAGAGAAATTCAATCCATCACTGCTGGATTCTGATAGAGGACTATGTGGGAGGGTGCAAGTCATCTTCCCAGCAGTAATCAAACAGCTGTGATACATGCCACTTTAAGCTTGTATCATCATATAATAGATGGTTTTCCTCTACATGGGAGCTTGCTCCAAAATCTTCAGGCAGATGGACTCTGTTGCAAAGGTTTCATTTTGTGGAATTTAAGGCTCTGAACTGGTTATTGACAAATACTGCATCATCAGTTCCAGTTGAAGACACAGACTAATAAGTAGAACATTGGCACTAATCCTTTTTTAATCAGCCTTAAAATGGTAATTTCAGATAGATGAGGGCATAGGGAATAGATTTTTTTTTTATTTTATTTTTACTCAAAGTGGTACTAAAAGTACCAGTGATATGTGTACACAACCCAAGGATGAAATTAAAGAGCATTCGGCGTGTATGGTGACTGAAGCATACAATAGAAAAACTGAGGTCACAATTGTAGTGGGACCCAAAAACTTCTCTGTTAAGTGAGCCTATCCTTTCAGTTCCAAAATAACCTTTTTTTTTTTTTTAAAGGATACCCAGGATGTTTAATAAAAAAAGTGCAGTTAATATATTGTAGGATTTAAAGTGCTGGTTAAAATTGTACGTTGGTGAGGTGGAGCCTCAGAGCTCTCCCTGCTAAATTCAATTACCTATCTTATCTACCTTCAATATGGTTGGTAGCATGCAGGTCTGCACTGACATATTTGGAGAATCTAAAGGACACATTAATCCTTTGGTTGTGATGAAGTTTCTTATAAAGCACTGATTTGGCTGGCTGTTTGGAAAATGTAAATGTCTAGGTTTAAAATAATACTGAACAAATGTTTGTTAAAATATGTGATGCTTTCAAACAGCTTCCAGTGTTCCCTAGCACAGAAATACTGCTAAAAAATATGCAGAAGTTAAAGTAGTGTTTTTGTCTGTGTACACAGAGTAATGTAAATATTGTATAAGCCTTACTGAATGTCGTTATCCTTCAAGCATCAATCTCAATCTATTTTGAAGCTCAGTTAGCTGAGCCATGAAACAGTATGCCTGGATCATGTAACCAGAATGCAAATACTTTAGCTGGGCTATTTGAAGTTTCCTAACTTGAACCTCCTGGGATTTATGACGGAAGAATGTGTGATAGCTTTTATAAACAATAAAGGTGATGTCAATTAATCAATTAAAGCTGGAAAGTGGTTTTACTGAAAGCTGGATTCAAGCCTAATGCCACGTCAAAGGTTACCTGTAATGTATGCAAAGTATTGTAGATTCTTCATTTTACAAAGTCTTAATGATTCATTTGCAAACTATTATATAAAACCATTTCAAGATTGATTTTCATGTTAATAAAGTTAGAGATCTACTCCAAGTCTAACTTTAATTTTACAAAATTTTCTTGTGTAATTCAAGCTTTAACCTATCAATGTAAGGTATTTCTTCCTGTTAGTTTGTCAGCAGTCAGTCTGAATTTAGAGTATATTTTCAAACATGTAATATATTTAAACTCTAGATAATACAATGAAATATAGAGGTGCATAGCTAACATTTCAGGGTTTTTGAAAATTGGTTTCATTTTACAGTGTGTAATCCCGTTGCAGGTTGTATTTTTAGATATGGTAGATGTCTGCAATTTGGAAGTGATAGTTCTGTGGTATGAGCAAATATACAACAAAGGTGAAGGTGATTGCATCTTAAAGGTCAGCTACTGCATCACTTTAAAAGGTCACCATGCACCTAACATTTGAAGGTAAAATATCATAATTGGTTGGTTATTTTAATCCAGTTCTTAGTAGACATGTTTCCATATCACAAAAAAGAATCACAATTATCATTAATTGGCACCACATTTGGTGGCCTCTGTGGATAGGTGAAGGACTGACTGAGACTTTCTTGGTCAAGAATTGAAGATTTTCACCTCAAGAGATGGTCCCTATAGCTAGTGTGGAGCAAGATCCGTGGTGGGGCACTGCAAGAAGATTGTGCTGTTGGTGCCAAAGCTGTATCTGTTCTGTTAATGAAGTACTTCAGGCTTCAGAACTATTAACCTGGCACTTTTCCTGTGCACGATATTCACTAGCAAATTAAAGTAATCAAATCAAAATTACAGTATAAGATATATGTATCAACATGGCAATGAAGTTGCCCTTCCAGGATCCTGTGGACCTCTTTGCCAGAGGATGTTGTGAAGGCCAAGACTTCAGGGTTCAGAAAAAGACCAAATATGTTCATGGAGGATAACTGAAAGCCAGGATGGCAGGGATGCAAAACCATGCTCTGAAAAGTGTCCCTAGCCTCTGTTTGCCAGAAGCTGGGAATGGACATCAGGAGATGGAACAGTTGATGATTACCTGTCCTGTTCATTCCCTCTAAAGCACCTGGCATTAGTCACTGTCAGAGGACAGGATATTGGGCTAGATGGACCATTGGTCTGACCCAGTATGGCCGTTCTTATGTTCATTCAATTATCCCATGGGCAGCGGGCAGTGGCATAGTCAGGTTCTAAGAGCAGGGGGAGCAAACATAAAAAAGGTGCCCCCCTTTGGCTCCTCCTCTGGCCGCTCCGTGCCCCCCCCCCCCGCCCTCATGGGGTCCACTCCGCGCTGGCCTCCCCTCTGTACTGCTACGGTGCTGAGCATCTCCCTCGCCGGGCCTCCCTGGCGGGGGGGTGAGGTGACACCCCCACGTGCCCTGGGCCAAGCCAAGCCGAGTTGGGGTCCATGCCCCTTTAAGAGCGGGGCTGGGCTGAACCAAGCCGGCGGGGGGTGGCTCCGCTCCCCGCTGCAGGCTGATGCCGGAGCCTGGGCTGAGAGCCAGGCTCGTCTCCTGCACCAGCTCCAGGCGGGGCTTTGCTGCGGCTCCCCCAGTTCCCCCGGGCTGGGCCGCCCCACGGTAGGGGCGGGTTGCATGAGGGCCAGCAAGGCAGGACCCGGTGGGGCCGAGGGCTGAACAGGCCCGGCAGGGCGGTGCGGGGGCTGCTGGAGGGGGAAGCTGGGGAAGGGTTGGCACGGCTTCAACCCCCTGGGGCTGCCTGCCCCGCGGAGGAGGCAGAGGGTCACAAGCCGCAGCAGGACCCCAGCCCAGCGCCGCCCCGCCCCACCACAGGGACCAGCCCCTGCCCCACCCCTTATATGCAGGGATTAAGTGCCGGCCGGCAGGCCAAGCTTCAGAGCGGAGCGTGGGGCCCTCCCACTGGTGTCATGGTAACCCTAACTAAGGTGCGCCGCTTTTTGAAAATGTGCTGAGGGCAAGCGGCTGCTTCCCCTGCACCCCACTAGCTACGCTACTGGCGATGGGTATCATAGGCAAGGGTAGCCTGTGCCTTCCCAAACAGCCTAGTGTGGCCCCACCCATACTCTGCTCCCAGGCCAGGTCCCCTCCTGTGGTTACCAGAGCACTCACAGCTCTGTCCCAGGCTTTCTGGGGCTGGCTGGTCTGCCTCCCACAGGGACTCAGGGTGGCTGGTCCTGGAGCTGTGCCGCCCAGTGTCCTGGGGCCGGGAGCACCGCTGTGTGGAGCCCCGGGGCCAGGGCTAACCCCCTGGCTGCCCAGCCGGGGGCTGCTCTGGGCTCTTGCGGGGGAGGAGGGCAGATGGGGAGGAGAGGGGCCTTGGGAACAAGGGGAGGGGCCGGGGGCTAGCCTTCCCCCACGGTCGGGTCACCATCCAGCCATGAATTATCCCTTAGCCTACCCAAAACAACAAAAGTCGGTCTGAGTGACTTGTAATGGAACAATTAAAAGCATGAAGGATGTGCTGAAATATGCATCCTCTGAGGATTCTAAAAGTGAATGTTGCACACACACAACTGTTTCACTTTACCATAAAGTGAGAGTGGGAGTTCCCAGAAAAAAATGTCATGTTGTAGGCGTGCCAAGCAATTACCATATAAAAAGCTGTTTTAAGGTTTGCTTTGCATTATGTAAACTGTTGCTAAATTGAACCTCAATATGCCAGATGTGTATTCTTAGTCATTTGCATATACATTATTAGTTATTCATGGAGAATTATCAGTGTATTGAGCAACATAGTTCTAGGATAGAATTCATGCATTCTCACAGAAAAGAAAAACTTTATTTAAAAATGTATTTTAAAAGATTTCAATAGAGGTAATTTTGGGGAGGGATGAGTTGTGAATGCCTGCAGCAATTGAAATCTGCACTAATGCAGCATTTAGTAGAATAAATTCAGCATAAGGGGATAGACAACTTGACATGTGGTGGTATTTTTTAGGTTCATTATAAGTTTGCACCGTGCCTTCTATATCTTTACTACTTTCCTCCCACTTTTTTAAAAACTGTAATATACTTGCTGCAGGCTATTCCATGCTATTTCTTGTTGACAGTATTGTAGTGTTAATGAAGGTACTGCTAGCTGAATGCTAGAAAGGGTCAATTAAACTGACGTATGAGATGCACTAATTGCAGTGGTCACGCCTTAAAAGTTTCTTCTGCTTTTAAAGATTCTACCAGGCTGAGAGAGATTTCCATATGCCTAAAGTGGGGGATACTGGTAGAACTCTTGAAATTGCAAACCCTTTAAAAATTTGAGGGCAGCTGCTGTAGGTTGAGGTATTTGACCCACTACTGGACCTCTGTGTGCCTTGCCCATACAGGGTCTTTTCATTACATGTACCCCTAGGCTCTGTTTATGGGCCTTAGTCTAAGTATTCTCTTTCTGTTGTATGAAAAACTAGTTAATTGTATGATGTGATTTCTTTTTAATGTGAATATAAAGTCACATTGTACAGTACAACAGAATATTGAAATGAAAGCAATAGTTTATAAAAGGAGAAGACAAGGGAGAGTGGCTTGGACATATGGAAAGGAAACAAGAAGCTAATCAGAACACCTTGTGGTTTACAAATTCAGGAGATTACTAAAGCCACTTTAAAAAGGAATAAATTTTAGGGCTATCGATTAATCACAGTTCACTCATGTGTTTAACTAAAAAAAATTAATTGCTATTAGAAAAATTAATCGTGATTAATCGCAGTTTTAAATTGCCCTTTTAAACAATAGAATACCAACTGAAATTTATTAAATATTTTTGGATGTTTTTCTACATTTTCAAATATATTGATTTCAATTACAACACAGAATACGAAGTGTACAGTACGCAGTTTATATTATTTTTATTACAAATATTTGCATTGTGAAAATGACAAACAAAAGAAATAGTATTTTTCAGTTCACTTCACACAAGTACTGTTATGCAATCTCTTTACTGAGAAAGTGCAACTTACAAATGTAGATTTTTTTTGGTTACATAACTGCACTCAATAACAAAACAATGTAAAACTTTAGAGCCTACAAGTCCACTCTGTCCTACTTCTTATTTAGCCAGTCGCTAAGAGAAACAAGTTTGTTTACATTTTATGTTGTGTGATTTAAGAACACTTTCACTGCAGATTTGATAAAACACAGAGAAGGTTCCAATATAAGATTTCTAAAAATAGCTACAGCACGCAACCCAAGGTTTCTGAATCTGAAGTTCCTTCCAAAATCTGAGAGGGATGAGGTGTGGAGCATGCTTTCAGAAGTCTAAAAAGAGCAACACTCTTATCCAGAAACTACAGAATCCGAACCACCAAAAAAGAAAATAAACCTTTTGCATTAGTCCGCACTGCTTTGGATTGTTATCGAGCAGAATCCATCATCAGCATGGACGCATGTCCTCTGGAATGGTGATTGAAGCATGAAGAGGCATATGAATGTTTAGCATATCTGGGACATAAATACCTTGCAATGTCAGCTACAACAGTACAATAAAAGCACCTGTTCTCTCTTTCAGGTGATATTGAAGCGGGCAGCATTATCTCCTGTAAATGTAAAAAAAACTTTGTTTCTCTTAGCAATTGGCTAAACAAGAAGTAGGACTGAGTGGACTTGTAGACTCTAAAGTTTTACATTGTTTTATTTTTGAATGCAGTTATATTTGTACATAATTCTACATTTGTAAATTGAACTTTCATGATAAAGAGATTGCACTGCAGTATTTGTATTGGGTGAATTGAAAAATACTATTTCTTTTGTTTTTTACAGTGCAAATATTTGTAATAAAAAGAAATATAAAGTGAGCACTATAGACTTTGTATTATGTGTTGTAATTGAAATAAATATATTTGAAAATGTAGAAAACATCCAAAAATGTTTAAATAAATAGTATTTTATTATTAACAGTGTGATTAATCGTGATTAATTTTTTTAATTGTTTGAGAGCCCTAATCATTTTCAATTATTATATGGTAAGGAAAGGCAGGATGATGCAATACATAGCAGTTCTTGATGAATATTATATGGTCAGTGTACTCACAATCCAGTCAGAGGAATTGTGTTAAATGAAGCATCTGGAAGCATCAAAGAACTTAGAATAATTCCAGACTGTGTAGCCAGCCAGTCACTTCCTGGAATGATCCAGGATCTGCCTGTAAGAGGTAGCCTAGGGAATTTTTACCCCGGAGTGTTTCTGGTCACCTTAAACACATGGTTCTTGAGCACTGGGCATTGTTTCAGTGGGGCTACAAGAAAAGGTTTACAAAAATCTTCCAAATTGCTGCCCACCCTCTCCCCCAAAAAAGAGTCTCAAGTTCCCTATAATCAGGAAGAAAATTGCAAGGAAGCCAATCTCTGCTGCCAAAAAGGAAAAGGGGGGTGGGGGGATTATTCCAGATACTTCCTGATAATCATATTGACGAGAGTTCTATCTCATTTTGGATCAAGATCCTGAATGAGTATTTAGTCAAAACAAATAACAAGATGATCATGCTGAGACCCACTATGTCTCTTCTAAGGGAAAGTTATTAGCAATCTGTACTGGACCTTCCAGGCACTTCCAGTACTTGGAAAATTTTCCTTCTGTGTATGTAAGTATTTCAGATTTGTTTTCAGGGAGCAGCACCCCCAATATCATGTATTGCTTCTTTTGTGTTTCTGCTGTAATTAAAGAGAAAACTTAACTTTGAATTTCCAAGTCATTATATAATAAGTGTTTTTATTGCCTTCAGCTCGAAAACAGACATACCCAAATAGCAATTGGTTTTCCACTTGCTGTCTCCAAGTTTCAGCTATCATATGGCAGTTTTACTGAGAACTCTCCTGTTAGTCATACCAGTAAGTTGAAAAAGGTAAATACAAACAAGAAATGAGAAAAGAAAAGAAAAGAAAAGAAAAGAAAAGAAAAGAAAAGAAAAAATAACCCATGTATCGAGACTACAAAGTGAACTTAAATCCAGATAGAATTATCAGGCAAACTTTTGAGTGGTAGTTTAATTTCAACTGTGCAGTTTCATCCATTTTGATCCCCTACATATACACTCTTTCAAATCCCCTTCTCCCATGATGAAGTGAAGTCTGGATATAATGGATAAAAATGTAAGAGCACAGACAAGTCTATTATACCCAGCATTCACTTCAGGTGCCATTGTAACTAGTATTCCTAAGGGTTCGCTTACATGAAAGGCATGAATGCCTTGGGCTGACATGTTGACTATAAAGGAATACAAAGAACTGTCAGCAATTATGTATAGAAGGTGAAATTTGATGGAGGTTGCTGAAAAAGGAAGATATACTGCATATATGATTATTTTTTGACTGCTGAAAGAAATGGTTTCATGCTAAGCCATGTCTGTGATACTAAAGAATCCTGTTCCTCACTATCATAAGTTGAAGGCAGTTATGTTGTTGGTGGCATAGAAGTGTGGTTCATTTGTTTCCTTAACTTTTTAAAACATGCATCATCTTACTTTGGATGCATTGCATAGTGTTACTATAATTAGATGATTCAGGCTTATTATGGCTCTCTCTGTCTGAATATTAGAGTATCTTGATAGTTTCAAATAGCTTTGGGTTGTGTACTGTTCGCTTCAAACCATCAGTGAATACTTTGGTGTATATTATGAAGAGATTATGGTGTTCACTGTGTTGAATGACTGTCATTGATCGGGCAGTATTGTGTTGACCAGTCCCTCATATCTTTTCATGCTTCATACTAATTCATTTCTCTAATGGAAAATAGTTAAAAACAATTTTAAAGGGTATTTTATTGAAAATAAAGCACTAGAAAGTACTTCTGGCCTGTCAATTTGTTTCCAAGGTCTAGCCTCTAGCAAATCTTTATGGCTGGGTTAGAAAGCCCACAAATGGGTTTATACTAGAAATGCTGACAAGCCTTAAATGACAGAAATGCACACACTGCTGCTATAACACAGTTTTACTCCTGGGGGAATTCTGCAGCACAGCAGAAAAATGCCCCCCACCTGCAGCTTCTCTTTATTTCCTTGCAGAAAATGGTTTCTGTGGGGAAGCAAAGAAAAGCTGCACTGGTGCTAACTCACCCCTCCCGGGCACCTCATGCGCATCTGTTTGGGGGGTGGTAAATTACTGGGGGTAGAGGGGTCTGGGGATGCCTTGGCTGCCCAGGGACGTTATTTCCAGCTTGGGGGGAGGAGGGAGGAGGAGGACAGAAATGGAATTCCTCCTCCCCCTCCCCTGCAGAGTAGGGGCTGGGCCAGATCAATCCCCAGAAACTTCCCCTGATTGCAGGACGCTCTGCTCCGCAGCGGTGGGGTGGTGGGGGGCATGACGGAGGGGCAGTGGGGTGAAGGGGGTCTGCATACATGAGGGTTGGATGCAGGAAAAGAGGAGAAGCTCCCCTGCCCCTACCCAGACCCCCCTCTTAACGCATCAGGAGCCCCTGCACCCAGAGCCCCCCTGAATCCCCACCCCACCAAGCCTCACCTCCTGCATCAGGAGTCCCCTGCACCCGGATCCCCACCCCACTGAGCCCCAACCAGCTGCACCCTGATGCTGCCCCCCATTCACCCAGCACACACACCCCGCCCCCAGCGCCCTAACCACATTCACCTGGACTTCCCTGCAGAATCCCATTCACCCTGCATCCAGAATCCCACATTGAGCCCCTGTGCATCCAGACCCTTCCCTGCACCCAGAGCTCCCCACCAAGCTGCATGCCTGCACACAGCAACTGAACCTCTGTGCTCTGTTGCTTATCTTATATAGGGTCCTTCTGGCCCCGGATTGGGTGCTCCATCAGCCCCTCTGATTGGCTGCTCATCTGCAGCCTCTCTAGACTGTCTGGGTTTGTCTACACTACAAGATTAAGTCGACTTTATCTAATTTGACCTCGAGCCCCCAAATTAATGAAGTTGATTGTGCGTGGCCACACCATGCTCATTGTCTCTATGGAGTGTGTACTCACTAGCGGCACCTGCAACGATGCACAAAGCAGTGCATCGTGGGTAGCTATCCCAAAGTGCAACTTGCCAAAGTATGTTTTGGGAAGTTTGTGTAATGCCTCATGGGATCAAACCATTGTCGCAGGGGAGAATGGGAACATTGCATCTGCATCCCATGATGCACTGTGCTCCCTCCCTCGTATCAACAGCAAACAACCCAGTGGTTTTCGTGCCTTAAAACCACTGCGTGTACCCCTTAAGCCCATAAGCATTGAGCCTGCTCAGTTGTGCAGTCTTGCTGTGAGCATCTCAAATGCCTTGCACCTTCTCCTGCAGTATTTCCGGAGCCGAAGTAGGGCCCGCCACACAGAACATAGAGGTGTCCTGCAAATGGCCTTGCTGGAAAGTCACTGAAAAAAACAATTCACAGTTGCTGCTGGTAGTTACAGAGCAGCTGCACTCTGAGTGCTGCCATTTCTGGTCCCGTGAAACAAGCACTGACTGGTGGGACTGCATCATTTTGCAGGTATGGGATGAGGAGCAGTGGGTGCAGAACTTTGAATGCAGAAGGCCACCTTCCAGGAACTTTGTGCAGAGCTTTCCCCTGCCCTGTAGTTCAGCAACACAAAAATGAGAGCTGCTCTGACAGTGGAGAAGCGAGTGGCGATCGCAGTTTGGAAACTTGCAATGCCAGACAGTTATCGGTCAGTGGGCAATCAATTTGGAGTAGGTAAATCAATCGTGGGAGCTGCTGTGCTCCAAGTGTGCAGGGCCATTAATCGACTTCTGCTACGAAGGGTAGTGAGTCTGGGAAATGTGCAGGACATGGTGGATGGTTTTCCGCGATACAGTTCCCTAACTGCAGTGGGGCGATAGATGGCACGCATATCCGCATCTTGGCACCAGACCACCTTGCCAAAGAGTACATAAGCTGGAAGGGATACTTTTCAATGGTGTTGCAAGCGCTGGTGGATCATGGGACATTTCACTAACATCAACATAGGATGGTCGGTAAAGGTTAATGATGCGTGCATCTTTAGGAACTCGGGTCTGTTCAAAAAGCTGCAATCCGGGACTTTCTTTCCAGACCACAAAATTAACATTGACAGTGTTGAGATGTCTATAGTTATCCTGGGGGACCCAGCCCTTGCTCCCATGACTCATACACCAGCCGTGTGGACAGAAGTAAGGAATGGTTCAACTATAGGCTCAGCAAGTGCAGAATGGTGATTGAATGTGCATTTGGTCATTTGAAAGGGCGCTGGAGAAGTCTACTAACAAGGTTGGACTTTAGTGAGGAGAACATCCCCATGGTTATAGCTGCTTGCTGTGTGCTCCATAGTATCTGTGAAAAAGGGGGAAAATTTTCCGCAGGGGTGGGCAGTTGAGACAGATCATGTGGCAGCCATTTTTGAGCTGCCAGACACACGGGCAATAAGAAGAGCACAGCAAGAGGTGCTGTGTATCTGCGAGACTTTTGAAAAGCCATTTCAGTAATGAATCACAGTAAGGTGAGTTGCTTGTCTGCATTGTGCTTTCCCAAACCTTCACCTGGCTTGTATCACTGTCCCTGTAAAGCCAACCCCCCACCCAACTCCACCGCTTCTACTCAATAAAGAAGATTTATTTCTCGAATCCATTTACTTTATTTAACAACCATAAGTAAAGAGGGAGAAAAGAAAGAAAAGGTAACGTTGGGGAAAAGGGGTTGTAAAGTTGGAACAGGAGAAACATTTTCAGCTGTGTAACATAACACCGCATTCCAGACCATCAAAGTTCTGTGACTGGATGCCTTCTGTTCCTTGTACCCTTCCCCCTCTCCCTCCCCCCACCGAGTTAAGTGAAAGGGATAATGGACTTTTCATCAATGCCTCATAGAACGATTGTGGGAGGGTGATTCTGCACCAGGCATTGCTGTCTGGCTGCCACTAGGGTCTGCAGAAGGACTCTACCCTCCTGCTTCTGTTCCTGCAGTTCAACCGGACATCTCAACATGTCTGCTTGGTCCCTCATAATCCGAAGCATCTCATCCTGTGCTGCATGCTCTTGCTCTTTGGAAGCTTTCCTGCTCTCCATTACCATGTCTAACTTCTCGGATAGTGCAGTCCTCCATGCTCTCAGCTCTGCATCAGGTGTCCCAGAGGTGTTCATTATCTCGGTGAACATGTCCTCCCGCGTTCTCTTTCTCCTCCTTCTAATCACCAACAGTCTGCTTTCAGGTGTTGATGACACACCAAAGGACACATTTCCAGCTGTCAGTCAGGGGAGAAAATAAAGGAATCATTGTACATGAATAAAAAGTTTCCATAGCAAGGCCATTTTCATAAAAGGAAAAACCCTTATTAAACCAGGTGCAAGCCATAACATAATCAGAATCCATAACCGTTCACTGTGCCGTTTTCCTGCTCCAGCCATGGTGAGTAGGCCCCCCCGAGTCATGGGTGACCGCACTTTTAATGAAGTTTATGGCAGGCTCATGTCGGGAGCACAGGTAGCTAGTCGAACAATGGCCGTTCTCCATAACACCAAGGGAAGCTGTTTATGAACCGGGCGGGGGGAATGTTTTAACTCCCAAATTGCTGAATCTCTCATGTGGGGCCCCAGTCCCCTATCAGACACTTTAAACTACTTGCCGAACCCATGCCAAAAACACAGTAAAGTCACATTAGCGGCCGTGTGATTTGACGATCCGGAATGTGGGAGGGCGGGGTGGGTCTACATGCCCTTTTTTCCTTGTAAGAGCACTTTTAATGAGAATTTCCCCTAGGCGACCCTATGTGATATCAGTCTTCTGAGGGAAACAGAGGTAGAAAGGAAGGAGATGCTGCAAGCCTCTGGGTATAGATCCAGTCCATATGCTGTGTACCGCAATGATGCCAGCAGAATTAATTCAGGGGTTGCATGGGCAAGTGTCCTACCATGGTGGAAGAAATAAGACTGCCCTGCCCAGAAACCTTCTGCAAAGGATTGCAGAGTAACTCCATGAAAATTTCCTAGAGATAGCCATGGAGGATTCCCAAGCTATCCCAGTCCACATAAACAGTCTTTTCTGGAGGCCACCCTCTGCGTAGCTGGAGCAGCCTCTTGTAAGCAGAGAACCACAGCACCTCACTTTTTCTTCACAATAAACATGCAATACTACCGAATGTGTGTGCCTGCTAAAGTTTAACTGGACTTTCATTGTAATTGTATACTCACCAGAGGTGCCTTCCTTGGCATCACTGTCGGCCACCGTGATGTCCTGTGACCCACAGGGCTCCAGGATTAAAAATATTTCCTGGCTCTCGGGGAGAATGGATCCACCGCTCACCTGTCTTCCATTCTCCTCCTCTTCCTCATCCACCATATCATCTTTCTTGTTGTCCCTAGATTCACACACCTGTGAGGTGTCCACATTTCTTGTGGGGGTGCTGGTAGGATCACCCTCAGAGAATCACATGCAGCTCATTGTAGAACTGGCATGTGTGGGGTTCAGCACCAGAATGACTTTTGCCTCCCTTGCCTTCTGAGACACTTGGCAAAGTTTTTTTATTTTCACACAGCACTTCTGTGTGTCCCTCGTGTAGCCCTTCTCCCCCATTCCACAAGCGATCTTTGCATAGATGTCAGCGTTTCTTCTGCTGGATCAGAGCTCTGCCTGCACAGACTCTTCTCCCCACACAGCGATGAGATCCACCATTTCCTGTGCAGACCAGGCTGGAGCGCGTCTGGGGTGTGTAGTCTCCATGATCAGCTATGCTCAAGCTGGCATGCTCCCAGTGCTGATCAAAAAACAAATGGGAAATCAAAAGTTCCCAGGGCTTTAGCAGGGGAGGGACTCTTTCTGACTGCAGTGTACCTGACTCCAGTGCAGCAGAGTTAAGGATGATCTCCTGAGCGGTCACAGATGAGCATTGTGGGACACCCCCTGGAAACCAATTAAGTTGAATTACACAACTCTGTGTCTACCATAATGCTCTACCTCACAGTCGGCCCTTGAAAATTGAACTAAGTATTACGCCTCTCGCAGAGGTGGATTACAGAAATAGACATCAGAGGTGACTTAGGTCAACGTAAGGACCTGGTAGTGTAGACACAAACATTAACGGGTTGACTTAACGTGGCTCCCTTGTCTAATTCTGTATTGTAGACTAGGCCTCTGGAGGGGTTCTCTCTGCTCTATTCTGGGTCAGGGTTATGCAGGGCCACGAGACCTCCAGCAGGGGACCTCCAGAGTAGGTACCACTCACTTGAGTATTTTTTCAATTAAATAGGTAGGAAACAAGAAGATCTCGGGAATGGATATCTCATACATGTCCATTTTATATGTGGTAATTAAACCTAAATAAATAGTTTAATAAAAAATAGGTTTTAATATAAAATAAATTATTTATTACACTTAACTCTTCTTTTGATTTATTTCCTTTATAATGTTACATATTTAAGAAAAGCTCTAATTTATAGCTGAGTTTCCCTGTCTAACCCAAAGGGAAGGAATGACAGATTTCACAGGTGGGTTGTGGTAAATGGGTAATTTCACATTTTCAGTAAAAAAGAATATAAATATCCCCAGATATAAATCAGTTACATAGATTAATGGTGTGCAAAGTTCTGCATACAAATATAATAATGACAAATACAAATGTAAGAATATAAAAAGCACTTCAAATAGCTGTCTTGAAAGGAAGAAAGTGCTAGTATAACAATTAGAAGCAGAAATAACTATTTAGAGAAGTCTGGCTGCATAAAAGTGTTTGGTACTCAAGAGTCAATTGTATCATTCCATTAATTGTAGAATGAATGTAATTCAGACAATTGCTCCAAATGATATCTATCTATCTATCTATCTATCTATCTATCTATCTATCTATCTATCTATCTATCTATCTATCTTGTGATTTATAATGTAGGGATGCACCAGTCTATTCTTAACCCTCAAACTACCCTACTGCAAATCCTCTTCACTACATTATTCCTTCATAGCACTGTTTTTGCTGTGGTCTTTGGTGTAATAGTTTTATATTTTTTGTGAAAGCAGTTTGGTGAAGGTGGTGCTGTAAGGCTGACATCTGTAGGATGAGAGAGTTAATTTTGTTGTGGGCAACCTGTGTGTGCCTGTGGGGGGAAGAATAGAGGGCAAATTTTGCATTTTGTATTATATGTGCCTCTATTTCCTGACCTTCTCTTTTTCCAATTGTCTTTCCTTTTGCCCTGACCCTCAGGATCCCTGTACATTTCCCTGTACGTGTTCTTCCTCCATTTTTCACTTCTTGCACTCCATCATACAGTGTGTACATGTGAATATACACATGTGTACACACACACATGTTTCTCCCACCTGCCCCCTTGCTCCCTTCTAATATTCATCTATGTCTCACAGTGCCCCTCTCTGCCCCCTGATTGGTCAGACAGATGGCACTCTTATTTGAGGACATCTTGCCTTAACTTCCATTGGGGACAATGGGAGGCAGTGGCTATCTTGGCTAAGGGCAGGCATAACTTCCTCATACATAGGCTGGAGGGAAATGGTGTCCATCTTGACTGAAGGGAAATCTGTGGCTTCAGTCACTCTGAGAACAATGGGATAATGGTGGACAGTTTAAAAGAGGGCAATTCCTTGTGAATTTTTCTGATGGTGAAGATTTTATGTGCTGGCTTCCTTTAAACCTTCACTTCTGAAGAATAACAAAAATATTACTATTAATAGTAAAAGCTTATTTTTAAAAAGCTACTTCTTGCAGCAGATCCACTCAAGATTTAGCTCTTGACCAATTTCAATGTCCATACATAATGTCATCTTAAAATATATTAACTGAAAAAAATTAAAAATGTCTGTCTGTCATAGACAAATGTGAACACACTAATTTCATACACTTATTATAAACAAACAACACACAGAAAATTCAAAGGCATGAAAACTATAAATGTAAATTCTCATTGAAAAGCTACCTGTAGAGAAAAATGTATACCCCATTTTAAGCTTGTTTCAGAAGCAACCTTTACAATGGAGATGCAGCTAATGGCTTGTTATACAGTTTCTTCAATGAGACCAGTGGAGTTAAACCTTTGATTCATTAAAATGGGATGTGCCAATAATTAGTAGATATGTATGATAACCAATTTTAAAACTACTATCACCCTGGTTTACATCAAAGCAAAGATATAGCAGAAGGCATATCAAAACTAAGAACTAGAAATGTTTTATGAAAGCTTTTTCATCCTTGTGTGAGTGTTGTTTTGTAATTTTGCACACTCTTTTCACTCTGGTGCCTTTTTACAATTTATCATGGTCTTTTCTGAATGAATCAAAGGTGAAAAATAGCCAGTGGTTATTTAGAGCTTTCAGGTGTAATTGGAAAAGTCAGTCACTTCATGATGTGCCTCAAAGGTGTTTTACAAGTGCAAACTACATTTCTGAGGTTTCTTTTAAGACTGACTTCTACTTAGTTTGGCTTGTTTCTATATATTCAATGCCTTCTATACATGTATCATTAAAATATTTGCATTTTATTCTAGCATGGCGTCATTTGCTCTTTATAATATAATGGGTTAACAAAAATTTAAAAATTAACTTTCACAGGTCTTTCATAAGTAGGTTTTATTAATTCTATAAGTGTGGTTGAATAAAATAGTGAATTTTGATAAATTATGTAACACATGAATACAAATACTCCCAAAGTTGCCAAACTGGTCTGGTTGCCTCACATATTGCTGCAAAGTAAATAACAGACCTGCATTCTTATTGGGCTCATTATTTTGCTCAACTAGTAGGAGGGGCTCTCACCTTCCAGTTTGGATGGTCATGATCCCTCAGGACTAAAGAACTCCCAGAGAGTGTGTTACTGGCTTCATCTGCCTGCGTGTTCTTTTGGCCTATTCGAGTAGGTGGGGAAGTAGTCACAGATGCAAATTGCAGAAGAGGATGATAGACTCCACTTAAAAACAAAAAAAACTAGAGGCAAAACAAAAGTGAATATAAGGGAGGCCAACTAAAAAAATTGTTTTAGACAATAATGAAGTGATGTGCCTTTAAATATAAGTTTAATTGGACTGAGACAAATTTACTGGAGTATTTCCCACAAGCATTAATGGACGTTAAGAGTTTAAATCAATGTCATAGTTAGACTAGACCAGCAGGAGTACAAATAATTCCTGTGGGGGAAAAATGCACTGTATTCAAATATTGAATAGGTAAAGTAAGGGATAATGTATTTGAGTGGAATTTAATCATATTGTTATGTACATAATTTCCATGGAACTGTGACTTTGCTTACATGTAACCAATATGAAGTTACATCATGAAGACTGTAGTCTCTACATAATAAAATGTCTGTATTTTTCATCAGAATATAATTTCATTTAATAAAATGAAGCTTCATCTGAAGCATGTAAACACTAGTATAATGGCTTAAAAGACACTCCAGATATTCTATTTCCAATTCATTATTGATATTTTTGTTATCCAACATAAACTGAGCTAGGTATATGCATGTACACTATCACTGTATTTGAGCACCAATCTAGTCCTGGTCAGTATTGAATCCATATGATGTCTTTTTTGTGGCCACTGTGAAATGAGTTATTGATCTCTGTCCAGTTCCTTGTGGAGAGGCATTCACATCCCAGTACCAACACTAGCTCATTTTGTATTAACTAGTAACTTTATTTGGAGCCTTAGAAGAGGGGGCAAGGATGGAATAACCATGGTGAGAATAAATCTTCTCACCCTTGTAAATGGTCCTTTGGGTCAGATTTGAAGCATGTTGCTAGAAAAGCCTGTTACGCCACTGCCTTTGCTGTATCTCTTAAGTTAAAATAAGACTTTGGTCTCCACAGCTATCAAACTGACATTATCACAAGCATCAAAATAAAGTAGAAAAAACCATATCTAACCTAAAGAGAAGCTCCTTTAAATTCAACATGTTTATAGATGGTACATGAACCATTAAGTGCTGCGGCTGTAGTACCTCAAAAGGTGATTGTGATACAAATATTCAGTTTATTTCCCTTATGAAAAGCTTTACTTTGGCATGAAATTAGTTTAGGAGTTTATAAATATATTAAACTCAAGTTAGCTTCTTGGAGCAGCTAGTCCTGGAATCCACAAAGGGAAGAGGCAATTCTTGATTTAGTCTTAAATGAAACACAGGATCAGATCTGAACCACTTGGTAATAGCAACCGTAATGTAATTAAATTTAAACATACATCTAGAGGGGGGAAATACCAAAGAAACCTGCCACAGTAGCATTTAATTTCAAAAAGAGGAACGACACAAAAATGAGTAAGCTAGTTAAATGGAAATTAAAAGGAACAGTCTCAAGTGAAATGCCTGCAAGCAGCATGGAACCTACTTAAAAACACCATAATAGTGGCTCAAACTAAATATATGTCCAAATAAAAATAGAGGACCTCTCCCAAAAAAGCCCTTATAGCTAACAGAAGAGTAAACGAGCTGGTTAAAGGCAAAAAGGTGTCCTTTAAAAATTTGAGTCAGATCCTACTGAGGGTAATAGTGTATACGCCTTTCTCTGGCAAATCAAATGTGAAAGTATAATTAGCAAGTATAAAAAAGAAGTTGAAAAGCAACTACCAAAAAACAAAAAAAACCTAAGTAAGTACATCAGAAGCGGGAAGCCTGCTAAACTATACGTCGGCCCACTGGACAATCATGATTCTAAAATAGCACTCAAGGAAGACAATTTTGTTATAGAGAAGCTAAATGAATGCTAATGTAATGTAATAAGTCACCAGGACAAGATGATATTCACCCAAGACATCTGAAGGAACTTGGATATGAAATTGCAAAACTAACTGTGGTATGTAACCTATCACTTAAGTCAGCCTCTGTATAAGATAACTGGAGGATAGCTAATGTTAGCTTTAAAAAAGGCTCCAGAGACAATCATGGCAATTACAGGCCAGTAAGCCAAACTTCAGTACTGGGCAAACTGGATGAAACTGTAGTAATGAACATAATTACCAGATGTACAGATGAACACAATATGTTGGGGAGGAGTCAGGAAAATCATATCTCACCAATCTACTAGAATTCTTTTGAGGGAGTGAACAAACATATGAACAAGGGTGATCCAGTGGATATAGTATTCTTGGACTTTCAGAGAGCCTTTGACAATATCCCACAGCAAAGGTGATTATGCAAAGTAAGCAGTCATGGCATAAGAAGGAAGGTCCTTTCATGGATTAGTTCAGGGGTCGGCAACGTTCGGCACGCGGCTCGCCAGGGTAAGCACCCTGGAGGGCCGGGCCAGTTTATTTACCTGCTGACACGGCAGGTTCGGCTGATCGCGGCCCCCTCTGGCTGCGGTTCGCCATCCCGGGCCAATGGGGGTGGCGGGAAGCCGCGGCCAGAACATTGCCCGCCCGCGCCACTTCTCGCCGCCCCCATTGGCCCGGGACGGCGAACCACGGCCAGTGGTGGCAGCGATCGGCCGAACCTGGCACGTCAGCAGGTAAATAAACTGGCCCAGCCCGCCAGGGTGCTTACCCTGGCAAGCCGCGTGCCGAATGTTGCTGACCCCTGGATTAATTACTGGTTAAAAGTTAGGATACACAGGGTAGGAATAAAGAATCAGTTTTTTGCACTGGAAAGAGGTAAATAGGATCTATACTGGAACTCATGCTGTACAACATATTCATAGATCTGGAAAGGGGGTGAACAGTGAGGTGACAAGGTTTGGAGATAATTTAGGGGGTAGATAAGTCCAAAGTTGACTCTGAAGAGTTACAAAAGGATCTCACAATACTGTGTGAGTGGACAACAAAATGGCAGATGAAATTCAATGTTGATAAGCCCAAAGTAATGCACATTGGAAAAATCGTCTCAACTATACATACAAAATTATGGGGTCTAAGTTAGCTGTTACCACTCAAGAAAGAGATCTTAGATTCCTCGCAGATAGCGCTCTGAAAATATCTCTTCAGTATGCAGTGGCAGTCAAAAATGCAACGTGTTAGAACCATTAGGAAAGGGACCGATAAGAGAGAAAATATCATAATGCCTCTAAATAAATCCAGGTATGCCTATGCCTTGAATATTGTATTCAATTCTGATTGCCACATCTCAAAAAAAAAAGATATTTTAAAAACTGGAAAAAGTATACAGAAGGTAGTGATTAGGGGTATAGAACAGTTTCCATGTGAAGAGACGTGAAAAAGACTGGGACTGTTCAGCTTAGAAAAGAGATGGGGATATGATAGAGGCCTATACAATTATAAATGGTGTGGGGAAATTGAATAGGGAAGTGTTGTTTACCCATTCACATAACATAAGACCTAAGGGTCACCCTGAAATTAACAGACAGTTTAAAACAAACATAAGGATGTACTACTTCACACAATGTAGTCAATCTTGGAACTTCTTCCCAGGGGATGTTATGAAGGCAAAAAGAATAACTGGATTTTAAAAAGAATTAGGTAATTTCATGGAGGATAGGTCCAGTGATTATTAAATAAGATGGTTAAAGGCACTACCCCATGGTCTTGGTATCCCTAAACATCTGACTGTCAGAAGGTGGGTCTGGATGATGGGGAATAGATTGCTCAATAATTGCCCTCTTCTGTTGTTTCCCTCTGAATCATCTGGCACTGTCCATTGTCAGAAGACAGGATACCGGGCTAGACAAACCATTGTCCATACTGGGTCAGACCATTCTTATGTTATTAAGTAAAAAAGCTCAGTGCTGTCACTCTCTACATGCAAGGGCATTCCTGTATCCACATGCAGTCAATTGAAAGATCAGGGCCTAAATTAAGATTTGCACACAGTGCTATCTGTAAATAGTACTAAAGCACCACAGGTGTATAAATTGTAGTTTGAGAAAATATGGGTCTAAACTTCAAATATAGATCTTGATGTTTTTCTATATAATTAACTTTCACTATGGCAACACTTTTCTTGAATAAAATAATATTAAATTGAGTTTATTCCTGGAGAGATATTTTTATTTCTAGTTTAAAAGTTAAGTATACTTAGCTAACCTGATGATAAAATGTCTCTACAATGTGCTGCCAACAGGGAGACCAGCTGCCAGATCAATTATCTGTGAATATCTGCCTCTTCTGGGGCAAGCAAAAGCAGAACTACTGCATGACCAATGAAGAAGACTAAAAAGATTTAATCTATCTACTGCAGCTCATTGAACATTTGTCAGAATGGAAACATTGTCCAGAATTTAAAGAAAGGCTCTTGCAAGCTGTGTTTTTACTTAAATTTCCCATCTAGAGTATGATTTATTCAGAATGGGGTGCCAGAAAAATGTAATATTACCTACAGTATGGAAAACAGAAACAGGAAAGCTAGTCTTGGGAAGGGTAAGTGTTACTTAAAGCCCTAATTGTTTTACAACTTGACTTTTTCTGACAAACAGATTATCATTTTAGTAAAAAATTAATAAAGGTTCTGAAGTTCTGTTTCAAAATGCTGAACAGCTAAACTGCTGTCTTGTCACAAACTGCAGTACTACAGTGCCACATACAAACATAAGGAAGGAAAACAAGCAGCACAAATGGAGGCAATAACATGAATGAGCAGGAGAGAGAAGCTGGATTGTTTGGTTTTATTTTCCTCTAAATTTTGGTCATGGATATGCTTTAGATTAAGGTTCAGTTAGCCAGAGGATTGTGGCCAATTCTGATAGACATGGTGTACCTTAAAACTGTTTGATGGGTACACCATGAAAACATATTTTGAATGAAAAATTAGTGATTTGAAATACCTACTTAAAATGATGTACACTAGTTATAAGGACTCCATTAAAAAAAACAAACAAACAATATTTGTCACAGTTTAGGGCAATGTCATCTATAATTCCCTCTCGTGGTCCATCCAGGGTACCCACTCTCCTACTCCCCAGACAACATCTATCTTTGGCCGAGGCCCATATTTCTCTCTCTTCTGGACAGATTTTTTCCATGCCACTCGGTTCCGTGCCTACATTGTGAATTCCCTAGCAAAAACACCTAAGCAGCCCTGCTCTTCTTTTTCTCCTCAGAAGCTATAAACAGTATAATTGCCACAGTTATAAGTTACCACACAGCTCTTCCTAAGCAAGTACATTTATTCTTAAGGGGAATACAGAGAAAATGTATTAAAAACAATAAAAGAACCCTATGTGCATGTTAGTAAGCTTACCAGAATTGCCCCAGCTCCAAGGGCTCTGGTGGGTGAACAGTCCTGTATAGCCCACCAGGGGCTGTTTCTATGGTGTCAAGTTCATATAGCTGTTAGCTCAGAACAAGAACACCATTGAATCTGAGAGTCACTCTTTTATCCAGTTTGGACCTCTGACCTTGTACTCATGTAACTGCTTCTCATCAGGGCACAGCTTCAAAAGGTTGGCTCTGGAAGTGGATAATTTGCATTTCCCTACTCCCAAGTATTTCCTAGGAAATCCACTCCACTGAAAGTGTAGTCTTTTTTTGGCTCACTGTTTTCAGAGTCTTTTGATGTTCATAACATTTCCCCGGGCTTGCATTAGCACTGCCTCCCCCTTAAAGATGTTACACGCAATCCCACAATATTACATAAATATTTGCATTTTTAATACAATGAACTCCTAAGATACTTATACTTAATTCAATAAGGTCTGTGCAGAATATTGCAGGAAATTGTCATACTCGTCATAAGGTCTACTTAAATACATTTTTACTCACATTGTATTAACTTGAATGTTTTTAGCTTTTAAGATGACAAATAATACATTGGGAAAGCTGACAATTCAGAAGTGCAATGGAAATATAATATGCTGTTTCAAGAATTGTACTTTGCTGAAACATTCTTCTTTATTAAAAATAAAAAGTGAAGTGCATAATATTGGGATTGTTACACTAAGTGAAGGTCATATCTGCATGAAAGAATTCTCTTCAGTATACTTGGGTATCAGTTGATTTTAAATACACAGATATCTAAGGGCTTGATTCTGGCAGGAGGTGCAGTGGCAGGCAAATAATAAGAAATTGTCTCATGCTTGCAGAGAGTCAGCCAAAATTCCAGCCCCTTTCTTTGGGGGAGCATAGAATTGCTTCAGAGATGCTTCATCAGTGGCACCCTATGGCCGAAAAGGGACTGCAAATATGTGGAGCATGGCTAAAACTCCTTGCTTTCGGTAATGCCCAGCAGAGATGATCCACCACATAGTGAAGTAAATGTTCTATCCTCAGTTCATTGGAAAAGTCTGGAAGGCATTCTTGGAGCAGAGTGTCCCCAGTGCAAGAGGCACAATCTTACTCTCAGATATGAACCCAATCTTGCAGCTGTTCTACGAGCCTTCTTCAAGGTGCTGAGGTCTTCTGAGAGGTACTTAGCACCCGCAACTCCAGTTAAAGCTATTGATAGTTGAGGATGTATCAGAAGTGCTCAGAGCCCTGTAGGATAAGACCCAATGTGAGGAAATTCAATTTTCTTTGTTGGGAGTTCCATGTATGAAGCACTAGCAATGGGACTGAGCCCCTCTGTAACTGTATGGATAATAACTAATCCATAATATAACTTGCAATTCTATATTTTATTAGTACTGTGAAATAACAAAGATGTAGTACCAGATCTCTAATGACTCAGAGTGGGAGCTGGCACACCATGGGGAAGAGAAAGCATTCACAGCTTTCTGCCACGCAGTGCTAGTGGGGATTTACTTGGATCTCCTGTTGTGGGCCACGAGGGACTGTTCCCCCATTACTAAAGCACAAAGTGCTGTTCCTACACACCAGTATGGCTCAGGCACATTCCAGCAATCCTCTTATGCTGGAATTTACATTATTTTTGCATATTGTTGTGTATTATTCTTAAAATAATTTAGGTTAATGAAGCATTTGAAAGCAAAGCATTAGTGATTTTTAATACTAAGGTATAATGTTCTTTACAGTGATATGAGTGTTGCTGTAAATGTAACTAATTAAAAATTAGATTGTGCCATATAAGTCCCAGGGAGATCACTGGGATGCCAGTGCCTCCCAAAGCTCCCATGTATGCAGCTTTTGTGTGCCTGTTATTATACCCATCTTGTGTAGTGTAGCTTGCATGGGAAGGAAGCAGCCATGTTCCTGCCTCTTCCACCTCCTTTTGGAGTGCTGGGAACCCCTACGGAATAAGGGATGTTGCGCTCCCTGGAGCATACGGGCTATAATTGTATTGCACCTGCCTCGTCATACCTATGAAAGTGTCAGGCAGAATCTGGAACTAGGAAACACATAAAAAGGCTTAAAATATTTAACCACTTGCATGCCATATAACAGTGTGTATCAAGGGTCAGGATTTGTTTATGAGAGCAGCAGGATGCTCAAGAGGAAGAGTAGGACCATATTAATATTCTTGTAGAGGAGATTTATATTGTATGTTCCAGAACAACAAAGGGCTTGAGTAAGTATGCTCAGTCCAGTTCCTATTTAATTCAGTGAAGCAGGATATGCCCTGGTGTTTATTTAAAACATTTTTTTGCACATTTACTGGTTTTATGCCTAAGTAAAATCAAGATGTTAGCATACAATCAATAAATAATAATGGGTAAAAACGTGGTGACAAGATTTAAAAAAAAATCAGAATGTTACCCAATCTGCTATTGTTTAAAAGCAGCAAAGACTATTTAGAAGAGGAAATTAGTTTCCTTATAGCTTTCTACCCCACAAATTATAAATAGAACATACTTTATATTCCTGATATATTACTCACAAATGCCTTTGAATGGATTTTGGTGTACATTCTGCCTTAGCAATGCCAGGGAACAGTAAATTTACTTAGGAGTTCATGATGGGCAGAGGTCCATTTTTACAATTTCGTAGTATCACATATTCACTTTCCTGTCTTCGGAAAATCCGAAGAGGTGTTCTTTCAATGAATTGCCTTTCTGCCTATAATAATCAATTCTTTCTCATTATTAGTATCCATCTACTGCCTGTGACTCTGACAGTAAACACTGGGTTATCTAATCTGGTATTTCTTCAGGCAGCTTTTATTTTATATTTGAAGCATGATGCATCATACAATCTAAAAGCAGGTACTGGCTGGCATACAACTTACATCTGACAAGATGTCAGCCTTAAATGCAACACCTACCTAGCCTTTTTCATGTACTGTAAACAACAAGATGGGAAGTAAACAAACTTTAGAGGTATGGAAATACAAAAGGAATTCTGATGTACTTTGCAATGTTGATACTTATTTTAGTCTAAAAATATAAAAGTACATTACATATTTAAAACTAGGAAAGGAAAGTATACATACACTTACAGCTGCAATTTTTGCATACTAATAAGAGAAACTGTTTAATGAATTTGTTTTAGAGTACTGAATTATCTCCATCTGTTTGAATATATGGAAGGAGTTAATTCAGGTTCACTTTTCTTGATCATGAAGATAATTGGTAGCCTACTCTAGATATAGGTCTGTTGATATTTCCATTATAATCTCCCTTTTTAAAAGTATTTACACTATCTATAAAACTAGTTTTCAGGTTGAAATAATGCAGTATAGATTTTGATACATTTTAAACACTTTCCCTTGTACCTGTTGTAAACTTACATTTAAATATTATAAATATTATATAAATTTGTGTCTGTTATTCTTCATAGAACATCTACCACAGCTGCACAGATTTTGATTTGCCCATCTATTTTCCACACAGACAAGAAAAGCTGTTGGAATTAAAAGTTTTGCTTATACTTTGATACCTGCGCTGATTGCTAGCCAACTCATCCCATGTACATCAGCATTTAAACATTTTTAATTATTGTTTATGATTTATGAGGATCAATACAGCCACATACTGTAAGGCTCAACTAAGTCCACATGAAAAGCTTTTTCACTTGGGGAACAGTCTTGTTATTGGGTTTAGCGGTGAATTGAAATGTTGGCAAATGCCGACTGACTTTTCAGGTAACTCTCCTTATAAGGACACATGAGGGACTCTTAACTGATGTCTCTAACATGTAAGCATGTGTAAGATATCTAGTATATTTTATTTTAGCACAATCTAAAATCCATGTGGGTGTTTACTCATATATCTGGAATAGACCATTTGAGGTGACCCACTCAGATAATTCCAGATACTCTCAGTAATTCCATCGTGACAGTTGACCAGCTGTTGAATGCAAACGCAGTGGCTAATAAAACACTTTTCATCAATTATTTATTTAAAAATGGTCCTCTGACTTCACAGAGACCTGACAGGATGAGACGCATTCACCTAGGCTAGTTATTATTCAAATAGGTTTATTATAAATCCTTATGTCCTTTATGAACTGCTCAATATGAACTGAGAGAAGATACAGGGAAGATGTAGGATTATGCTCTTTGCATTTGGCTCCACTTCAGGTGGCTTCTCAATACTGTATTGTACTTTCTGGCAGTTGGAGGCATAGGGACACCAGAACATGGGGTTGCATCCCAGACCATCTTAGCAAACAGCCGTTGATGGACATATCCTCCATGAACGTATCTTATTCTTTTTTAATTCCAGTTATATTTTTGCCTTCACAACATCCCATGGCAATGAGTTCTACAGGTTGACTGTGCGTTCTGTAAAGAAGTATTTTCTTATATTTGTTTTAAACCTTCTGCCTATTAATTTCATTGGGTGACCCCTGGTTTATGTGAAGTAGTAAATAACACTTCCTTATTCACTTTATCCATACCATTCATGATTTTGTAGTCCTCTCTCATGTCCACCCAGAGTCATCTCTTTTCTGTAAGATTTGGCACCTGCAGCCAAGCACCATAAAAACAGTCTCCAGTTTGTTCCATCTTCACAATGATAGTGCAACCCGAGAACTGAATGTTTATCTGAATGGTCAGAAGGTGAAGCATGAAGGAGAACCAGTCTATCTAGATGTGACATTAGACCACACATTGAAGAAGACAGTGGGTAGAGTTAAGACGTGTAACGATTTTCTTAGCAAACTGGCAGGTTCGTCATGGGGTGCTTATGTTCATGCTCCAACTCTGCAGACAATTCTGATTATGTAAGTGTTTGCTTGCGACTCCTGAAGCATGAGAGTTTATATTGTTCTAAAATTCCTGCTGGGTTTGCTTGTTTTTGTTTTTTTAATTTACTCCTTACTGTTTTAACTCTAGATGTTATCATTACAACTGTCCAATTTTTTTAAATTTAATCCTGGCAAGATCTTGGCCTCAAGCTCTTTACCTTGTGGCAATAAATTCCACAGGTTAATTGAGAGAAGAACGTATTTCCTTTAACCATTTTAAAACTGTGCTCTTCATTTTCCTTGAATGACTCCTCCTTCTTGTATTATAAGAAAAGGTAATTAGGTAGTGCCTGATTTATGCTCTTTGTGCCATTTATTATTTTGAATGTTTCTGTCATGTCTCCTCTTTAAGACGAGCAGTTCCAGTCAACTCTAAGGCCCAGATTTTTTTAAAGGTATTTAGAAATTGCTCCATTCAGTGTTGCAATGCCTCAGTGTCATTTTCAGAGGTGACTTGGGCACTTAAATATCTAAATCTTATAGAAAGTCAGTGGGACTTATGCTTCTAAAGCAATTTGGCATTGCAACATTGAATGGGGGCAACACCTAAAATCCTTTAAAAATCTGGGCCTAAATGTTGTGTCTGCAGTTATCCAAATTAGAAATTAGAAATTCCATTTGTTAATCAAGTATCAGAGGGGTAGCCATGTTAGTCTGAACCTGTAAAAAGCAACAGAGAGTCTTGTGGCACCTTTAAGACTAACAGATGTATTGGAGCATAAGTTTTCGTGGGTGAATACCCACTTCGTCAGACGCATGTCACATGCGTCTGACGAAGTGGGTATTCACTCACGAAAGCTTATGCTCCAATACATCTGTTAGTCTTAAAGGTGCCACAAGACTCTCTGTTGTTTATTTATTAATCAGGGGACCAATGCCAGGGTTTTCTCAGTGAGGGCTCCTTTACTGTGGAATCAGATTCTATCCTTGGAAATTCAGATCCTGATTTGGTGACCTTTCAGACTGTATGTGGGACTCACCTTTTCACCTAGGTTTTTCATGGATTAAATAGGAGATATGGGGAGGTTGTGATGGAGGCTGCAGTGGGGGACCATGTTAATGGTTATGCAGGGTGGGTTCTCTTAAGAATTCTGGTTTTAGAGAAGTAGTGTAATATGGCAACATTTGAGACTTTTAACTTTATGGAATGAGTTTGCATAGACTTAAATGGGGGGGAAAAATCTAAGTATATCTAACTCTGCATTCCTCTCAAGTTAATAAAGAGTGTTAAAATAACTTGAGAATTACATGAGAGATTGTCAAAATAAATAACATTTTAAAGCTGTTGTGATTCACTCATATATATGTTGTAATATCTCAGACCAGAGGGGGTGAGTTAATACGAGAGTGACAGCCTTAACTTTATATTTTCTTTCCTTTGTCAGTTTAAATTGGAACTTCTCAGTTATTTTAATAGTTTTTTATTTTTAAATTTAATCTATTCATCAGTTTTATTTAAAGTAATGTAAAGTGACACTTAATTCCATCATATTTGGCCAATACATAACTCAACTGTCATACACCTTGGGAGAGTCTACGGGGTGTTCAGCTGTCATATGCAATTTAGGCTAAAATGTCACTGTCTGCAATAGGAAAAAACCATTATTATTTTTAAATTAAAATGTAAAAATCAAAATTGTAAAGTTATAGATGATGATTCTGTTTCCATATATTTGCTTTGATGACATTGTCCCTTGATTTTTTTTATAGCAAAAATATAAAGATTCAAAGACTTAGCAAAGACAAAGATTCTTGCAAAATAATATCTCGGAAATTGCATGCCTGTAGTGTGCTTGCTGTTAGAAAGGAGAGGACAGAAAGAGAAGAAGGGATCAAATGATATCAGAGTGACAGCTCACCCTATGAAAATAATTATAAATACTGCATTTAATGTGTGTAATTCACTGAAGGTTCTAACTATCTGCTTTGGCAACTCTCACTAGGCCCTCCCAGATGTCCCCTCAAATAGCAGGTACTGAAAATGTTGAATTAAGCAGTTTAATTTACAATGAAATGAAATGAATCTCTGTAGAATAAATCAAATATCTCACCCGTGAAGGGTAATTATCTTTCTTTTTCTCAAGAAAGAGAAATCCAGGACTGAGCTATATCTTTTCTCACATGTGAAGTAACAGATGTTACTTCTGTATGTGAATGAGAATGTGGGTGTTGATATTTTGATACATTTTAAAATAACTGCCGGTAAAGAGATTCCATGGGCTAGTATAGTAATGAGGAGACCCATATTCTGAAACACATATTCTCATTATTTTATTATTTATTATGCAAATGTAGGGATAAATAAATCAATCTATTATGTAATTCTCCAGTTATTTTAACAACCTTTATTAACTTGAGAACAATGCAGATGTAGCCTGAGTAGCAGGTATTTATATCATCCTACTTTTGAGACCCAATTCAGCAATTCATTCACTGGGACTACTCACTTGCTTAAAATTAAGCACATGCTGAAATGCTTTGCTGTATTGGAGCCTAAGGGCTCCAAACAAAAGTAAGTCCCAATCCTGCACTGTTTACTCACTCAAGTATTCCAGTGAACTCATTGTTGCTGCTCAAGTGAGTAACAAGTTCATGATCAGACCTTACCTTTAACAGTTGTCAAATGGCAGCAGAGTTGATTCTATAATGAGCACTTCCCACCCCCACACAACCACCCTTAAGAATTTTGAGGGATTTTTGAGGGAGGCACAATGACTCCCATTGATTCCAAAGGGAGATACAAAGGAAAGAAGCTGAACTTTAACATAATTTGCAATTTTCACTGCTTCTGTCTTAATAAATGTTGTGCGCCTAATATTAATTTCTATTCTACTACCTTTTTTATAGCCATTACAGTTCATTTTGGCCCAGTTACTTTGAGATGAGTATAATTTTGGAAGAGTATAATTTCTCCATAAAGCCTTGTGGCTATAACATCCCTTTCTGTTGACTCATCTACTATGCATGCACAGCAACTCCATACAGTAAACTCTATTATGTGTCAGTGCAAAGAAGTTTTCTCTTGAAATGTGTGCAGTCTATAGGATGTGTTAAAGGAGAAGCAGTAAACTTTGATTTGGGGTCTTTGCCCTGTTCTAAATATCCTGTTGTGCCCATTGTGTCATTTAACATGTGGATTGCATGCTGAAAAGAAGGGAAATGATAATCAAATATGCAAACAAAGCAAACTTACATTATATAAAATTCTGCCCTTAACTATCCCATCTCCACTCCTAGAGCCTAAAAATGCCACTTCACCTATCACGGTGAGTTCCATTGAATTTATGCTAAAAAGAACATTCCATTCTTGCAAGAATAGTAGTTGTTGTTTATATAATAGTAACATGTAAAGGCCCCATCAGAGAGGTACTGTCCTAACACATGTATGCCTGTGTGATGCTATATGATTAAAGCAACAGAGAGTCCTGTGGCACCTTTAAGACTAACAGATGTATTGGAGCATAAGCACATGCGTCTGACGAAGTGGGTATTCACCCACGAAAGCTTATGCTCTGTGGTGGGGCGACTGCCCCACACCCAGAGAGACTAGGCCGCGGCAGGCCTAGGCGCCTGCGTAGGCGCGCGGCCAATCAGGAAAGGGCTTACTGGGAGCCAATCAGAAGGCAGATTGGGGCCAGCCAATCAGGGCCTGTCGCAGCCATATAAAAGACTGCCCAGAGCAGGAGCAGTCAGTCTGTCCCAGGCCAGAGGGGAAGGTCTGTCTGTCTCTAGAGCTGGGAGGCCAGCACCACGGACAGCGCAGTGCAGGCCAGTCTGAGAGAGTGGGAGAAGGCCCTACTCCATAGCCTGCCAGGCGGCGGGCCTGGGAGGAGGAGGCCTAGCGTAGAGAAGGGCTGTTGGGGAAGCGGTCCAGAGGGATAGTCAGAGGAGGAAGGAGAAGGAAGATAGCGAGACTGTTGCCCGAGGGCCTCTGGACCGGGACTCAGAGTAGTGGGCGGGCCTGAGTCCCCCCCCCCCTTCTTCCCCCCTTGTTTGCTGTGTTGCCCTATGCACAGCCACAGGCCGCAGGGAGTGGCCAGCCAGAGCCACGCCAGGTCCTGGACTGTGAGGACCAGGCTCGAAGGTGTGGGGCTGTTGTTTACCCCCCCCCAGAAGGGGGTGTGAGTGGACAAAGGGACACTGTCGGAGGACAGTGTTCCAGAAGAGGACGCCGACGTTGGAAGCAATGCGAGTCCGTGCACCCCACGAAGGCGAGACGACCAGGAGGAGGCGCCGCAGCGGTGAGCTACCGACCCTGTCACATGCTCCAATACATCTGCTAGTCTTAAAGGTGCCACAGGACCCTCTGTTGCTTTTTACAGATCCAGACTAACATGGCTACCCCTCTGATATATGATTAAAGATGACCATTTATATAATTGATATTGCCATTGTTATACAATTACCATAAATCTTGTACAAAATATGTCATGTAAGATGTTAATGGAAAAGTTATGATTTGTGAAGTATGATTATCCTGTTTATGCTCATGTATCATCTTTTTTTATCTGAAGTATGAATATTGGTTATGTATATAAGTACTTTGCAATCACTTGTATGTATATGATTCCTAAAGCATTCAATAGCTCCCTTCTTTTCTTTCCTTTTTTATGCTATTAACCCTTTAATTTTTGGTTACTAAAGGATTTGCATCAGCATAATTAGGTAAAATCCTAATTACATATTGACCTGGATAAGTGGCTGATCCCTTGGTATTGGAAGCACCCTATATCTGATGTCGTTGGTTTTCAGTAACTACTCATCATAAAGTCTAGTTGCTGAGTAGTGAGCCAAGGGTTGGAATGCCTAAAGAGACTGCATTTTGACTCCTTGTTAACCAGTTAACAGAAGTTCACTTTTGTTACTGGCATGGTATAACCTAATGATAGAGTGAACCACAAAATTTGGGGGATTGCTTGCTCTATTTCTTGCCGTCTGCCCTGAGTGTGGCATTCTCAACTGTGACCCACCAAGGCACTGTGACAGCCTGCGACAAGGTACCAGCTCAACCAACATAATATGATGTCTCCTAGGCCAGTGCAAATATATCTTCTTTTATACATTGATATAAACAAATTATATATCACATTCCAGATGTTGTTACCACCTTGTATCTCATAGTTTGGACAATATATCCTCCTCCTTTATCTTGTCACTCCATCCTTAACTTTACGAGAGGTCTGTGTTTTCTTGTACCATCCTCTTCGGAATGTATTCACGTAGTTACTTAAGACGTCTCTATGTTCTTGCACCATCCTCTCTGGTCAGGAATGTGTTTTCCTGGTTAGCTGATATCTAAGTATTACTATTCTGACAAGGCCTACTTTGGTTCATATTGTTAACAATATCTAGAGTTCCAGCAAGGCCTACACCAGTTATGTGAATAAAATATGTATCACCCATGCTATCTGGATAATTGGGAGTATACTGATTCTCCCCAGATTGGGGAGTGAAGCACAGAGACACTGACTTGCCTAAAGTTGCACAGGAAGTCTGTGACAAGATTTATCTTTTGAGTCCAAGATCAGTGCCCAAAACCTACCTTTCCTCCAGGGTTGGATTTTAAGCTTCCAAAGTTGTAGCATTATCCAACACAAATTATTATCTTGTTAAACCACTATTTTATGCTATATCATGCATGGATAGTGTAGGGTAAACAAATCAGTTTTCTTCAGTTGCTGACCCCAGTTGCAGATGATTAGTGAATGTGTGAAAGGTACAGATTTTAGAGGATTAAACCAAGATAAAGGTGGTTTTGTTTTGCTTTGTGTTGAGTAGATGGGTCCCTCTTCATTTTTATTCTGAAAAGTACTTAAATTTCTTCCTGTTGAAAATTTCTTTGTCACAACAGATAATCGTTTACTACATACATCATCTAATTTTTATGGAATGGAAAGTTTACTAACGTTGAACATTCTTGCCAGGCTTCCACACTGTATCCTGGTTACTGTAGTTATCTTTGCACTGTTTCAGTATATAAACCACTTGCAAACACTTTCCCCAAGCACTGGAGTTATTTTAAGTGCTGGGACAAGCTGTATAAAGCTGTTTTAGTAATAAAAGCATCAGCGGGATTCATTTGCAGCCTCCTGCTGAGAACACACTTTACCTTAGCTGCTCAAATTATATTGAATCATAATGAATGAAGAGGTGGATTCCTACCAGGGAATAGTTTGTAACTTGCAAAAGTTAGATATAATTGTATAATAATTCTGCCTCTGCAGTTCTGCAAGTTGTACAGTTGTTTGAAGCTTTGTTTAGTCTTTTCATTATATATTAATGAAGTATAAGAATTTTTATTGACTAATCTAAATAATGATTAATAAGTCAATTGAAATTCTTGCATTTGATTGATAAACTGCAAAGATATTCAAAGTATTCCATTTGTTTTCTGCCATGTTGCTTATTCTTCTGCTTTTAGGTGATTCCTAGAATGCCTGATAAATCTCGATTTGGTCATCCATTAGTTCACTACAAGCATAAACTATAACACCAGAAATGTAGTGCTTTACATTTTCAAAGAACTGTATAAACATTAATGTAATTTAAAGGAATATAACCTTATGGACCTTAGGAACTTTTTGGAACTTAGCTGAAGAAATGGAGAGAATGTAGCCACAGTTAGAAAAAAGTGTCACACAGGTTAAGGAGAAAACTTGAACTTTTTTGCCCTTACCTGTATGTCCAGTCCAATCCAGTCTAATTTATGTTCTTTATAAACCTGCCAGGCCCACACTCTCTCCAGATCATCAGCTGCTTCATGTCAACCATGTTGCATTAGAATATGTCTAAAAATACAATTTGTATCTTTAATGACACTTATGGAGTCTTTTAGTTAGTTATGCTTTATTGTTTCTTTGTTTGGGGGTGGGAAGGGTGGTAGAGTTAATGTGACAACCAGAAGTTTTAAGAAGAGAGCTGTGGACTAGAACCTGGGATAGCAAATACTAAGAGCTGCAAAGGAATTTCTTGAATGAATATCCAGCCTTCTTTTAGGGTTTCTCCTATTCTACGAGACTAGTCTATGCAAGTTCTCTTCCCATGTGACCCTATAATGTCCTATGGTCCTTGTGATGGCAGCTTCCATTGTCTAAATCAGGGGTCTCAAACTCAAATGACCAGGAGGGCCACATGAGGACTAGTTCATTGGCCCGAGGGCTGCATCACTGACACCCCTCCCTCGCTGCCCCCGGCCCTGCCCCCACTCCACCCCTTCCATGAGGCCCTGCCCCGCCTCTTCCCACCCCTTCCCTGCCCCCATTCCAACCCCTTCCCCGAAGTCCCCACCCCAAATCTGCCCCCAGAGGGAGCAGAAGGGGTGTAGTGGGGGCTCAGGGCAGTGAGTTGAGATGCAGGGTGCGGTAGGGGCTCAGGACAGGGAGTGCAGGAGGTGTGTAGGGTGCGGCAGAGGGCTCAGGGCAGGGAGTTGGGGTGTGGGGTGCAGGAGGGGTGAGAGGTACAGCAGGGTGCTCAGGGCAGGGGGTTGGGGTGCAGCAGGGGGTTGGGAGTGCAGGCAGGGGGCTCAGGGCAGGGGTTTGGGGTGTGAGGTGCAGCAGGGGGCTCAGGGCAGGGAGTTGGGGTGCAGGAGGGATGTGGGATGCAGCGGGGGCTCAGGGCAGGGGATTGGGGTGCAGGCAGGGAGCTCAGGGCAGGGAGTTGGGGGGCGGGGTGCAGGAGGGCTTCAGGCTCTGGCAGCAGCGCACACCAGGGTGGCAGCGGCGCACACCGGTGCCAGGGCAGGCTGCCTGCTTCCCTGCCTGCCCTGGCCCCGGCCCCATGAAGCAGTTGGAACCCTGCCCCCGGAAACCAGGGCAACACACGGAGCCCTCTGCTTCCCTCCTCCCCCCGGCCACAGGGACGTGATGCCAGCCACTTCAGGGAGCGGCACAGGGCTCGAGGGGGGCAATC